>NC_034601.1:88194185-88260051 GCF_900095145.1 Mus pahari | reverse complement strand
TGTAGTCTCATTCTGCCTTGGTTTTTGAGAGAGAGAGGGAGAGGGAGAGGGAGAGGGAGAGGGAGAGGGAGAGGGAGAGGGAGAGACCAGGAGTGGGCAGGAAAGGGCACTAGAATCCTGGAATTGGAGTTACAGGCATCTGTGAGCCACCACACCTGGGTGCTGGAAACCAAACTCAGACTCAGAACAGCAAGCTCTCTTAACTATCTCCCTAACTCCTGGTTAATTATAAAGAGGTACCCCCTCTTTCCACTCCCCCCTCCTTCTATCTCTTCTCTTCCCCTCAATATCCATTTACAAGGAGAAAATATATTAACTCACAGCCACAAGGAGAGCTGGAGGGAAACTGATGAAGAGCAGTGGGTTTCTGTCCTTCCTAAAGATGGCAGTGGGTGGAGCAATAGCCATTGGTGAGCAGAGGACAGGGTGGTGGTGGAGTAGACAGGAGGTTCCCCAACTCTTCCTCTGCACATGTTTTGTAGACTCTTATGGGGCTCTCACCTTTGAAGGTGAGAGAGGTGCACTGGAGGGTAAACCATGAAAGGAGCTCCGAATGCTCCTTGGCACAAAACATCCAATGGGCAGATGTTTATCCCTCAGGCTAAAGAGCAAAAGATTCCTGACAGGAGAAGCTGAGCAAGTTTCTTAGGAAGCAGGGTAACCTGAGAGGGGCTGAGCCCACAGCATGTGCCCAGCAGAGTGTAGCTTGCTTTCATCCTGCTCACACTGTGGGTGGAACCCCAGACCAGGAGCCTCCTTTACACAAGGAACTCAGCCTTGCAGTTACTGTGTCTTCAGTATGAATCTACAGTGGGGTGGAAGACATTTAAAAGACATCTGCAATAGGGAGAGAAACCAAGTTAAATAAGAATCAAGCAACCAGGAAGAGACAAAGAACTACTCAGGGAATAAAAAAATGTATGGGGAAAAGCCCTTTTTGCTGTGAGCAAGAAGACATGGGAATATATATAGTTCATAATATATAGATTTAGAAAGGATTATCAGATAATACAAAAGATGTCTTTAAAATAAAAATAAGCTTTTTTTTCAAAGTAAAAACTTTAACAGACTGCTTAACAAGGGAAGTTGAAGAAATCTATTAAGTGGTTTGAAAACAGCTAAACAAAGAGCTAGACTATGCTCAGGTACTGAAGAGGTAACACAGAGCTATTTAAATGGCTGAAATACAACCAACAAAATATTACAGAAGAACAAAGCAAACACTAGGGGGTGTGATTTTCAGGGAATGTTAGAGGAAACTTCCTCAAGTCTGAACACACACATACACACACACACACACACACACACACACACACACACACATCTGGAAAAAAATTTTTTTTTTAAATCTTGTCATAATACATGGGAAAGAACACATTGAGGTATATTTTATGGAGACTGAATTATATCAATTAGAAGATTCCCATGGATCCATAAAAATAAGGACTGTTGATCTGTAAGGGATCCAGCTCAGACTGGCTGCAGGAATCTTACCAGAAACAATGTTACAAGGAATGTGTCTTGTCTGTACCTCCCCCCAGGCTCCCAGTAAGTTTCAAGGTTTAGAACTGAATAGGCAACACTATGTGTTGTATTCCATAAAAATATAGGGCAGACCAGAGATATGTGTTGTGGAGGTG
The DNA here is from genome assembly GCF_900095145.1 of Mus pahari. Taxonomy (NCBI): domain Eukaryota; kingdom Metazoa; phylum Chordata; class Mammalia; order Rodentia; family Muridae; genus Mus; species Mus pahari. The sequence continues at coordinate 88,258,411 of NC_034601.1, read as the reverse complement.
CTGTAAGGTGGGGGGGAAGGGGGCACCTCTGAGGGCCCGTACTGAGGCATCCCGTCCTGCTCTGAGGCACCAGCCACAAGTCAGTATAGTATAGAGTAGAGTTTATTCAGGGATATGGGGAGGGAGTTGAGGGAGGAGAGAGAGAGAAAGGGGGCGGAGAAAGGAAAGAAGGAGGAGGAGGAGGAGGTAAGGCCAGCCATGTGCCCATGAACACGTGGAGAGGGGGGAGGGAGGGGAATGGGAAGAGAAGAGAAGGGACAGAGCCGGGAAAGAGGGTAAGAGAGGAAGAGCAAGAGAAAGAGAGGAGGAGGTCCTGTTATATAGCGAGTAAGGCACACCTGGCTATTATAGCCAGGTAACTGCGGGATAGAGCCTAGAAGAAATGCCAACATTATCGGTATTAAAACAGATTGTGCCAGAATCCAGGCATTTTATTTCCTGGATATGAAATGAAGTTACTTCAGAATGTGTATCAGAGAAACAAAGAGTAACCCCAGAAAGAAGGACCTAAGGTCCAGTTAGAGTAGAAATCGGGGTGCTGCCACTGAAACAGAACTGGAGGTGTTATTCTAGATCACAGGGCTCAGAGAAGACTAGAAAGAAGAGAAGAGATTCCATGGATCACAAACCATCATTTGAAACACTGGTGGTTCTCAGTAGCCAGTAAAAGTAAATTTTGCATGATAGATATATAGATGGATGAAGGATAGGTAAATAGATGATAAATAGAAATGATAGATAATACAAAAGTGATAGATGGATAGATGATTGATAAATGACAGGCAGGTAGATGATAGGCAATAAGTAGATATAAATAGATGATAAATAGTAATTAAATATTTCAGGAAAACAAAATCTATAACTCCATACAAAAAGGAAATCAACTCTGCCTTATTATCTATTTTTATTTTTTATTTTTTATTTATTTTATTTTATTTTTTAAAGATATCATTAGCTTATTTCTCTGTGTGCATGTGGCGATCAGATATCAATATCAGTTGTCTTCCTCTGCTACATGATTTTGAGACAGGGCTAGTCAGCCAATCTCCCAAAATACATTGTCTCTAACCCCACAAAGCTGGAATCAGAGGTGCACATGGCCATGACTAGTTGTTTTACATCATTAGCACTGCAGGATGAAACTGAGGTGTTTATGATTTCACAGCAAGCCTTTACTAATTGAGCATCTATCCACCCCGAACCACCTTATCTTAGATATCATATATATCACTTTTTATATATCAATCCCAACCTGAAGCAAAAAATGTGGCTATAGGACAAATTCCAAATAGCACTGACCTTGACAAGAAAAGATGCATAAGAGATTCAAAGAGAAGGAAGGGTGGAAAGAGTGATGTAAGTGGGAGGGGTGTGCACATATCCAATCCAAAAAGGAAGCAACAGTTATTGGCTGCAGCTGTAAATAAGTAATATCATAACAGTGGCTATAGAGGAGCAGAATTTGAAGCTATAACTGTTGGCTTACAGACAATTCTGCTAGGCTCCGCCCAACAGCTACCTAGCAACAGCTTGCATAGCTAGCTGCCTGCCACTTGCAAGCCAACCTGGTGTAGTATAAGAGGAACTGCTTGGCTACCCCAGCTCTCTCACTCTCTCTTTTCTCTCCTTTCTGTCCTTTTCTCCCCCCACCCCCACCCCCGTCTACCCTCCCCCACCTCTGACCCTTTTCCAGGCCTCCTTTCCCACCAGTGAATCTTTACACTTGGTCTGTCACATGGCTTGGTTGCTTGGCGACACCTCGGTGGCGTGGACCGGCCGAGATGCTCCCTCCTGCTGCATTATCCTGCCATTTTATAAAACCCAAAAATGACTACTTTGGGAGTGTGATGTCCCCCTAGGTTCAGGTGTGTGAATACTTGTTCCTCAGTTAATGAAGCTGTTTGGGGAGGTTATGCAACCTTTAGGAGCTACAGTCTTGCTGAAGTAAGTGTGTCACTGGAGATGTGCCCTGAGGGTTTATAGCCTGGCCTCCCTTCTAGGTTTCCCCTGCTTTCTGGGTGCAGTTGAAATGTGATTAGCCAACTTCATGTTCCAGATACCTGCTGTCATGCCTCCCACCGAGATGGAATCTTGCTCCAGTGCTTCTCACTTGTGGTTTGTGACCTCCAAAGGGTCACAGAATATCAAATGTCCCGAAGTTCAGATAATCACATTACAATTCATAACAGCAGCAAAGTTACAGTTACAAAGTAGCAATGAAATAATTTTATGGTTGGGGGTCAGCGCAGCATGAGGAACTGTATTAAAGTGTCTCACCATTAGGAAGGTTGAGAAATACTGTTCTAGAACCATAAGCCCAAGTAAATTTGGTCTTCTGAAAGTCACTCTGACCATGATGTTTTGTCACAGCAACAGAAAATAACTAATATGAGAAGGAATGAGGACAAAAAGGAGTTTGAAATGCTTTAGCTAACTTAGTTCTTGCCTCTGATTGTGGTCCAATCAACAATGACAAATCTTTAACATTCTTAAATGTTCTTCATTTGTAGATGATGCAACAATTTGATAACTAAAGATATTAAATGGAGGCATTTATTTATATTTATTATTATTATTATTATTATTATTATTATTATTATTATTATTATTATATCTCTAAATAGCTCTGGCTGTCTTGGAACTCTCTATGTAGACCAGGCTGTCCTCAAACTCAGAGATCCTCCTGCCTCTGCCTCTTGAGTGCTGGGACTAAATGTGTGCACCATAATGCTTGTCTTGTATGGTTTTTAGTATGAGGCAACATTTAAAAGAATTGACAGTTGGTTTTTCTGTGGCACTCTTTGGGGTGGGGAAGAGCTGGCAAACACTCCTGGGCTGGCTTCTCTACAAGCACATGAAAATGATTTGACATTTTTGATTTTGATTGAAGGTTAGTTAGAGAAATACATTGAAAATTGTCCCCTCAGATAGTAGTCTCTTGGTTTTGACAATGTATGCAACTCTTCCATTGGAAGCCTAGGCAGAAGTTATTCCTCCATAACCTTCCCCCTAAATAACAACAACAGCAACAACAACAGCAACAACAAAACAACTAGCTAGTGAATCTCTCCAGAGGCAACCAGGCTTCAAAAGTGATCTAAGCCCTCCATGTTTGAATTAATATTTAAGAGAACTTTGTAAAAGATTAATAACATTTTTAAAGGTACATGAATACTCTCTTAGACCTTTCTAGTAGTGTAGTATCATGGATGTATAAGTGGCCAGTTCTCTTGATTAAGGGGTCCAAGAAGCAGAGAGTTCTCCAGGTATTGAGTTACACCAGCTGATAAGCTGGCAAACTGAACTGCTCAGAGCTAAAATGATTCCGGGCCGTCCTATCTGTAGTCAGTTGAAAAGCACATGGGTGAGACCCTGACTGCCCTGCTGTGTGATTTTTTGCTGGTGGTTTATACATCCTTCCATACTTTTTGTTCAAGCTTCTTCAAGCTTCTGTATTTGCAAAGAGCCTACTTTCCCTGCAATCCTACATGGCAGTGGCCCCTGGCCTGGCAGTGGAGAGCAGGCCCACATGTGATGGCGAGTTGTGGGCTAACAGAAGCTCGTTGTCTTTGTCTTTTGCATCTGAGCATCACTGAGCACAATGTGTGGTGACTCACAAGTGCACCTATATCACCACAGCGGAGTGATGGAACCCTGTAGATTTTCCTGTTATTTTTCTGTGTGTCCACATTTTGCTTGCCTGTGTTATTAACCATCATTTCTTGGTGCTCGAGACTGGCTTTTGGCAAGACTAAACAACTATGCTTACATTAGCATAAAATGTGATGTTCATACTTTCTGTGGGCTACATGGATACAAATGGACATCTATTCAGATGCTGTTGTCTGTTTAGCTTTCTGGAAGGAAATAAATATGGCAGGGCATAGGTAGTCTGAGGGTCTAAAGACCCTGGAAGGAGAGTGAGTGACACTTGGTTCAATGTTTTGGAGAAAAGGGGGATTCTCTTCATCGCTAAAGTCTTGGCTCTCCCTTGACTTTCAGAAATGGAGCTTGGCAAGTCTGGTGACTTTGCCACAAATTGAAAAATCTCTCATAACTGAGAAGGGCCTGGGGACTTGAGAAGGGACCACTCTGTCCAGCTTGTCTGCTAGCTAGCATCAGTGATGGGTATGTGTAATACACAGATGGAGAAGAGATGAGCTGAGCGTGCATGGCAGGGTGTGGACTGCACCCCTAGTGGACATGAGGGCTGTAGCTCATACACCCACCTTCAAAATGCATTCAGATATGTTTATTTTCTGCCAATTTCCAAAATGTGTGTGTTCAGCTCTTACACATGGAAGGCTTCAGTATGTATCCTCGGGGCGGTCAGCCTTTTCTGGCTTCTCTGGGCCACATTGGATAAAGAACTCTCTGGAGCCATATGTTAATTCCAGATGTGTATAGTATGTTGGTCTGAGGTTTCAGGAGTATACATATGTTTACTTTGTGTGGCACGGAGGCACAACATTGTTATTGGCAAGGTTTACCTTGAAAAATCTTGCAATTAAGCTACAAAGTAACCCACAAAAAAACTCATACTGTTTTAAGTACATTTAAGAGGTTGTGCTAAGCAGTATTCATGATGATCCCAGGGCACAAGTGGCCTGTGGGCCATGGGTTAGCCATCCCCACCTCAGATGTTCCTTTCCTATTCTGGAACTTCCTTTTGTTTTTCTGTAGTGGCCTTGCCATTGACAGAATGTCCAAATGGGAAGCCAGCTCTCTGCAGCAAACCTCCTTCACATTTGTGTTAAAACTGCCTCCTTGTTCTAGCTAGCTATGCGGTTCAGCACCATGATCCCATGCTCTTGGGCTCAGGGCTGTCATACGTACAACTCACGGAGATCAACAAGCATGCAACACTTACCCCAAGGGTCATCTGTGTACCTCACTATGGATGGCACCATACGCTGTTGCTCACAGATCTGATCTTCCCTGAAACAATGTCTGCATCTGCTTCCGTGAGAAACATTCATGGTTCTGTGGAAGATTCCACAAGGGCGATTGATTTGTAGAGTGTTTGAATGTTGCAGATTCAGAGTCAGGTTATCTTAGGCCATCTTGAGCCCTCTTCATAGTCATGTATTGACTATCTGTGTCTGATTTAATGATCTTTTATTAGTTTGGCAAGCTACAGTTCAATTGATGGGCAAAGTGTGGCAGTAGGGTCATGAGGTTGCTGGTCACAATACAGAATGCAGACAGGAAGTAGATAGAACCAGGTTATAAAACTTGAGGTTCATCCTCAGTGACCAAATTCCTGTACTGAGTTTCTATTACCAGCTGGAGACCAAGTGTTTAAACACATGAACCCGTGGGGACAGTTTAGGTTCAAAACCCAGTATTACCCTTTCTCTTTCACCTGGGTACAGAGTGGAATTGGGAAGAGCGCACAGTATCCTTACCACCTTCCTGGCAACCGCCTGCTCTCTTTGAGTGACTGGATTTTGTGTATGAGATCTGAGTCCCGGGTACTCAGTCCCAAGCTGAGGCTACACTGGCCCCTCTCAGAAGACTCTGTTAATGCATATTGGGGGAGGGGGGTCAGAGGCGATGGTGATACTGTCGAAGAAATGGAGATTTTCCACATCATACCCCTATACACTTGTTTTCTCTTGTTTCTGGCATTCAGTCAAGTAAAGGGAAGCCAAGAATGTTTTCAGCCACAGTATTTGTCATAGTGTAAAAGCTTGTTATTATAACCAGGCCTTTTTTTTTTCACACACATATCTTTAAACATGAAAGCATACATTTCTTCCATCTTTTACACAAACAATGCATTTATTTAACTGACTAAAATCAGATGTGAAAGATGAATGAAATAAAGTAACAACACTCACTACCTTGCCATTCATGCACCCTGTGTACCTCACCATACACACACACACACACACACACACACACACACACACACACATCAGGTCTTATTTCACAAGCTGCCTATAGCCTTTTCTACTTGGATCTTCGCCAGCTTCTACAGCCATTGATGGCTGTCCTACAATCTTAACCCATTCAGTTTTCTATTTTTTTTTATTCAGGTTTCCCATCAGAAACATAAATTAAATAATACTGCTTGGGCTGGAGAGATGGCTCAGCAGTTAAGAGCACTGATTGTTCTTCCAGAGGTCCTGAGTTCAATTCCCAGCAACCACATGATGGCTCATGATCATCTGTAATGGGATCTGATGCCCTCTCCTGGTGTGTCTGAAGACAGCTACAGTGTACTCACACACATACAATAAATAAATAAATCTTAGGAAAATAATATTGCTACCATTTGATGAGTGAGTAACCTAGGCCAAATTCTGCTTTGGTTTTAAGTATCTAGATGACAAAGAGGGTGAAGAAAATTCCTGTCACTTGAGGAAGTTCTAGAGAGGTGTGGAGAATGCCTTCTTTAAAAGGGAATTTCTTTGGTTTTATGTTAACCGGATTTAAGAACCACCTCTCCGGTTGTCTTTTGTTCCTGGATCTGAGGGTGGGGTCCAAGGTGAGGTGGGCTTCATACCAAATACAGTCCCAGAGCCCCAGAAATCTGGGTGAAGTGTTCTTTAATGACCTCGGCCCTGAAGCCTTCATCCTCCTATAAAAGAATCAGCACTCTGTAAAAACAAAAGCTGAGGCATTCAGCACTGGCTTGCTGTCCAGGCTTTATAGCCCATGGGCTACAGTTACTTGGTTTAGCTCACTAAAACCATAATGTCTCTGCTGGAGGAGGCCACAGGTTTCCATAGCAACTGAGATGATGCATAAGCCCTTAGCACCACTGTTAGGTGGGTCCACGTGCAGAAGAGAGTAGGTGTGGTTAGGAGGCTCTGTCAGCTGTGGAGAAGCTTGTGTTCCCCACCCTTCTGCCTCTTCTGCCTCTGTCAGCCCTCTTCCCTTCTCAGTGCCATCCTGCAGGGACCACTCAAGAATCTCCTGTGCTCTGTCCCTGCACCTAGGTAGCTTCCTGTGGAGTAGGCCTTCCTCTCCTGCTTAGTCATCTCTGCAGGCCCTTTAAGGATTCTGCAGCTGGCCTAAGACTGCTTATCTGTTAAACCTGTAGATGGCAGATTTCCTCACTGGAAGTGTTGGCATCAGCAGGAGACGTCCACAGGTAGAAGGGTGGGCAAATACATTTCCTCAGCAGTCAGCTCAGATCTGGCCAATATTAATGGAAGCTGTGAGGATGATGACGATGATGACAACAACGATAATGACCACGATTTTCTCTTCTGGATCAGGGAACCAGGATTTGTGCATGCTAGTCAAAAACTCTACTCCTCAGTACTCCCAAGCTTCCACATCCCTCCCTCAAAGCCTGAGGTAATGGAGGCTGCTTCTAGGCTAAGTAGGAAGGGCACATGGCCACCCTCTGAATGTGAGAGAGAAGCTGGTGATGGTGAGGGAGGTTTGTTCACTGTGAGATCTCAGACACTGCAGTAGCTGGGGACAGATACACAAGCAGTGTTGCTGAGAGACTACATGATCTGTTTGTGCAAGGCACTCACTCAGGCTTACACATCTTCCTCTGTGATGTGTTCTTACCTCAGCAGAGCACTGAGAACACCCACAGATCACAGGATGAGGGAAAAGAGCCAGCTATCTGTCTCCATAGAGCATGTTTACACTGCATCTTGAGTCAGAAAAGACAGATTTTTGTTTTTTTTTTAATTTCTAGTTATCTTCATCATGCTGATAAGTCTAATCTTAACATATATATCCTAGAACTTGACTCCTTGGGAAGTAAAGTTCTGGAAATTTCTTCAGAAGCCTGTGAGGAGTGTCAATGCTACCCTATAAAACCCCTCAGCTCTCCATAGCAGTTTCCTCACCCCACACCTTGGGAGATAGGAGCCAATATCCCCTGTGGAAACTTATAGAAAATCATGGTCAAAGCTTTTAATCCTCACATTTAGTGTCTAATTTGGTTATGTTTTTATCAAATATTGAGCCTATTTTTGATAGAAAATCACATTTCAAATGCATCCATTTTAGCATTACAAATGAGGGTCTGAAGAGTTCAGCTCGCTTTCTTGGAAGATACAGAAGGGTTTTTTAACTTTATTGAATTTTGTGCACAAGTATGTACATGTGTGTGGATATGTGCATGCCACCTTATGAGTGCAGAGGTCAGAGGGTCACCTGGAGGAGCACATTCTCTGCTTTGACCCTGTGGGCCCTGGGGATCAACTCATTGGACTTGGCAACAGGTGCCTCTACGGGGTGAGCCATCCCAAAGGCTGCAGGAATGCAGTGGCATCTGCAGAGGGAACCTGTAATCTCACCTTTAAGCATGCTTGTTTGATTGTATCTGTAGTAAAATCCTTCTGTGCTGTGCACAGCATTGGCCTTGACCGGGAAACCAGACTGGGCAAGGAAATGGAAAAAGGAAAGACGACAGACAGACATGCATATAGAAAATCTGTAGCCAGGTGGGACGCAGACATGCTGATGGGGCAGCATCATCAGTGTTTGTACACACTGTCAACACTCATGCAGACCAGAGGAAGGCTTTCCATCCCTCTGAGCCTCACCCCAGTGGTAAAGATGCTGTTCTCATGGGTCTTTATGTGACTGTACCCAAGTCAAACAATACACAATCCTTCAGGACTTCATCCCCTCAGGGCTTCCTCAGCTCCTCACAAAACACCAGAAGTCTAGCGGCCTCTAGTAACCTACCTCAGGCCTCACAAAGTTTCAGAGATGCGTGATCCTCAAATCAGGGTGCCAGCAGCCTTGGGTGTTTCTGGAAGTCTCCAGGAAGCAATGCGTCTTCTCCAGTTTCCCAGCTTTTAGAGGTTACTTGAATTTCCTGGCCCAGGGCTTCCTCTTCTATCCTTAAAGCCAGGAGAGTAGCATGTTCCAGGTCGATACTGACCTCTGATATTGGAGTCCTTGAATGGGTACAAGTCTCTGTTCCTGACCTGAAAGTGACCTTAGAATCAAAAGGGGAGGGAGGAGGGGGAGGAGGCTCATTCTGCTTCCTTTCCAGTGACCCTCTTGTAAGCACCATTTTGGTCTGAGGTTACCAAGACAGCAAGTCAGGCTAATTGCTAGATCTCAGATCTAACCCAGTGCTACACACTCCTTTCTGCTTACAGTGGTCCAGCATGCTGGAAGGTCTCAGAGGGGACCATAAGCATCGTTGCAGGCTGTCATTCTGCTTCCTGAACGTAGGGTGGATCATCTCTGCGACAACCTGGCTGAAATGTTTCTAGTTCTGGGTCCTTTGTGGCTAAGTGATGTTGACTTGCATGCAAAACAATGAAACAACAAACCTCACTATTTTAGCGGCCGTGGCTCAGTAGGTAGGGTGCTCCTCCAGCATGCACAGAACCCCCAACACATATAAACCCACTGTGTTGGTGCGTGCCTGCAAGCCCAGCACTTGGGAGGTGGAGGCAGAAGGACCAGAAGTTCAAGGTCATTTTTATCAATTCAGTGAGTTTGAGGCAAACCTGGGATGCCAGAGATTCTGTCTTAAAACACACAAAACCTGTCCATTGATCACCCAAACACCCCCACATCCCATTTTTTAAGAGAATGAAGAGTGCCAGCTCTGTAATTAGAGACAAGCCAGACATTTCTAGTCCTAATCCTACCAACATCTGTCCATGAATCCAGGCAACCAACCAGTCTCAAGGCAGCCCCTGTGAGCAGGCTGCTGGGCTACCCCTCTCCCTTCCTCTGCCTTCTTTCCTTCCCTTCTTCCTTCTTTCTTTCCTTGTCTCTCCTTCCTTCCTGTCTATTCTCCCTCCTCTCTTCCTCTTCCCTCCCACCTGCCTGCTTCCCTCCTTCCTTCCTCCCTTCCTCTCCTTTCTTTCTCTCCCCTCCCAGGGCTCTCTGAAATCGGAAGTCAGCTTTGGAGGCTCAGCAAGCTGATAGTGCTCACGTGGTACACCTGTTGATTCAGGCCGCCATCTACCTAGGGAGTAACGGGAGGGGTTTGATTACCTCAGAGGAGGCAAAGGTTGGGGTTGCAATCAGGGCTTAATTGGGCACTCTGAGTATGGAGTCAGCCTCCCAGTTCAGCAGGTGCCCACCAGGGTAAGGATAAGTTCAGACCTCTGCGTGAGGCCTCTCGAAGTCCTCCACACTTAATAACACAGAGGAAGGTTCCTGAATGGGCCCAGCTAGGCAATCAGCACCTGTATTTCAACTGCAACATAATTTCTCCAACTCCCAGAAATGCAATTAATCCTCTCAAAAAGACACTGGGGGAGAAATGCCATTTCACACTGAAGGAGCCTTAGTCTCTGTGGCTCAGCAGGTGAGTGAGCCAGGGCAGACAAACTCAGGCAGGGATGCTCTGCTGCCAGGCTGGGCCACCAATTCAGTGCTAGTAGCTGCAGGTTGGTTGGTCCAGCCTTGGCTTGGGATTGCTTTTCTGGTCTTCTAGGTTCCAGTAGCTTCAGGCCCTACAGAGGCCTTCATATTCCTCTTCTGCCCATCCTCGTGTCTCCGTCGGAACTTGGTGTGTGGGCCTATCTAAGCCTGACTGTTTAGTAACAGTCTGCTCATGTGCCTAGGCCTTGTACGTGATATTCTGCTATATGTACTACAGTGAGTTTATCAGTTCACTAATTTTAGACATTTTAGTGATTTTCAAATCTGGGCAGTTTTGAATGAGCTTTTGTGATGTTCAGGGGCAGGTCTTCAGGTTGACAGACGATTTTGTGTGGTCCATTATGGTTCTGGTTTACTTTTATGCTGTATCTCAGGAAAGAAATGGTTCATTTGGCTTATATTTCAGGTCACAGTTGGGCTCTGAAGGAAGTCAAAGCAGGAGCAGAGTCAGAAGCCACAGAGGAACTTTACTCACTGTCTGTCTTTCTGACTCATGCTCAGCTAGGCTTCTTAGATAAACCAGGGCCATCTGTCTAGGGATGGTGCCACCTATAGTTGGCTGAACTCCTGTCCACTGATCACCAGGCAAGACAATCCCTCAGAGATATGTCACAGGCCAGCCTGACTTGGGAACAGAGACTCCCTAGAGTGTCACGTTGACAGCAGACATTCACTAGAACCTTAGAACTGAGCCGGATAGCACTGTACAACTGTGTAAAGATCTTGATTTCAAAGGTGGGTAGAGACCCTTTCCCCCACCAGCCAGGCATGACTACTGCAAAGCTCTAAGTTAGCACTAGGCACCGGTCTGTCGTTTGTCTGTCGTTTTCACTTGTAGACAGTCTGTTGAGTTTCCAGGTATTATTTAGTTGTATCTCTAAAATCTTTTCATTGTACTAAAGTTTAAAATACTTATTTTTAACCTATCCTAGGCTATTTATAAAGATCTACCTAACCTCCTAACCACCAGTTTATGCAACACCTCATCCCCCCATTTACTCATAAATACCAAACTCTTCTGTGCCCCCAGGCAGCGGGTGAAGGGTGAACAAAGCAAAGTTCTGAGCCTTTAGTGAGCCGTGATGTCCAGCACATGCTCTATCTATCATAAAGAGAGTAGGTGTTTTGAGAGCATATCAGGACACGGAGTTGGCACCATAATAGCTTCATTTTCTCTGTGAATGGGAAACCACCGTCTTGTTTCCCAATTCTAGCATGTTCTCCAGCTGTGTTCATGCAGAGTTGGCTTGGGCACTTCCTTTCTCAAGGGTCTTGTTACTACACACTACATCATAGAGTTCTCATTAACTGCAGAGTTCCCTAGCCTGGGGATAAGTGGGGACTTGACCAGTGGAAAAGCATAAGGGGTGGGTGTTCTACAGAGAAGAAAGGCCATAGAGTAAGGATGTGCCTTTGTGAGAGCCATGAAGATAGATATGATTTAATCATTTTCCCTGGAGTGGGCTCAGGGGCTGTCTTCCAGGCCCCTCTATCTCTGTCTCCGTGTTCACACACCACAGCTGGTCAACAGCTTGTCTGAGATGCTGTGATAAGGAATGTCTGCAGACTATGTGAGTGACAGGCTGGGGCTGGGTTGAGCTATTTGGCCTCTGAGGGTCTTCCTGGTTCAGAGAGCTTCTTCTGGGCTCCTCTTACTCACTTCTGCTCTTCAGAAGATCTGTTTAGGGTCAGACCTGAAACGTAAAAGCCCTCACACACAGCCTCATCTGGGAACTTAATAGGCTTATTTGAGTTCCTCTGATATTTTTCTCTGAAACTGTGGGATCTAGCTCCATTTAGTTTGTCGCTATACTTTAATCTTCCCTCAAAGCCTATCGAGTGTAACACGTCTAAAACCTCAAGCACAACAAGACTCCTCTCAGCAGTGGAGGCTGAACAAACCCAAGTTTCTAGGTCTGTATTTGCCCCTTGGACAGTCATTCAGGAAGCGCAGGCTCACATGAATGTTTTGTGTTTATAATATGAGAAGGCCTTTAAAGATATTTATTTATTTTCCTAGAGCATGTTAATTTCCCTTGGAACAAACAAATTGAATTGAAAATTAGGAATCAGATTACATTGTGAATAGCATCCATCTATCACTGTGATTTGGGCTTTGAATAACATTGTCAATTAATTTCATGCAATTCTGTGACTGCCTAGCTGAGCTTGTCCTAAGCAGGTACAGATTGGGTTGCTAGTGGCTGAAGCATATGTGGGTCTGCTGCCCTGCCTCACAGAGGGTACCTGGGTCATGTAAACCCTTCACCTTCAGCAAGATAGCTCTGATCAATTCCCTGGCAATATATTCAATTGGGTATGGACCATTGGTTATAATAGACACCACTCTATATTAACTTTTCAACCAAATATTAAAGTACTGAAACACAGAAACATTGATTAGCAGAATGGGGTGTGTTGAAAATCAAACAAGACTTGTCAGGCCTGAGATAGACAGGGCTAGCAAAGCCACCCAGCTGGACCTACTGCCAAGGGCCCCGTGTCACTGTGCTCAGGGATCTGCAATTCCATATGTGAGAAGCTACAAATATGTGGGAAGCTACAAATCGGTCTGTTTGCATACTGCATTGTGAAGTGCATTTGCATACAGTACTGTGAAGATGTCAAGTCTTCTCACCTTATGGACTACAGTAACAGGATGTAAAAAGACACATACTAGGACAAACTGTAAAATTCTTATCTGCCAGTGTTGCATGTTTTAAAACCAGTATTGTGTGTGTGTGTATGTACGCACACATGCCCACAGTTTGAGATCTTTCTTTTAGAATTCTTTTGTAAGCACACATTCTTCCCATAAAAATTGTCCCTAGGGAATGCACTACATAAATATTTACAGGATGTTCTCTGAATATATGGTCTATAATGAGCAGAGAAAGGTGCCTTTACCTAGAAAAGAGGACTCTGGAGTTGCTGATAAAGTCAGGTTAAAATAGCTCAAGTTCTTCCCACAAAGCAAGGGAAGCCTTAAAACAAGTCTACCCATGTATTCTGTCATGTATTCTGGTCTCTCCACTGCAGCAGGCCCATGACAGCAAACCCCTGGCTGGCCCCATCCTATGTGTAGGCATTGGGACATAAAGAGTTTTATCAGCATGAACCATCCTGACCTATTGGTAGCTTCTTCTTAGGAAGCATCCTGATATCCTGAGGGCCAAGCAAGGCTTAAAGAACCTTAAGCTCTTCAAATTACTCTCTTGGTAAGAACACGCAAAGGCAGTTAGTTTCTTAGCAATCAAGTTGTCTCTTTATCCCTCCTGAATCAACTCCTTCACATAACTGTTAGCTTCTCTCATTCTGGCTCTGCTCATCAGGAAACCTGTGTGTTCAGTCTTGTTCTTTCCTTGTTGGTCATACCATCGAAATTCAGAGGAATACTTTATAAGGATTTACATGAAGGAAAGGCCATGCAGTGATCTGGCCCAATTGGGATCCATCCCATACCAAATCCTGACACTATTACTGATTCCATGTTCTGCTTGCAGACAGGAGCCTAGCATGGCTGTGCTCTGAGAGGCTCTACCAGGAGCTAACTGAGATAGATTCAGATACTTACAGTCAACCACTGGACTGAGGTCAGAGAATCCTATGGAAGATTTAGGGGAAGGATTGAAGGAGCTGAAGGGGATGGCAACCCCTTAGGAAGATCACCAATATCAACTAACCTGGACCCCTCAGAGCTCCCAGCGACTAAACCACCAATCAAAGAGCATATATGGGCTGGTCCGTGGCCCTGTGGCACATATGTAGCAGAGGACAGACAGCCTTGTCTGACCTCCCAGGAAAGGGGGATGCAAGGGGATGGGGTGGGGTAAGGTGGGGGAGTGGGAGATGAGGGGGGAGCACCCTCTCAGAGGCAAAGGGGAGAGGGGACCATGAATGGAGTCAACATTTGGAACATAAATAAATAAAACAAATTTTAAAAAATGGATTTAAAGTTTGCAGGCTGCCTTCCTACCCTAGCTCATTTGATTCCCACAGTGTTACCCAAGGCTTTGATAGCTTTTGTGCATTCACAGTGGCTCAATTCACACACTGTGACCCCTTAACCAGCAGCCTCCTCCACCTATCATTCTTGTAGAGAAGTGTCTGTGCCTAGTTCTTGTTAGGATGGAGGCTTTCCAGCCTTGTCACTATGGAAAGCTTGGTAAGCTGGATAAGAAAACACTGTGGCAGGGCTGCTGGAGCAATGCAGGCTTTCTAGGGGTTCTGGCTCATGTACACCTCCCCCTTCTGGTTTATACTACGATTGCTTTACGTTTAAAGGGAGAGAGGGAAGTAGCACTGTGATGGTCTCCATAGGAAATATGCTCATCTGACAATTGGACATGTGTTTAGGAGAGAGCTGAGTTCTTTATACATCACACATTAGCATTGCATCATACGGCTTACAGATGTCTTCTGACAACCCGTACGTTGTCTTTATGGGGTTTTCTCTCTGTGCAGAAGCCTTGTGATTTGAGGTGCTCTGGATACATGTTCTCATGTTTGTTATCTAGAATCATAGCTACGATGTCGTTATTAAGACCAATTAAAAATACTTCCCCAATGACTTCTTCTAGAGGTTTCATAACTTTAGCATCTTCTACTTAAGTTGATCCTCGTTATATGCCAAAAGACAGACACAGTTTTATTACTTTCAAGTGAAAAGTTTTAAGGGTTCTTTGGAAAGTCGGTTGGAAGGTGTTTTGCGGAAGCAAACATGTGAAGGAACATTTCGTTAAAGTGGACACAGGTGTGAAAGGCTAAGGCCGACTTGTGAAGGAAAGGAATGTTTCGCTGAAGCAGACACAGAAGACAGGATGTTCTGCTAAAGCAAGCATGTGAAAGGACACGTGATGAAAGATTCTTTGCTGACAACTGAGCTGCAGTTGTCGGGATGCCATAGAGATGCTGCAGTTTGTTGTGCTTTCAAGGACTCAGGCTGATGGGATGCACAAGCCAAGAGCCAGGAGCCATGCTAAGGCAAGTCATGTGGAGGACAGGTGATGTTTGGAGGGTATAGGACTCCAAGGAGTGACAGAGAGAGAGAGAGAGAGAGAGAGAGAGAGAGAGAGAGAGAGAGAGAGAGAGAGAGAGAGAGAGAGAGAGAGAGAGAGAGAGAGATCTTGGCTTGTTGGTACAGCTAGCTGTGCAACACTGCAGGTCTGCACTGATCTTTGCTTCTCTGAGAGAGACACAACCCCGAGAATTCCTGATGTCCTGTCGCTCCCTCCTGGTGACTCGAGCCCAGGCTGAGGCTTGGCTGTCTCTGCTAGATCCTGGCACAGCTATTTCTAACCTGACTCTACCAAACTGGACTTCTGGTGTATCCATGAGGGTATTTGTAAGTGGATTGAGCTGCCATTGCTTGCTAACCTGTGAACTGAACTGCTGATTTCCAGACAACACAGACCACAGATAGGAACTGTTCCAGGGAATCTTTCTAAACAGGTCCACTTCCCCCTATCCTTTTGAATGAATTAAACTCGAGATCCATGATATAGGCAGCTCATATTGGGGGCCTAGAGAAAAGCAGAACAGGCCCAGGAATGTACGGACAGACCAGAACAAAGGTTGTTAAGTCGTTCCAGGAACTGGCTGGCCATAAAGACAGGGTAGGCATGCAAGGATGTCTGGACTATCTCAGCTGAGTTATGGGCCACCTGGCTCAGTGCCTCCCTCCCTGTCTCCAGCCCTCCTTCTGATTTGGGTCAAACATTAGCCAGATGTTCTGCTAACATAGATAAGCGCCCGCCTTTTAGGATTGCTGTTACCCCGATCTGCACGTACTAATTGCTGATGTTTAAACTAACCAATTGTGTGAAACTGCACCAAATATGCCCCTACTCCCAACTCTTTGTATATAAACCCCTAGCTTTTGAGCCTCAGGATCAATTCCTCTGTCTCCTGCATGAGATACGTTTCGGCCCGGAGCTCCGATGATAAACTACCTCATGAGTTTACATCAAGATGGTCTCTCGTGTTTCTTGGGTGCGCATCATCTTGAGACCTGAGTAAGAGATCTCCCCACAGGGTTCTTTCACTTTCTTTTCCACTACCTCTGGGTGGTAGGTTACAAGGGAGGTTATAGTGTTTAAGAACCATCATCAAAAATAGGTTTGAAAAAATTAAAGTTATATTATATTGTCTGTAGATAGCCAGTTAGCCAGTGTTATAAGTATGTTACACTGACATGGAATTGTTGAAGAGTTATTGACTATAGTGATGGAGACCATTCCTCTTTCAATTAAAATTATCCTAGGTTAGAATTAAGTGGAATTTTATGAAAAATTGTTAGACAACTGATGATTATTTTTTTAATTTGGTGTTTCGAGGTTTTACTCTATCTCCACAACTCACAGTATCCCACCCTTCGGAGCATTTTTCCCACTAATTATTTATTTAGTTATTCACTTTATATTCTGATTGCAGCCCCCCTCTTCTCCCAGCCCCCTAACATAGTCCCTCCCCCATCCTCCCTCTACTTCTCCTTTAAGAGAAGGGGGAGGACCCCTGGGTACCAACCCACCCTGGCACATCCTCCCCCACTGAGGCCAGACAAGGCAGCCCAGTTAGGAGAACAGGATCCACAGCTTAGTTCTTCCTTAGTCCAGGCACACAGGGCTGCTATATGATCTGAAAGAGAGAGAGACCAGCTTTGTGCTGGCTTGTCAGTGTAGTGAGATGTGGTTTCTCAAACCCTGGATAACGGCAGGGAATGTCAGTCCCTATCTCCATTGTGGCTTTTCTATTTCTAGTGCCACTACACAGCTCTACAAATCCTCATGGGGGAAATACATGTGAGGCTTAGCAAGTTTCCAAGCCAGCATTCCTACTGTGAGTGACCCCTCCCCCATGGTCTCCTAGTACATCCCTCAGTTTGGGTCTGTCCTGGTCTTCAAGTCATGTTCACTACTGGCATTTAGATCAAAGGCAGTTCCTACCTGAACTGGAAGGATTGCTCCTGTCTCTGTGGCTTGTGTTCTTTCATTCTTCATCATTTTCATATGTCCTTTCTGTTAATTTTTTTTTAAAAAACTACCCTTTTATTGATTCTTTGTGAATTTCACACCATGCATGCCAGTCCCACTCATTTCCCGCCCCCCCCTTCATATTCACCCTTCACCCTTATGGAAGTTGTAATGTTTGACAGTGTGTCCCACAGCATACGTATACTTCTTTACTTGTAAATGTTCATTGCAATGAGTCATTGATCTGGTTTGAGGCCTCTGACTCCTGCTACACTATCAATACTAGATCCTCATTGAGATTCCTCTTGGATATCCTGTTGTTGCCCCGTGTCATGGAGATTTTGCAGTTTTGGATCTGTAGGACTGTCCCCTTCATGCATTCTGGCAGTTGAAAGATGGGGTAGATGTTGTGGTGGGCCAACTCAAAGTCCTGGATTTAGACCTGGGTGGTAGCCGAGCTAATCAGCCTGCCAGCTCTCCCATACCCACACCACTAGGCTGAAATGTCTAGTACTGCCCCAGCTAACTCACCTAGTAAGGAGCAGAGATATCTCACTTCCTCTCATGCCCTTGGGGCTGGCTCACCTGTATCCACACCAGCAGGGTCCAGTCGGTGGTGCTGTCCAGGTAAGGGGCAGTGCTGTAACTGGTCAGAGGCCAGGCCAGCTCTCCCACATGCCATACACAGGGAGGGCATCTCTCCCTTGCTCACACCACTGCATGGCAGACAAGCGTCAGGGTCATTTCTCTGACCCTGGAGCAGACTCTCTAGCCTGCTACAGGAGGTGAGGGGCAAGGAGTCGGGTTGGGGTGAGGGATTCATATGCCTTATTTTATTTTCAATGCTAAAACAACACCTGAGACCCAGTGATTTAATAGAGATAGAAATTTATTTTCTCAGAGTTATGGCGGTTGAGAAGTCCAAGTTATAAGGACACTGACAAAAGTCCTTGTCCTGTCACATCTCATAATAGATGGGGGACAAGGTCAAGAGGGCAGGTGAAGAAACCTGTGGGAAGCGGGTGCAGCCACGTGGCAGCCAAGATGGCACCCTGGCTCATTGCCAAGGCCAGTGATCCCTGCTTGTTTGCCAAGAACCTGATCATGTGCACCTGAATGATCATGTACACCTGAATGATCATGCTCTGCCTGCCTGACGCATAACATCATACAACATGATATTGAGTCACTGGCCTATCAACGCGCACCCTGTCTGCATGCATGGCTCGTGTACAGAGCATTCTGAATGCTGATTGGATGATGAAGAGTGGTGAGAGATGAGTGCAGAGGGTGGAGGGGGATAAATTGGGCGATTCCCCAGAATAAAGGGGAGAATAAAGGAAGCTGAAGCAAGCTGAAGCTGAAGCACTGTGGAAGCTGCTTGAACCCTGCCTTGGTATACGTGTCATTTTTTCCCCACCTTTGCTGGCCAGAGGCTGGGGCATGCGGCATCTGGTGGCCCGTATGGGGAACTCTGAAAAGAGCAGCTGAATCAAGAAGCAAGAGCTATGGGTGAGTTCTGTGGTAGAGAGTAGTAATCTAGCGCTAGGAGGAGGTTCCTGGCACAGGGATGAAGTTAAGCTCCCAGGGTTACAGGACAGAGTTAGGTTCCTGGCACAGGGATGAAGTTAAGCTCCCAGGGTTAAGGGACAGAGTTAGGTTCCAGTACAGGGACGAAGTTAAAAATGAAGAGAGCAGGAGGAGATTGCTTCAAATA
The DNA here is from genome assembly GCF_900095145.1 of Mus pahari. Classification (NCBI taxonomy): domain Eukaryota; kingdom Metazoa; phylum Chordata; class Mammalia; order Rodentia; family Muridae; genus Mus; species Mus pahari. The sequence goes on along the minus strand of NC_034601.1, from coordinate 88,239,388 downwards.
TGAAAGTAAGAGTGGTGTTGGTGCAGCTGCTAGCAATTTGGAATTTAATTAAATCTTGCCTGGCGGACAAAAGTGGAAAGTATGCTGCCGAGTTAGAAAAGTTTTCCTGTGGCCAGGCTGGGCATTTTAAAAGAGATTGTCCCAATCACCCACGGCCAAGTACTGCAGCTCCCGTGAGACGTCCAAAATTATGTCCACTGTGTCGTAAAGGCTCATGCAGCAGAAGCAGAAAAAGGCAAATGAGAAGCCAGCAAAAGAGAAAAGAGGCTAAAGAACAAGAGAGTGAGAGGGAAGTTCAGATGAATCATCTGACAGTGGAGATGAAGTGACTAGCATGATATATAAGTTGAGTTTTAGGTGAGGAAGGCTGCCTGAACCCTCAGCACCTCCCTTGCCCTCACCTCCTCTCTATAAAGGGGAAAGAGGAAGTAAAGGAAAGAGCAGCCACCATGCTTTGGTATGGTGAAATCTGCCTCGCGAAGTTGGTGCCTTCCCAGTGTTTCAAGATCAGCAAGGGCAAGGAAGAGTCAGTAACTACCTATGGCCCCCAAGCTGCCTTCACTGTGACATCTATCTATCTATCTATCACCTTTGCTGCATGTCACTGCCTCTGCTTTCAAGGAGAATATTTCAGACAGTGTTACTTTCCAGTGTAACCATAAGCCTGCTTAGCTTGGGGTAAGACTTAGTAGAAAATGGTGCTTCAATAAACCATTGTTGTGGGACCCAGACCCATGTTTGAGCCAGCTGCCCTCATTCCCACTTAAATCAAAGCAGCTGGCTCAGCTCCCTTGTTAACTCTCAACTGAAAACTGGAATCTTATTAGTAAATCAGAGAGTGGATTTGCTCCAAGGGCAGATAGATATTCTGGAGCAATTAGTCTTTGTGTCACGTGTAACCCATATGTCAGGAATTTGTGTAACCTCTGTGCAGTATCAGAATTTTTCTTGTGCAGCTAATTTGTCCCGCAAATTTGGATCCATGCTATTTGGAAATTGGAGTCATGATTTTGATAGAAAGATGAAAGAATTATGGGCATCCATTGTTGCAGTGAATAACACCCATGTGGAGATTGCCACCACTCAGCAGTGGTTGGAAATGATCCAGGGGACCTTCAGCTTCCTCAATGATTGGGGAAGGATGGCCTTTTGGGGACTTTTGCTGTGTGCTGTATGTGTTGGTATGCTGTGGTGGATGATACACATGCGCAGATGGGTGCAGGCTGATAAACAGTTGTTGATTCAAGCTATGGCGCCTATAGAGCAGGTAATTCACTCCATGTTTGACTCAGTAGACTGGATCATTACTATGATGGGTAAGACTTTCACATGTGGATACCAACCTAAGACAGGCTGGTGAAAATGAGTTCACCACACCAATGACAGGTAAGGACGTAACATGAATGAAGGCAACCTAAGACAGATGTGATCCCAGAGCCATTTTAATTAAACAAAAAGGGGATATGTGGGAAGTGGGTGAGGCTGCATGGCAGTCAAGATGGAGCCCTGGCTCATTGCCAAGCCCCGTGATCTCTGCTTGTATACCTAGAACCTGATCATACACACCTGAATGATGATGCGCACCTGAATGATGATGCGCACCTGAATGATCATGCGCTGCCTGCCTGACACATAGCATCATACAGCATGATATTGAGTCACTGACCTATCAACGTGCACCCTGTCTGTGTGGATGGCTTGTGTACAAAGCGTGCTGAATGCTTATTGGATGATGAAGAGTGGTGAGAGATGAGTGCAGAGGGTGGAGGGGGATAAATTGGGCGATCCCCCAGAATAAAGGGGAGAATAAAGGAAGCTGAAGCTGAAGCACTGCAGAAGCTGCAGAAGCTGCTTGAACCCTGCCTTGTTGTACGTCTCGTCTTTTTTCCCCACCTCTGCTGGCTGGAGGCTGGGGTTCTCGGCAGAAGCCCACTCTCACAATATCCTTTCATAGAGAGACACCAGCTCCTTATGACCTATACACTCCCCACTGTCTCCAACTCTTAATTCAGTCACACTGGGGATTCAGTTTTCAACCTGTGACTTCAGGGGTACATTCATACCATAACACAATAGCACTTCCATTCATTAGTACCTGGAGTTAAGTGACTTGTCTAGTTCCTATAAAAATATCGTAGCATTAGTGTTGGCCTATTACACTCTACTATGACTACTGTTGGCATTTGCCATGTGCTCCATTTCTGCCATCTCTGGCATTTATGTTAATAGTAATAGTTACTACTATTAAATACTACTACTAACTACTATGTTAGTAGTTAGTAGTAGTAGTTACCACTGCTACTATGTTAGTAGTTACTACTAGTAGTTGCTACTAACTACTACTGTATTTGTAGTTAGTAGTAGTCTTGCAATTTCTTTAGAAAAACACAGTGAACTAGAAATATCCAATGTGGATCAAGGAATGACTTCAAGGTGTGCCAAAAATTTTTCTGGAGATGGTTACAGAGGATAGGAACTCAAGAAGGAAAGAAGAAAGATAAGTAATCTTTACAACATTCTCACAGTGGGTCATTACTCCATAATGTCAGCCAGGCCATTGTGCAGCAGATAAAACAGAAACCATGGCTTTAATTCCTTAGTATCCTTGAAAAGATGTGAACTCTCAGGAACATAAAGAAATGGCTAAACAAATTACCTGTAGATTGGCCACAGGGCAGGGCAGACAGGACAGAGTCTGTGCTTGTAAACAGATCTTTATTCACCTGGTGAAGGGGTTTCCTAGCTTGCGATCCCAGCCTGTCCAAAGTGTGAGGCGTGTTGTACACATGTACAGGCATCAGTATGATGTACGGTAAAGAAAGGGCAAATGTTCATGTGTTACCAGCTTGACACACAGATATTACACTCTTTCCCAAACATTAATTACATGACATGTGTATGTCAGGGTAAAAGTGATGGAATATCTAAAGTCACTAATGTTCTAGAACATTGAAGGACTATAGGATGCTGTGCAGGGACTATAGTTAGAACATGTGTCTGGAGTCAGAAGAGGGATCATACCTGACACCACACTTGACAGATGTACTAGTGTGCTCCATGTTCATCAAGTAGAGTTTCTGAGATTTTGTGCCCTCACGGAGAGGGTGGAGATGGTCTCCATGCCACAAGGTGTTGGAGGAAGTTAAACTAGACACTTGATTTACACTGCGTCCAGGGATCAGAGATATTAGGTTATGGTAGGCAGAGGTGTGAATTCACCATTTTTCTCACTAACTTAAGGGAGGAAGGGTTAATTTTGACCCAGGAGTTTGAGTGTCAGTTCCAGCATAGTGGAGAAGTCATGGCAGCAGGAACATGAGGTACCTGGTCACACTGTGTCTGTAGTTAGGAGAGAGATACAGAGAGAACACAGAGGGAGAGAGAGCAGAGAGAGAGGGAGAAAGAGAGTTGACATACAGAGAGAGATAACAGAGAGATGACACAGAGAGACAAATGGAGAGACACACAGAGAGATCAAGAGAGACCAAGATAACACACAGAGATGACACGTAGAGAGAGACAGAGAGGGAGAGAGAGAAAGGACACAGAGACAGGGAAGGAGAGAGAGAGAGAGAGAGAGAGAGAGAGAGAGAGAGAGAGAGAGAGAAGACATACACAGAGAGATAACACAGAGGAAGATGACACAGTGAGAGACAGTCACAGAGAGAGATTGAGAGAGACAGCAATAACACACACAGATGACACACACACATATATACACATTATACATACACACACACACACACACACACATATATATATATATATATATATATATATATATATATATATAGAGAGAGAGAGAGAGAGAGAGAGAGAGAGAGCACAGCACTGGCGCTCAGTTTGCTCTCTTCTTCGTATGAAGTCCATACCCCAGCCCCTTGGACAGTGTCTTCCCATCTCATTCACTGCAGTCTATAAACTCCATCACGGACATGCTCAGAGGTTTGTTTCCAAGTGATTCTAGATCCTGTCAAGTTGCCAATCAATATTAACCATGACAGGATGTGAGTAACTGAAGGAGATGTGGAGAGAGGAAGGACATGAGCTAAGCAAAGTTATTTAGGTTTCAGTGTGAGCACAAAAGAGTCTGAACCACCAGCCCAGGAAAGCAAGTGTCTGAGAGGAGATGGTGGGGATACAGATTCAGGACACAAGTGGAGACACCATGATCAGCCTCCAAGTGAAGCCCCTCTCTGAGTGTGGCCTCTTCTAGCCTCTCTGATTGAAGCCGTCACTCACACATGAGAGGGGTATAGAGACAGTGATGTCATATGTATCTGTCACACAATAATTTTCCGTCTTCATTCCCCTTGAATATGTACGCTGTAGAACAATGGCTACATCATCTAGTAGTTCTATTTTTTTTTTTTACAAAAATAAACATTTAAATTTTTATTTATTTTATTTCATGTGCGTGATTGTTTTGCTTGTATGCGTATTCTCTATGTGCCTGATGCCTGTGGGTGCTACTTTTTTTAAAGCTATTTTATTTGGCTTTTATACCTCTATCTCTTTCAATCCCCCAGCACTAGGTAGGAGAGGAAAAAGGTTAGAGGAAAGGGGACATAGAGCTCTACAGACTACTTCCTGGTGATTAGGGGTGTAGGTACCTTGAGGCAAGTCCAATCTTTGTAGTCAGGATATCCAGCAACCCAGCAATCCAGCAATAGCAAATACAGCAGGAATCACAGACCACGAATCTTTCCTGTTCATACCCTTTCCAGAGTCCCCAGAATTAAACTATCTGCAGCTGGTTAAAAAGTCACGCCCCTGCTAATGCAGGGGGCAAACCATAATCACCTGCTGTGAAGCAAACTCTAACCCCACACCTGGGATTAAAACAAAACATATAACTGTGATTTTAAAGGAACCAAAATTCTCAGTAGAGATGCCCTTGGAAGCCAGAGGGAGACACTGATTGGCTCTCTTGTAACTGGAGTCTCAGTCATTTGTGAGCTATTTTGGGGGGCTGCTAGAAGCTGAACTTGGGTCCTCTGCAGGAGCACTTAGTACTCTTAGCTGCGGAGTCATGTCTCCAGCCCCTGCAAAGGATATTTTTTTATAACCTGTGTTTTGTGACATTATTCCTAATAGCCAAGATGGAGAATCAACCTAATGCTTGATCAGCAGATCAACAGGAGAGGAGATGTGCAAGTACACAATGGAGTGCTGGTACAGATGCATCTGCACCATGCTAAGTGAAATGAGCCATCACAGGAAAGATGAATGCTACACAATCTCACTCACAGGGGAAGGGGAATCTCGAGGAAGAGGAGGCAGAATAGGGCTCAGCAGAGGCTGCACAGTGCAGGAGAAAAGAGTGTGGGAAGGGGCTGGTACGTGGGCACCGTGTTCCAGTTAGGCATGGAAGGGGATGAGGAACAGCATAGCACACATGTGGGAAGGCTGTGCAGATTTGAAGATTCCTATTACGAATAACCCTAATTTTTTTATTGTAAATAACCCTAATTTTATTTTTATATAGTGTTACATTTTTGAAAACATTACAATAGACCCCATGCTACCATACACTCATGCATACTTCATATGTTCAATATTATGTGTACATCAAAAGCGAAAGAAAATGCTTTTAAAAACACACATGTAAGCCAAACAGTTGCTGTCCATAGAACTCATTTCCCCTAGTACTTGTTATCTGGCTTTGTCTGGCCCCACTCCTGGTAGGCGTGGTCTACTGGCATCTAGTGGTTAAAACACTGGTGGCTTCTCAGTGTCCCAGCATGCACAGGGAAGCCATAAAGCATTATCCTACCTAGGGTTGAAACTGGGAAACTCTGATTAAATTAACTGCAGCTCAATGCTATATACACTTGGCAAAGAAAACAAGAATAGAAGACCTGAGAATTCCCTCCCTGATTTCCTTTCAGTCCTGTGTTTGCTACTGGCCACAGGCAACATGAGAGAGGCATGGTGTAGGTCTCTTCCATCTGTTTTGAGTTCTTCCTGGCTTCCTAGTATTTGTCTTTGTAATGTGCATATGGGATATTCAGGATTAGAGATCCCTGGTGATTTAAAGAGTGAAGAAGGACCATAAGATTCTCACACCCTGATTCTTAATCTCAGTGCCAGGCCAGACACTTGGTGCATACAACCTTCCCAGCCCGTTTTTCCTTAGTCAACAGGAGGGAGAAGCAGTTACTCTCTCACCTGTTCCTTGGGGCCTTGAGAAAGGGATTCTGGATTCTCACTGTCCTATTCTGGTATGGAGTTCTGTGTTCAAGTATGAAGCAAGTGCTGTGGCCAGAATCCATGTCCTAACAATGCCTCCAGTTTCAGGGCCCATTTGCTCTGCTGTAAATGCAGCCTCTAAAGTTAGAGTGTCTTTGGGATGTCTTAGTATATATATGCTCTGGTAAGTTAATTCCCAAGACTTTATGTGAGCCCAGAGTACCAAATCTGTGGAAAAATTTATTTAGACCTTAGAAACAGACAAGTATTTTTTTTCTCCACATAATTGTTGAGGGGCTGTGCAGATAGCCAGAAAGATCTTGCTGACCTTCCTGGTCTGTCCCTCTTACAACATTTCCATGTTAAAGTGGATTCTGTCAAACAGGAGAACTACATTGCTGCATGTCCTGGAACATTTCAGTATCACTTCACTTTAGCATGCTACCCACAATGTAATTTTTTAAAAAAGTATGTGACATTAGATAGAACTTGAGTCAAGTTGCTCTACTCTAAGGAGACAACACCTCTGTATCTGGATTATGGTCAGTTCCCTCCATGAGACTTGGTTGACATTGTATTATGCTGGGAAGTGGGAAGATGGCTCAGTCAATAATGTGCTAGAGGATTGAGGACCTGAGTCTGGATCAGTCCCCAGCATTCACATAAATGCTAGACATGGGGCATGTACAGTTGTAACCCTGGCACTGGTAACATGGAGATAAGAGGACCTTTGGGTGGGGTTTCCTGGCTGGCCAGTCTAGCTGAATTTATGAAATCCAGATTTCAACAGAGGCTCCACATTAAGTCTACCATAAAGAGATACTGAGGAAGATAGCAGTGTTGACCATCAGCCTCCACAAGTGTGTATACACGCGAGTTCACACGAACTCAAGCACTTGAGTGTGTAACACACATAGCATATACACACAGGCGAGGTTGTTAAGGAAGCGGACTGGATGACTGGAGTTCTCTGGCTGGATTAGCCATAGCAGCAGTGTGTTCCTGCGTACCTCCCACGGGCACACACTTACCCTCTTTTCTGCCGTGTTATGGAACAGCACAGACCTCCTACAAAATTGTGAAATTTCTGCCTCTACAAACAGGAGCCAGAATGAACATGTCTTCTTTATTAACCACTCACTCTTGGTTTTTATTACAGTAACAGAAAAAAGACTTAAGACCATCTTTAGGAAATGGCTATTATCAGGGTGGGAGTTTGACCCTGAGACTGACTGGAGAGGTGTATGTTTCTCAGTGCCCCCTAGTCCTGGTCTCAAGGAGTTTGTCACTTGCATTTGAGTGATGAAAAGCTCTGTGACCTCATTGTGGCTGCTCTGTCCCAAGTATATGAAGGAAGACAGACATCTGTCTGTGTTGAATTACTTCTTTTGTTTTATTTTATTATTATTATTTTTTTGTTTATTTTGTCTTTGGAAGCGAGATCTTGTTACATAGCCCATGACCACTTTGAACTCACCTCAATTCTCCTGCTTCAAATGCTGAAATGATAACTTAGATGCCAATATTCTCAGGTTGTGTGGGTTTTTTTTTTAATAGAGACATCTCATACAAGCCCCATCCTCAGAGTCAGGCAAGGGCACTGGGACATTCACCATCATTTAGGAATTATTAATGACAATACAGAAATGTAAGGAAATTCGCCCTACAATTCCTTCACTGTGTGCTATTTGAGGATGAATGTGCTATGCACTGTAACAATAATTCAGTAAGCCACTCCTAAACACCAAGGAGCCTGCACAGCAGATACCAGCAAGCAGGGATTTATAATTCAATAAGGCTTGAAAGTGAAAAATATTAAATGTGTGACTCACATTCTGCCTCATACACTTGTGTATTCACTGGGAGCAATGGGCAAGACATCAGAAGCTGAGTGTAATCCTGATGTCCCTGCTGAATGTCCCAATGGGATGGCCATTGGCTCCAAATTCTGACACAAACAGGCTGTCACTGTCCATCTACAGAGCTAAGACCTGGTCTCCAGGGAAGTGTAGGTATGATGGCAGTTGAGTTTTATAGATCAGCTATCAGGCATTCTATCCTGTGGTTCTGTTATGTGACAAGAGACTTATCCGGACTTTTTCTTAAGTCAAAGATGATATCCTCAAAGTGGGACACACAAAGCTCAGGGAAGATGGACACCACTCATTGTCAAACATTATTTGACCAACCTGAAAATTCTCCAGCACCTTCCAAAGTTAGGCGTCCCAAGTCCTTTCTCCCCAGAACTTCAGTTAGTGACCCTCAGATGCCATAGAAGGGGAAGCCGTGTGTCTCTCTCTGGGATCGATTTTAAAACACATCAACTTCAATGGACTTTCATTTGGACATTTCATTTTCATTTGAAGATGGACACCACTCATTGTCAAACATTATTTGACCAACCTGAAAATTCTCCAGCACCTTCCAAAGTTAGGCGTCCCAAGTCCTTTCTCCCCAGAACTTCAGTTAGTGACCCTCAGATGCCATAGAAGGGGAAGCCATGTGTCTCTCTCTGGGATCGATTTTAAAACACATCAACTTCAATGGACTTTCATTTGGACAGTGACATGTCCAGTCTGGAAAAAGTTTAATGTTCCCATGACAGTGAGTGTAGCTTATCTGGAGTAAGGGTAGGGACTGAGGGTTTCAGTTCAGCTGTGTGAAATGTGTCTTTGGGGATCCACAGGTGCTCAAGTCAACATAGAACTGAAGACAACATGGAATTGAAGTCTTCTCTCAAGGCACTGAACATCTCAGCACAGTCATTGAGACACCTGGGGCAAAGGTAGTTCTAGAGAGGTTCCCTTAGGATCAGGGGAACGTTAATATTATTATGTAAATAAGAGTACTGTATGTAATTGACCACACTATATGCAAATAACATTATTTACTACATAGAAATCACCTTAGAGGTATTTTCTGAGCTCCCCAAGCCCATTTAAGTTGAGGGCTGATAGGGGATGACATGACCCAGGAAATGTCACTGTGGGCAAGCCAAACTCCCTTTACCCACAGAAATGCGATTCATTGGAGAGTTAAGAATGAGCACAGAAGAGGAAGGTGTATCAGGAAGAAGCCCTGCTAACGCTGAAGCAGATGCAGCTAGAACCGGGCCTCAGATTGGCAAACTGCATGCCACAGTGGCCAGGGTGCCTCAGACCTCATGCGTCACAGCACGGCCTGTAATGCCTTAGACCTGCATGCCACAGTGAGGCCTGTGTGCCAGCTACCCTGTGAAGAAGTCTCAGAGTCTGGATTCAGGCATGCTTTTACAGGTTAGCGTCAGTGATGATCACAGAGAACCTTTGCCATATGAGCGGAGTCCTTAGAGGCCATTTAGCAGGAGGAGGGGTTAGTTCAACTCTTTCCCCTTCTTTTCCTCCTTCCTGCCCTCTTCCCCGCTTTCTCTTCTGTCAAGAAGCTTTGGTATCATCTGAGCAGATTGGTCAGGAAGGAGGAAAACACCACTGTCCTGCCACAAACCACAGGACATTTCATGGAGGTCACCTTGCACACTAGGCCAGATGAAGCCAGAGGCAGCCTTATTCTACAGTGACTTGATAATTAAGAGGGAGAAAAACAGGTCACAGGGAAGCTTTAAAATATAGTAGTGTGTAGAGATTCCAATAGTCTATCCATCAGGATCTCTTGCTGAAGAACAGTATCTTTTCATGCAAATTAGAAGTGACTGCAGTAGCAATGTAGATGCCATTAGCAAGTGCAGTCTTTGTGCCCTGGGGTGTGGCTTAATGGTCCCAGGCACAGTAATTTTGTATCTTTTTTTTTTTTTCTGAGTGTGTGTGAGAGAGAAAGGTAAAAGTGGGCTATTATTTCTATGGCCCCACATTAATGCTGACAAGCCTTGCAAGGAATCTCATTATGTTTCTTATTTCTGAGTCAAAGTGCTTATGTTAGAAAGCAGCTAAAATTTTACCTGTAGGAAAATTGGCACAATTTCTTATCTTACCATCCTCAGTGCCAAGCATAAAACATGCACTTTCTGTTTGGGCAATTTTGCACAGCGGGAACTTTAAATTATTTACAGCTTTCCTTATCTGGAATCAGAGGGAAGGGACCACTTTCCACACCACAGTTGGTACTGGGAAATGTTCTTAGGGAAAAAAATGGGAGTGAATTACTGATGTGAGCAAGAATCAGAGAAAGAACAAAGAGTGTTCAGACACAAGAGGGCCACCACTCTTGTCACCAACGTGAACATGAGGGAACATTGGCTGGAGCAGGGACAGCAAGACCCTGGACAGCAAGACTCTCGGGGGCTTCAGCAAATTGGCTTTGAGACAAGCTGTTGAATGACCTTATGTTAGAATGGGAAGGAAAGGGTATGGCGTGGGTGTGGAAAGCTGTGCTAGGTCAATGAGGCTGAAATGCTAGATCAAGGGGTGGCTGCAGCAGGCATTCATCCCTTACAGTTCTAGGCCTGTAGAGCCCAAGGTCAAGATGTTCCTCTTCACTTACAGAGGCCCATCTTCTTATCATGTCGGGAAGAGAAAGACAGGGGCATGGGAGAAGGAGGAGGAAGAGGAGGAAGAGGAGTAGAAGAAAGGCAAAGGGGGAGGAGGAGGGGAGAGGAGAGGAGAAGGAGGGAGGAGGCAGAGGTGGAGAAGGAGAAGGACAGGAAGGAGGGGGAGGAGGAGGAGAAGAAGGAAGGAGAGAAGAGACAGGGGGAGGAGAAGGCAGAAGGAGAGGAGGAGAAGGAAGAGGGGGAGGAGGGAGAGAAGAAAGAGTGGAGGAGGAAGGGGAGGAGGAGAATGGGGAGGAAGAGGAACAGAAGAAAGGTGAGGAGGAGGGAGGTAGAGGGAGAGGAGGAAGGGGAGGAGACAGATGTGGAGAGGGAGGAGGACAAGGAGGAGGGGAGGAGGAAAAGGAAGGAGAGGAGGAGAAGGAGGGTGAGGAGTAGTAGTAGGAGAAGCGAGAGGAGCAGAAGAAAAAAAAGGAAGGAGAGGAGGAGGAAGGGGAGGAGGGGAGGAGGCAGAAGTGGAAGACAACGTTACTGGAAGAAAGAGGCAAGAGAGAACTGTAATGTCTACTTTTAAGGGTCCAACCTCTTAACCCCATTTAATCCCTGTCACCCCTTAAAGGTGACATCATCCCTTACATCGTCACACTGGACCTTAGAGGTACAGTGAACACATTTGAGAGGGACATATTCAATCCATAACAGTTTTCATTTCTGAAGAAATGCTGGGGCTGCTAGCTGCACATGGTTTTACCCGGTGAAGCCTTTGATTTGCACACGTCCAGTGGGTGCATTTAACAGCCTGTGAGTTTTGTCTTCACGAAGCCATTTCTGTCTAGGTTCCCCGTGAAGCAGGAGCTGCGGGGTCTGCCTGAGACCCCAAGGGGATGATGCCGAGAGGGACATGCAGGCTGACACAGCTGGGTGGAAGAAGGGCTATGACAGAGGCTGCAGGCTGAGGGCTCAGGTGAAGCAGTGTCAGAGCAAACCTTCATATTGATGGCCAGAGTGAGGCTTCCCCAGAAGATCTCTGCAGACAGTGTGTCAAGTTTAAACACCCACTCAGAGAAACACGGGATTTTATTTGTTTTTCTCATGTATTATTCTTCCTGAGGTGTGTGTGTGCAGCCAAGGCTGAGTGGAGATTTCCTGAAGGTCACCCCTCCCTGAAAACAACACCATTATCACCTTACCTGGGGGCTGAGTATCCCTGTGTACCCTAAATCTATAGCCTAAATCCCAACCCCACTGTAGTCATCATGATTACCAAACCTCAGCTCTGTTCCAATTATATTCTTGGAGCTATGGTGTGCATTTTGTGTAGATTATAATAGTATGTATGTGTGTGTATGTGTGTGTGTGTGTGCATGTGTGTTTGTGTGTCTGTCTGTGTATCTGTGTTTGTGTGTATGTGTGTGTTTTTGTGTCTGTGTGTTTGTGTCTGTGTGTGTCTCTGTGTATATTTGTCTATGTATGTGTGTATCTGTATATGTGTGTATGTGTGTGTGTCTATGCATGTGTGTGTATCTGTGTATGTGTGTGTGTCTGTATGTGTATGTGTGTTTGTCTGTGTCACTGTGTCTGTGTGTGCCTGTGTGTGTGTCTCTGTGTATCTCTGTGTGTATATGTGTGTGTATGTCTGTGTATGTCTTTGTGTCTGTGTGTCTGAGTACATGCACAGGGGTGAGTGTGAGTGAGTAAGACAACTTCAGCTGTTGTTCTTCAGTTGACACCTCCTCCTCCTCCTCCTTCTTATTACTATCATTTTGAGACAGAATCTCTTACTGGCTTACAGCCTCCTATGTAGGCTAGGATGGCTACCTCCAGTGATTTGCTGGTTTCTATTACCTCCAAGTGTGTGTCTGCACACGGTGATTTATGTAGGTTCTGGTGGCCACACACAAGTTTCATGCTTGTATGGTGAGTATTTTACTGACAGAGCTATCTCTCCAGCCTCCCCCTACATGTTTTTAGTTAAATTTTACAGCAGAATGGTGCCACCATTTTATCCAGGTGTTGGGTGCCTAACTTAAGACCTTGCACACTTTGTTGTGGCTCAAGTCATGACACCACATCTGAACAAGCAGCAGGAAAGTTTAGTGCGTGTTTTTGATTTACAGGACATTCTGACATACATATTGAAGCCAGTGTTTGACATTAGCTGGGTCAAGATGACCTTGTCAATACATAAAAATCACTGTTCTCCAAAATACCAAACACAGCTGAACACTGGCCTGACTGGTCTGATGGCTCTCTCTCTCTCTCTCTCTCTCTCTCTCTCTCTCTCTCTCTCTCTCTCCTTTGCTGAAAAGATCTCCTTTCCTATTATAGAAATTTCTAGAATGAATCTTTCCTGCCCCCGAGAACATGTTCCCTTTGTAATAAGAAAAATAGAAAGGATTTTTTTACAAAATTCATTAGAGTTGGATTAGTTTCTTAAGTCCAGACAGCTTAAAACATACTTTTAAAAGAAGCTTTTATGATTTCTATGTATACTGCACAGGACAAGGAAGGAATATTTTAATGACTCAGGATAAAGAATGATTTGCAGTAGAGGCTGCCTTCACCTTTTAATTCCCTAGGCCCAATGGGTAGTACTTACATACATATTCCATCTATAGGGGACATGGTTGCAGAGGTCATGCAAAGCAGCGGCTGAAGCATGGACAGTGGAATTTGTAATTGTGGTTGGTCACATTTTGTTTTTGTTTTTGTTTTGTTTTGCTTTTTTTTTTTTGAGACAGGGTTTCTCTGTATAGCCCTAGCTGTCCTGGAAATCACTTTGTAGACCAGGCTGGCCTCAAACTCAGAAATCCACCTGCCTCTGCCTCCCAAGTGCTAGGATTAAAGGTATGTGCCACCACGCCCAGCTGTTTTGCTTTTAAGACAGGGTCACCACACTGTGTAGCTCTGTCTGTCCTGGAATTGACTATGTAGATGAGGCTGGTCTTGAACTCATAGATATCCACCTGCCTCTGCCTCCCGAGGGCTTGGATTAAAGTTATATGCCACCACACCTGGTTATAATTATGGTCATTTAAAAAAAAATGATATATCCACTAGGCATGACATGTATAGAATATGAAGCAGAATGTGGTATTCTCTCTTCTTGTCACCAGCTCCTTTTTAGATGCATTTAAGAATACTAGGATCTTACAGTAATCATACACCTGTGCAAGCAAGCAAGATGTCATGTGTATGAGGGTATATAAGCATATGCATAGATGTAGTATATGCATCCATTCATGAATTTGTATGTCAAGGCCAGCTGTGATGGTAAGCGCCTGCAGTCCTAGATACTTGGAAGGCTGAGGTAGGGGGGCTGTGAGTTCGAGACCAGCCTGGACTATGTAAATTCATAGTTTGAATGTAAATATGTAAGTGGTATTGTGAGCATAAATTCCATATTTTTGTTTTAGTAGAGCATCAAGCATATTCTTCATGATCTGATTCACAGTCTTCCCTGAATCCTGCCATAAAGAGAAATTTCTCCAAATGGACACCGTGAAATCTTCAATTTCTTGATAAGGCACACATTATTTTATGTGCCACTAAGAAAGTGAGAAAGAAGAAGAGGAAGAGGAGGAGGAGGAGGAGGAGACAGGGACAGAGAGAGAGAGACAGAGACAGAGACAGAGACAGAGACAGAGACAGAGAAAGAAAGAAAACTCACTCATTGAAACTCCCCAGAACGTCAGCTGTAAAATCACTACAGTTTCTGAGATACAGATCAGGTGTAGCTATGGAAGGTGGTGGTGTAACATCTGAGAGGTATCACTGCAGATTCACAACTTGTCAATCTCCAGTGAGGCCCACAAAAAATGGTCAGTTTCCATTTGAAATAGCTGAGCATAAAAATGGCTATTTTATTGTATCTCATCAAAAACTGTATTTTTTTTCAGTATGATGACATAAAACAGTGACCTTAGTGGGCTTTCATTCTGCATGTTTTCTGGTAAGGAGTGGCACTGACTATCATTTAGTAGACTTTGAATTTATTTATCTTTCCACATTTATTGTCCATACACATGGAGGCATGCCGTGCATGAATGTGGAGGAGCTGTGCTGTCATATGACAGCATGTGGGAGTCAGTTCTTTCTTCCCTCAAGAGGAAGGGGTCAAACACAAGTCATCAGGCTTGGCAGCAACTGCCTTTACCCTCTGAGCATTCTTACCAGTCTTAATTTTGAACACAACATGCTTTCAGATCAGGTTTCTCCTACGTTACAAATTGCCACTATAAATAGATACTAAAGTCCCTCATGTGCCTGGATTTTTATTGACTTATTTGCATAGTTGTGTTTCTGCCATACAGTTTCAGTTGGCATAGACTTACAATTTATTTTAATCTTATTCATAGAGGATCTCCCAATGAGTGATTTTTTTTTGTTGGCATTTCAATATTTCAGGATTGTTCTACCTTGCATCATTAGGATATTTAGCAAAAATTTCCAATCAATGTTTTCATTGTTACTGTATCGCTAGATATCATAGACCATTCAGTGTTACAGTGGGTTGCTGTTCTTCACAGAGAATCTGCCCGTGTCTTGTTCATTTTGTACCCATTTAAAATTGATATTTTGTAATTGTAAAAATTCAAGGCAGGTCACTTGGGGGTTCTAAGTAAATGTGGACTAAGATTATAATTTTAATCCCACTGCATTAATATGCTTTCTGTTATGTGATAAGTAGCATGACCAAAGGTAATTTACAAAAGATGTTTATTTTGACTTAAGGTTTTGGAGGGAGCAACTATAATCCTTAAAAGTGAAATTATATGAACTTGCATTAAAGAAATTGTACCTGAAGAGATATAATGCATTAAAGACATCAGTTCCTAACCCCCTAACACTGACTCTGTGATCTTGGGATGCACATATACCATGGTACCCACATGGCAGATAGCCTGCCCAGGTAATGTCATGGTCTTGCATTAGGTGGTGTCACAGTGGTAGCTTGAGATCAGCCATGGTAAATATGTCCTCATCTTGGATACTGGCAAATGGCCCCAACCAGAACTTGATTTATTGATGTATTTCCTGTCTAGAAGAAGAAAATACTGGAGAAAATGTTGGCAGATACATATGAAATGTAAAAGTATGTAGTGTTCTTTACTATCATGATGTGAACAGAAAGAAATTTGAGGACACAGACATCTAGCATGAAAAACTATTAAACCACTCAGCAAAGAAATGAAAATATTCCAGTGACCAGAGTGAAGCTATGACACACATGCTTATGTTCACACTTCGTCTCTCTTGTCAACAGGAATAACAATGCCAGTGTCCAGCTCTATCCTGGAATTAAGCTGGAATAGACCACTTTCTTCCTAAGTCTCCTTATGGTCAGGAAAATTTATCACAGCAACAGAAATGAAACTAGGAAAGTCATTAAAGTGCTTACTGAAGAAGAATGAGGATCTGAGTTCAGACCAGAAGCATCCATGAGCTAAGCATGTAAGGGTTTGTAATCTCAGTGCTGGGGATAGAGAGGTAGGTAAATCCTGAGGGTTGATGGCCAGCCAGCTTAGTCAATCAATATGCTCCAGGTTCAGGGCAAGACCCTGTCTCAAAAAACTAAGACTGAATGATAGAGACTGAATGATAAAAACACCTGATATTAATGTCCACACACTGACACACACACACACACACACACAGAGAGAGAGAGAGAGAGAGAGAGAGAGAGAGACTTACACACTGACTTAAGTCCTGTTCATTGTCCTAAACTCCTCATCAATTGGATCATGAGTTCTCTATGGACATAAAAGGATCCTGCCAGAATGAATAAAAGCACATTGTAAGAGACAGTATGCTGTGTGGAATTTATAATAAGAATTCCATATAGGATATAATTGTGCCATCTATTTTTAAATTTTTATTAGATATTATCTTTATTTACATTTCAAATGTTATCTTCTTTCCTCGTTTCTCTTCTGAGAAAACCCCCTATCCCCTCCCCGCCCTGCCCCCTGCTCACCAACCCACCCACTCCTGCTTCCTGGTCCTGGCATTCCCCTACACTGGGGCATCAAGCCCTCATAGGACCAAGGGCCTCTCTTCCCATTGATGCCTGACAAGGCCATCCTCTGCTACATATGTGGCTAGAGTCATGGGTCCCTCCATGTGTACTCTTTGATCGTTGGTTTAGTCCCTGGGAGCTCTGGGGGTTCTGGTTGGTTCATGTTGTTCCTTCTATGGGGCTGCAAACCCCTTTAGCTCCTTTGATCCTTTCTCTAGCTCCTCCATTGGGGACCTGTGCTCAGTCCAATGATTGGCTGTGAGCTTCTACCTCTATATTTGCCATGCACTGGCAGAGCCTCTCAGGAGACAGCTATATCAGGCTTCTGTCAGCAAGCACTTGTTGGCATCTAGAATACTGTCTTGGTTTGAACAAATTCAGACTCAATATTATATATGCATCATAAACACATATACCCTTCTCCTTCCCAAATATTAAAAACATTTATGTATGAAGCCCTTCTAGCATAGCACCCATATGGAGGTCAGAGAACAGCTTTCAGGTGTCTGTTCTCACCTTCCCCGGGAGGCAAGGCCTCTCAGGTGTTTCTGCCACTGCACTGTATAGTCCAGAATCACCAGCTAGCACTCTTCTAGGTAATCCTCTCCCTCCGGTCTTGTAGGAGGGCTGGGATTTCAGATTCCCACCAAGGGTATGTTTCTGTGTTGTGTTTTGTAGGGGGTGGAGAGATGTCTCCGTGATTAAGAGCACTCGTTGCTTTTTCAGAGGACCAGGGTTTAATTCCCAACGCCCACAGGAAGGATCACAACACAGTGATCACATCCAGTTCCAGGGGATGTAATGCTTTGTTCTGGAATTAAAAACTAGGCATGCACATGGTGCATATGCATACACAGAAATCAAACATTTATGCACATTAAACAACAGTAGCAGCAGCAGCAACAACGATGACAACACTCCAAATAAAACCTATGGGTTCTGTGTATCCTCACTCAGGTCCCCAAGCTTCCACACCAGCACCTTAGCCACTGAGGACCCCTCCCCTCCACAGATTCTGCTTCTTTCCTTTTCAAGAGCTGTCATTAGACCACATGGTCATGGCCCCCTTGCTCTGCTCCAAAAATACTGTGAGGGCCTATTGCCTTCCTGTCTCAGGGATGTCCCCAGCCTCCACAGTAAAACTGCCCCTCAGTCTAATCAGCTGTCAGTGATTTAAGACAGCGATTTAAGTGATTTAAGATTTAAGATGCCTCTCTGTTCCTCCTCATCACCTCCTGTCTTTTTTGCCATGCTGAGGATTTAGCTTAGGTCTTCAAACACCCTTAGCAATGCTCTTCCTCCCAGCAACATCCCCACTCTTTAGTGCATTTTTCGTCTGGGCACAGGACCTTAATAAGCTGAACTTTCTGCCTGGGGTAGGGCCTTGCTAAGCTGTTCAAGCTGACTTAGGATTTGCCAGGTAGCCCAGGATGACTTTGGCTCTTAATCCTTCAGCAGCTAGAATTACAGGTCTGTACCTGTAGTAGACCCTGCGAATCTTTCTGAAGTTCAAATGTGACCACAGATCTTTTTGTTTCTGGTGACCATTTTACCTGCCATGTTAGTCAAAGGTCTAAACACTATAGTTGGTACAGACATGTAAATTGCTGTCTTTGTAGTATAGAGTTTACACTCTAGAGAGTCATACACTAGTGAGTTCTATTTTAAAAAAAATCAGAGCAAGAAAGAGAGCTATAGAGGGCAGCTAATAAGGGTGGCATTAAATATGATAAAAATTGCATATTAGGGCCTCATAGCATTGCCTTTGGGCTTCCAGCTCTGCTTCTTGAGTGTCACCCAAAGTCTGATGGCAGTTCCATCCTGTTTGACCTTGGCTGTAGGTCAGGGCACCTTTTCTTCTTCCTCTGTGTAGTCCCCACTGATCCACTTAGAGTCAGTTTTGGTGAAAGCCCCAGGCTTATAGTTTGCTTAGGGAAAGGATTTGCATAAAAATCTGGAGCCTTATTCTAACTTCAAGTAAAATGTGTTACCCAACAGCGAGTGCTAGAGGGGACATGTTAGGAATGAACTAAAATGTCACTGAGAGCACACAGACTTTAAATGAAACCGGTGGAGTCATGTTTTGCTCCTGACTGTGTCAAAGAGGCTTCGACTTATGCAAATGGTTATCATGTAAAGCTGTTCTGTCTGCTCTCTGGGCACCGGAAGCATCCAGGGGACCTGGACTTGACTCAGCCCTTGAGAAGGACAGGCATTTACATTCGAGACTTAGGTGTGCTCCAATTTTGTTATCACCATAACAAATCCTTACAAATTAATGGCTAGATGCTCAATTGATCAGCTCTGGGTTTTGTAGTTCCAGCCTGGAATTCTTGAGGTTTCTTCTCAGGACATTGCAAGGCAAATACCAAGGTATTTTCCAGTGTGAGCCTACATAAAGAATTAGGACCTAGCTCACTTGGGATTAAAAGAATTGAGCAGATCAAAGGTAGGGCATTGAGGCTGATGTCCTGTCCCAGCTCTGTGATCACACACACACACACACACACACACAAACACACACACTATATATATATATATATATATATATATATATATATATATATATACACACACATACATATTCATCATATACATACATCTACACACATACATATATTTACACATATGCATACATCATATACATATACATCATATACATATACATATACAGATGCAGATGCATATACATATGCATAATGTACATCATGTATCTCACATACATCATGTACATATACATACACAGATACAGGTACAGCTACAGATACAGATGCATCATGTACATATATAGATGCACATACATATACATATATATCATGTATACCATATACATATACACATATATACAAATGCATCACATATGTATATATCATATACATACATATTATATACATATCATATACATATGAGAGAAGAGGGAAGCAGTGTAGTTCACCTCCTGCTTCTTCTGATGCTCCTTTGAGGAATACCTTGGAGTACATGGGCTCGCCAAGAAAACCCACTGTTACATATGATATTCATGTCCCTTGTAGGTATACTTCATTATGTCAGTAAGGCTCATTTCACTGTATAATTTAATACTTACTGATATAATACCAGTTGTCAAGGTCACGGGATCCTGAATTTTCTCCACTGGGCCCACAATCTCATACAAACCCTTAAACCTCCTGAAGTTACAGGCATCTACTTTGTTACTGCACTGACATGGTCTAGATCTCATCAGCTCACACACACACCAAATGTGAGCATTCAGATGATGAGGAGGAGACACATCCCTTGAGGACAGCTAGTAGACAGTTACCTCAGATTTGTGGGCCTGCGGTACTAAGGAGACATGCTATATGTCACCAATATACAGGGTAGAATATACACAGATATTGGTTTAAGGAAAATCTTGAAATCCAGCCAGGCAAACCATACCAGACTCCAGACCTGGGAATGCTGATCCGTATTTCTCGGCTGGAACCACTAGGCTCTCCTTGCTCCAGTCATCTTTCTTTTGCTGTTGATAACAATGAGAACAGGGGACATAAACTGGTCAGAGAGGGCAGAGAGCCCATTATAGCGAGTTTTATGTCAGCTTGACACAAGCTGAAGACATCTGAAAAGAGAGAACCTCAACTGAGTAATTAAAGACTGGGATGTAGGCCATGCTGAAGGGCATTTTCTTAATTGATGATCGATGTGGGGAGGCGGCCCATTTCTGGAGGTCCTGAGTTCGATAAGAAAGCAGGCCGAGCAAGGCATCAGGCATAAGCTAGTAAGCAGCACCCCTCCATGGCTTCTGCATCAGCTCCTGCCTCCAGGTTCCTGCTCAGTTTGAGATCCTGCTTTGGCTTCCTTCAGTGGACTATGATTCAGTATGTGTACTTCAAGTAAACCCTTTCCTTTCTAAGTTTCTTTTGATCATGGCTTTTCATCATAGCCATAGTAACCCTTAGTAAGACAGAGCTCAAGAATATTCAGAATTCCAAAAATGTCCCTGCTGCTGGTCTGGGATGTCAGGAGGGCAGTCTGGTCCCTAGTTCCCTGTTATCTCCTAAATGGGCACCTCTGCCTACAGGGTCTGTGATTGACTACATGTCAGAAACTGAGAGGAGATACTGAGGTAGCACTGGCAATGTTGAGCTCCCATAGTCCTATCTTCCCCTCCACAGCAAACCACAACCAGAGCTGAGAAAGGCTCTGCCACTCTCGGAGACACCCCAATACCACAGTTCTCTCCCCTATGAAACCATATCCCTGTTTTCTGCTGGAGATTTGTATTAACATGCTTCCTGTCCAGGGAATTTTAGGAGAGCAGAAACCCTGCCTTTCTACCCTCTTCTTTATTCTTTGCAATGTACAGTAAGTGTTCCTGCTGCAAAGAACTCAAGAACCTTTCGTCAGTGTGGTCACTTGAGGATCTCTCCTCTCACTACGATATGCTATTTTCAATGTAATGCTGTCACCACATTTCCCCTTTAGAATGTTTTCCCCCACTTTGAAACATTGTAGTCCCTAAATCAATAAGCAAAACCCAAGCACAGATGTTCATTTGTTCTGAGTAAACTTGATCTCTGGCAATCTGACTTTAGGAAAACAACAAGCCAGGAAGCAATTCGGTGTTCTTTACTCTGGTGGTTACAGGGTTTGGACAGTCCATCAGCCCCAAAGCCCTGGTGCTGGTCTGCTATTTGTTTTCTACTACTGTGGGATCAGTTTACATAATCAATAGGAATATTGCAAAATACATTAGGAATTCTACTTTGATAATCCCTGCTTGATGATACATGATAAAGTAGCCCATACATAAGCTAGGTAGATATTAAGTAGATATATTCATGCCTGGCCCTTGAATAAATAGGATAAAATTTGAATTGAGCAACAACTGGGCTTGCCATTAAACTCAGTATGTGAAAATGGACAACAAGAAAGTGAAGATGCATCTACTCTCAAGAACACATAGTTCTTAATAATGAATGCAGCCATAACATTTACTAGACATTCATAAAGCAAGTGGTAACAATTAAAAAGTTATAGAATTGATTGGGGAAACAGAAAGCATTGTTACAAGCAGTATATTTAAAGAGATTCTTAGTTTGAACCTTGGAATTTCCTTGCAAGTGAGAAACATTGGAGAGGAAAATGATCAAGAGGAAAAATAATACTATGTAAGTGGATGAAGGAAAATGTAAGGATATATATGGTGTTCTCAAACAATTGATAAACCCTGTGTGAACATGCATACTTATGAAGATATAAATTGGCATCCATCTTTATACTTATACACTGGCTCTGAGTATTTGCCTGTTATTTCCCTGGGTTACCTGAGCTGAAATCTGCACTTGGCCACAAAATAACAAAAGTAGTTCATCATTTATTCTTGAAGACTAGATGTTACCTCAGACATTTAATAATGCATCTCAAAGACCAGGGGTGACAACACCAAGATCACCTCAAAGGTATGCATATCTGAAATATTGACATGCAGACCAACAGAGGACCCAGCCTCAGAAGCCAATGGCCATGGAAAATACTGGATGAATTAAGCTAGAATCTTGTCATTGACTTAAGAAGAAAACAGTCCCCTGGTTGTTTACTCAGTGGAAAGACATGCAGCTGGAAATGATGGCTTTCTATCACCCTCCCTCTCCTGCCTGTTAGAGAGATTTGTTTTTAAGCCTACCTAGAAAGGGTGTCAATTAGTACAAGTGCAGATGCTGGGGATCCCACTGTATCACACAGGGCAGAGAATAGCTGGGGAGAACAGGGATGGAGAACTGTCTGAGTGTGGATGAAGGAGCGATGGGGACATTTGAAGAGAAGGTCTGAAATATTTGTGTGCATGTGATTGTGACATGTGCCAGCTATACTGGGTCAAAAAGATGGTACCCAAACATGTATCTAACTGGTTGCTGTGATCATGGCTTTGTTTGGAAAAGGGGATCATAACAGATAATATAAACATGACCATTCTAGCTGTGGGCCAGTCTAAGTGAATAATGCATCTTCTCTTTATAAGAGAGAGAAAGAGATGATGGGAACATGGAAGCAGAGATCTGAGGGAGGCATCATCAGGTCCAGGAGTACTTGGGGTTACCAATAGCAACAAGAAGCTAAGAGAAAAGCATGACCCTGACTCTCCTTCAGAGTCTGCAGAAACAGCCAACCCCACTGTCCTGGGATTGCAGATTTCTGGCCTCCTAAGCAATGAAATTAATTCTCTGTTGCTTGATAATTCAACATACACACAGTGGTGCATTTTGATTAAATATATACCTCCTTTTCCTCTCCTCCAAATCCTCCCCTATGCCCTCACCACCTTCACTTCCCAGTTTCATGTGATTTCAAAAAAAACCCCATGCAGTGCTTTCCTGTGTGTGCATGGCTGTATGACTATATACTGGAGCATGGCTATCCTCCTGGGGCCACACCACTGAAGAAAACTTACTTGCCTTCCCCTAGAAGCCATGGATGCTAACAGTTCATCAGTTATGGAGTAGGACTTCATAACCCCCATTCCTAGTCCATGCTAGGATTTTGGCTAGCTTGGTTTTGTGCAAATCTTATACAAGAAGTCACATGTACTGTGAGTTGATGTTTGCAATGGCCTTGCCATGGCTGATAAATACCATTTTCTTGCAGATGTCCACCATGTCTGGCTCTTATACTCTTTCTGCTCCCTCTTCCACAGTGGTCCCTGAGCCTTGGAGGGAAAGGGTATGATGTTGATGTCCAGTCTAGGGCTGAATGCTTTCCATAGATTCTGAGAATAATTATCTCTTCTTCTGAGCCATCCAGTCTATGGTAACTTGTTACAGAATCTAACTGGGCAGGAGTGGGGTGAGAAGAGAAGGAAGTGAAGAGAGAGAAAACCCAATAACATCCTGGTCTTGTAAGAAGTACCCAGAATTACTTATCCGAATCTTCTTGGTCCATTTGTATGGAGTTGACAGAGTATCACAGACAACTTATGTATAGATTTATGTGCTTTTATCACTCATGGTTCAGGCAGCTATGAAGTCCACCATCAGGTCCCTCACCATACTTGCTAATGTCTACAAAGACCCTATTTACGGATAAGGTCACACACTCTGCTGCATCACAACATGGAGGAAGTCTATATTAGTCACTTCTCTGCTTGCCCTGACAAAATACGTATCAGACTCAACGTAGGCAGGGAAGGAATTATTTTGGCAGTTTGAAGTTACATCATTGTCTTGGGCTACAGAACCTCTGCCTTCATGGCAGATGGAAATCCTGTCAGAGAAATAACAGAAGCCATGCTTATGGGGGAAATAGATAATCATGGAGAAGAACGCTGCTTAGGTGTTATAGTTTAATCATGAAATGTCTCCCACAGGCTCCTGTGTCTGACCACTCAGTACCCAGCCAGTGGTTGCAGTCTTGGAAAGCTGTAGAACTTCTAGGGATTGAGACCTAGCTGGTGGATACAGGTCTTGAAAGCGTTAATCACGGTTGGTTCCATTCTATATCTCTGCTTCCTGGTTCATGAAGATGTGAAGAGCTGGCGCCTTAGGTTCCACTGCTATATATGGGTCTGCTCCAGTGCCCTATACCCTCTCCTCCACAATGGACTGCGACTTTAGAAAATTTAAGTCAAAAGAAGTCTTTCCTCCATGGTGGTTAGCTGTGAGTCTCAACATGCCATGATCTAAGTCACTTAGGAGAGTCTTGACTGAGGAATTCTCCAGATCAGGCTGGCCTGGAGACACATCTATGGGGTTTGTTTTGCTTGCTGTTTGAGGTGGGAAGACCCACCCTGGATGTGGGCTGCACTGTTTCATTTGCACTGAAATATATACAATTACCAGTGCTAGCTCAGACTACACACAAACAAGAAAGCAAGCAAGGATCCATTAGTTTTTCAGCGCTCTAGACCATGGGTGTGATGGGATGGGCTACCTGAGTTCCTGCCTTGAATTCTCTCATTGATGAACTATAACCGGGAATTGTAAGCCAAATAAACCCCCTTCTCCCCTATATTGTTTATCATAACAACAGAAATGAAAATAGAACCCTCCCTTAAGTTGCCACTGTAATATATTTACTTTGCCATTATCATTAATAAAGTAGTTAATATGCTGGATTTTCTGGTGGAGAAGGAACTATATTAACAAGACCACAAAGGGAATTAGAAATTCTGGGTCAGGTGAAAATAGGAAGACTCACAGCCTAAACTTATCAAACCCAGGGAGGCTTGAGAGGTTCACTGGATTGATTCACTTTTATTTTCAGGAATCACCACAAAGTAGGTGTGCAAACACAAGAGAAATTTGCTGTCTCACTGCTAAGGGTGATTGCGTTATGCACTGAGGTGTTGGCAGACTTCCCCGGTTTCTGTTGGGCCTAGTCATTCTCAGAAGTATCATGGCTTGTAGACCCCTCACTGTATCTTCCTTGGCTCACAGGACTTCCTTCCATGTCTTTGCCTTCTCTCAGACATTATTAGATATAGGCCTGTCTACACCAGGAGGACTTCACCCAAGATGACCATTTAATGATACCTGTAATGACTCTATTAACAGATAAGGTCATGTTTGTAGATACTGACTGGACATAGCTATTGGAAGGAATATTATTCAACCCAGTGCATTGCCTTGACACCTATTTTGGCATGCTTTTCAAAGGGGGTTCAAATATGGCTTCCAAGTAGGTGAGAATTAATTGCTCAGGAACAAAAGCTATACCTATCACAATGGTTTGAAAAGCTCAACACCCCCCCCCCCGAGTCTCATCTCTCTATATCTACTGCATCTCTCAAAGGAAACTGAGTGACTTGGGACTTAAGCAAGAGATACAGAGAATGTGGACTCCTGCAGAATCCATGTGTCATGAGAGGAATACCCCTTGATATCTTTAAGGATGCCCTTAAAGGCATAACTTGTGTTTCTCTACTTGTGTGGAGTAGGTAGTAAGTCTTGTCCACTGTCACAAGAGTGAACCAGATGGTACTTTAGTCAGATCAAGACTGGCTGGCTGTCAGCAAGATTCTGCTGAAGGGACCCTGATATTGCGGCCTCTTGTGAGGCTATGTCAGTGCCTGGCAAACACCGAAGTGGATGCTCATAGCCAGCTATTGGATGGAACACAGGGTCCCCAATGGAGGAGCTAGAGAAAGTACCAAAGGAACTGAAGGGGGCTGCAACCCTGTAGGTGGAACAACAATATGAACTAACCAGTACCCCCTGAGCTTGTGTCTCTAGCTGCATATGTAGCAGAAGATGGCCTAATTGGCCATCACTGAGAATAGAGGCCCCTTGGTCTTGCAAACTCTATATGACCCAGCACAAGGGAAGGCCTGGGCCAAGTAGTGGGAGTGGGTGGGTAGGGGAGCAGGGGCAGGGGGGTATAGGGAACTTTCAGGATAGCATTTGAAATGTAAATAAAGAAAATAATAATAATAATAATAATAATAATAATAATAATAAATTCGGAGAAAAAAGAAATAAAAATATAAGTAAAAAAAAAAAAAAAAAACTGGCTGGCTGTGGCATACAGCTAACCTGAAGCAGCTTTCCTTTCAGGCAATGCAGTCTTCAATGTTGCTGGTGTTTGTTATTGATGGATGGACATTTTCCCTGCAGGTCAGAGGGAGCTCTAAGAAACTGAATGCCAGGAACTGGATGGACTGGACTGTGAAGATGTAGCCCTAAGAGTCCAGGCTCTCCGCATCCTGTGCTGTCTCACTGCACTGCTCAAGTGAGGTTAGTAATATGTAAAAACTGATCAATCCGCCATCTGTACCAGGAACCTTTCTAGTCCTCTGAGGAACGGTCGCACTGGAGTCTGATCTTCCTTGGGATCATTCCTCCAGGTACTGTATTGCCCTTTAGTTTGAAGAGTAGCCGCATGCCCTCATGGGCTGGGACTCAATTAGCAGAGCAAAGGACTGTCTGAGGCTGCTTTACAGTCAGGCTATTCAAGAAGAAACACAAACACTACACACGTAGCATGAAGCTGGGCACTGGTAGGTATAGTTGATGATGTCTATTTTTACTGCTCTATTTTTTCCCCATTAGAACAAGTACTGTTGGGCCTGGTAAGGTGGATCAGCTAGTGAACCTACTTGGACCTAAATTTGATCCCAGAATCCCATGATAGGAGACAATCAACTCCTTTTACCTTTGACCATGCATACATGCAAAAAACAAAAAACAAAAACCAAAAAAAAACCCTAAAACCACACGCAAACATGCTAAAAAAAAAAAAAAAAAAAAGAAAAAGAACACAAATTACAACATTATCACAGGGTGGGCAGTCCCCTTTCTAGTACAATTTTCAGTCCATGACTTTATTTATTAGCTGGTGTGTCTGAGAGTACACCATGCAACCTAGTCACTGAGCTGCAGTGTAGCTACTGGACTCTGTGTTTTGGACCTCTCACTACTTATTCCAGCCCTCGTAGGTCCTCTTCTGCCTCAACACAGGTTCTTGCATGGCCGCCCATGTACCACAAAACATTTTGTTATAACCTGAGCTTGCTTCTACCTCTTGGGAATAATAATAGTTGTAATCATAAGAGGTCATGCTGATTTAACATAGTAAAAGTTTAACTTGCTAGCCACTTTCAACGCCAAGAGACTTTAAACCACAAATGTAAAATGGCTAAAAAAAATGCAAACAGGAAATGGAAGAAAGAATAGAAAACATAGGTACATGGTGCCCATCCCTGACCTCAGGAACCAGTTAGAAAACCTTTTATATTTTGAAAAGATGAAATGAATGGTTGGAGAGAGACATTAAATATGATATACAGTTTTAACAATACATCCATCCAACTAATTGGAGCCTGTTTGCAGCAATGAATGAGCCTGTCGCCCATTACCAGTGCACCAGTCAACATTAACAATGGCAACATTGTGTGTTCTAGGGACCAGGAAGGCTGTGATGTGAAAATTATCCCATTCTTGGCTCCTTCAGCCCTGATTTTAAATTGAACCCTTAGAGAAATATTTGGTTAGGCTCAAGCTTTCAAACTAATGTAAATGCACTTAAAAAAATTAAAATAAATTAGAGACAATATTTTAAAAAAGAAAAAAAAAACCAGAACCATGTGGGTTGGGTAGATTTAACTGTAATTTTAGACAGAATAAGGTGTGTCAGAGGCAAGTTCCCATCAGGAGTTTTAAAAGTTAAACAAAACATATCAGCGTGATAAAATTCCATGTTGGCTACCTGGTGCCAGAATGAATAAGGAGCTTCCAAGAATACTGGCTGGGAACAGTAGCAAATACCTATTGAGACCAAAGAGAATCAAAAGACAGACTACACCTAGAGATTTATGTACAGTGGTTTTTGACTGAAATGACACATTATCAGTTTTATTTTTTAAGTTGAATTTGTACTAGGAAATCTAATAGAACTCAAGTGTTGGGCTATACAGGGCAGTGGAAGCCAAAGAAGAAACCCACCCATCTGATAGTGGGGCACATTCCAGTTCCCTCTGCTGCTGTATAAAACACTGACTAAAAGCAGCATAGTGGAGGAAAGGATTGTTAGGCTTACACTTCTATGTCACAGTCCATCACTGAGGGAAGTCAAATCAGGAACTCAAGGCAGGGTTCTGAAGGTCAGCCTGCTTGTTCTTCCACACAGCATTACTTCTGGCTAAGAAACTCATTCTTAGGAAAGAGCAGGAAACTTGATGGATGCTGCTTGCTGGGTGGTTCTCAGGCTCACTCCTGGCTGGACCACCTGCCCAGGGAATGGTGAGCCCTATGGTGGACTAGACCCTACCACATCGATCTACAATTAAGATGGTTCTTCACAGATATGGCTATAGGATAACTGGATTGGGGCAGTTCCCCACAGGGTTACCCTCAAATGACTGTGAGCTGTGTTAAGTGAATAGCTGAAACTCACTAGAAAAGCAAGATAGGAGTCACTTTCCTCAAGAATCCAGCCTAATTTCACATTTCTGCATCACCCATTGAGGCCTCCTCATGGGCACTTGGTGGGGAGGGGAGCAGCCAGCCTTCTGTGAAGCCTTCTTAGCTCCCCCTCATCAGGTGTATTCTATCTGTCCTGTCTGCTGGAGTAAGCAGAGTTCTCTGCAGTTATGAAATGAGGATTTCAGTTGTCTTCTTGTGTGCTCAAGAAGTCTCCAGGTTCTCATGGTGTGTGATGGAAACCGTCTTTTCTCAGGTCCATTATCATCTCTTACGGGTTCTTATACAGCAGGAATGGACTTCTTCATCCAACCTCCTGGCCCTGTGAACCACTTTGAGAGTGCATGTGTGGTAGAAAGCAGAGGGAAGTCAGGCCCCCTCTCAGGTTTCCATTGGCTGAGTGGAGCCCCTGGCACCAGCTGTATCTCCATTATAGTTTCTCCCTCCTGCTGCTGGCCTGCCTCCAGAGGTGTCCTTCCCTTT
Source organism: Mus pahari (assembly GCF_900095145.1). Taxonomy (NCBI): domain Eukaryota; kingdom Metazoa; phylum Chordata; class Mammalia; order Rodentia; family Muridae; genus Mus; species Mus pahari. The sequence goes on along the minus strand of NC_034601.1, from coordinate 88,210,320 downwards.
GTCCCTCCATCCTAGGAGAGGAGATAGTCACTTCCTGAGTTCACAATCTCTGGTTTGACTCATGTTCCCTAATGCTGTCTTGCTTCCTTCAGAACATTTAATTTTCAAGATTACATTCTATATTAAATTAACTGATAGGTATTTTGTTTCCCTGGATAGACATTGACATATATGCCACCTAATCAGGGTGAGTGAAATACAGATAAAAGCACAGCTGAGTCTTTGCTTCAGAGGTTAACAATAGAGTGGAAGAATTTCAGAACAGTGTTGCACATAACATAGTGTGGCCAGTGACAATTATGTACCACAGACTGTTATGGGGGCACAGAGAAAGATATTCTCTATAAAGAATTTATGCTTAACAGGGACTTGACTTATGAGCATGGGAAGGGGTACCTCATGCCTAACTCAAGGGAGGGACTAGGCAGGGCAGAGCCAGTGAGGTCTGTGACCTAAACAAGAGAAACCTACTCCAGCAGTTCTAGGGGCTAAGACTTCAGCATCAAAGTAACAGACAAGTCCCTGCTCTCTCTGAGGTCTTACAGCTGCTGATGGCAGTCTCACTTCTTGGTGTCCCTGGTTTGTGGGTTTATCACTCAACCCTTCTCTCTGTTGCTACATGATGCTTTCATGTGTGCCTCTTTGTAATCAAATTTCCCTCTTACAGGGATCATAGTCACTGCATGTGGAATCCACTGTAATATATTATGACCTCAAGTTAATTTCATCTGCAAAGACCTTATTTCCAAATAGCACCATACCAAGAAGTACTGAGGGTTTAGGCTCAGACATATTTTGGGAGGGTTCTAGTTCTACTCATGATAGGCTGGTTTATAGGGAGATGGGTGTGTTTGGTGAATGGATGTGGTTTCAGTGGGGCTGTGGGTGAGGAGCTCTCTAATCTGTTGAAATGTTTTCCAGGGAAGTTAGACAGACCCCAAACTCTTTTTTACCAACCAAATCAAAAAATAAGTAAGCCATCATCTTTCCCAAGTCACGTGACCTGCTGTCCTTTCTCTTCCCTGCAGAAGCCAGGGAGTCTGCACTTGCTACCCAACTCTGCAGCATCCCCTATCTACCCCTTCCCCTACTATTTCAGTCACATCTTCCATTCTGCATGCTTGTCAGCCACTTTCCACCTGCTGGTGGCACTCCATTCTGCTACAAAAGACTGTTGACCTTTCCCATCCCTCCTACAGCTCAGCATCTGGAGAACCACATAATTCTCTCCCAGACTGCTCTTCTCTTTCAGTCTCCATGGCCATGGGTGACCTCACCAACATCACAAAGCTCAATTGCAGGCTCATAAACATGAATCCAACCATGTGGCATTCCTGCTTAAAGACATCCCCTGCCTCTTTTGCCTCAGCATACAGATTGACAAATCTCATGCCAATAATAAGCTCTGCAGGACATGTGCAGCCTCATGGCTGCTTTCTTCTTTTGATCCTTCATTCAGGACAGGTGTTTTCCTGCAGATTTGATCACCACTCAAACACTACCCCATTGCTTGGCTAACCCTGGCTGCATGTCCTCTTCCACAGAGCCTTTGTCTAACACAAGATCTGACCTTTTTTGTCTTCACCTAGCCAGAATGCATTCGTCTGGTGCTAATGGAACACTTAGTAGACGGCTATGGTTGGAATGAGAAATGTCCCAGAAGCTTGTGTGTTTGAACATTTGGTGTTGGTGGTGCTGTTTGGGGAGTTATGGAACTTTTAGGAGATGTAGCCTTGTTGCAAGGAAGTATATCCTTGGGGGCAGGCTTTATGGGTTCATAGCTGGGTCCACTACCAGTTCTCTCTCTGTTTCCTGAGTGTGAAACAATGTGATCAGCCAGCTTCCTGTTTCTGCTGTCATGTCTTTTCCATCATGATGGACTGTAAACCCCTGGAGCTTCAAGACATAATAAACTCTTAATCTAAGTCGCTTCTTGTTAGATATTCTATCCGGGAAACATAAAATTAACTAGCACAAATGTGGACGATGTGACACCCCAATACTGCCCTTGATAACAATGATAAAAGACAAGTGCACTTTTTACACAGCACGGAGATGGGCTTCCTAGTCACAGGCCACGGGTGCTGGGAGGGCCCATCTCCTTCTGCCATGGCAGCATCTCCACTGAGAGCTGTAGTTGTGAGAGCACCACTGGAACTCTGGCAGGGACTGCAGTCTCTAGCACACCTCATAGAGTAAAGAACACATTGTAGCCCATTAGTTAATTTACTAAGAAGGTGGCAGGGTCATTTGTGTCTGAGACAGTTCCCTAGAACTATGGTGAGACCAGGATGGAAACCATCAATGAGCAGATGATTTGGAAAAGCTGCCATCATCAGGTGGGGGAGATATGAACATGAACTATTCTCTACCTCTTCCCATTTTAAGCTATGTCCTTAATTTAAGGCATTCTTATATTTAATTGTGATACAACCTACAGGTAATTTCTTTTCCAAATTTAACATATCTCAGGGGGAACAGGATGAGGAACTGAGGGAAGGAGACTGGGAGGGGGAAACGGCTTGAATGTAAATAAAATAATTAATAAAAACATATCTCTTCAATTTTGCCAGTGTCTTAAACTGCTTCTTTAATCACAGCTATACCTCTCACATCCTACAATTTCTCCATGTTTCTTAATTGACTGCCTTGATTAAGGCCCATGTTTAACTTTCATGTAATTCATCTGCTTTGTTTGTTTCTCTATGTTTATAGCAGAAGCAAACATTCTTAGACAAGTAATTAAACACAATCTTATATCTGATTAGTGAGAAAGTGACAAAAGTAACAAAAATTCTGAAATCATTAGAATAGGTATTCCTACATATGATCATTCATGAGATGCAGATAAAGCAGCACCTTGGTGCACATTTATAGCTGTAGACACTTTAATTTCAATACTTGAATATGATTATGATTTTGCCTTATTTAAACAACACATAGTCTAACAAACACGTGATTTACACATTCAATCCACAACATTAGAAAATGAAGAGCATCAGGGTAAAGAGCAGAAAGAAGAAGATCTGTATCAGAAGAAGAGTGGAGAGTTCCAGCTAGCTCCAAACTTAACATCTCTGGTCACTGCTGGATTAAACAGGCTAAGGAATATAGCTGAAGCTCAAGTATAGCCATGTGCTTTAAGGCACGGTTGGAGAGTGCTCCTGGGTATTCTGCACTGATGTTTATCAACACAAGTCTGTAGTTGTTGGGGGACAGGGGACACAGAAATGTTGGTTACATGACACAGAGGTGCAGTAACACAGGAAGTAACACAGGATTTTGCTGCTGCTGGACAATGGTAGGTAAGCATGCTATACTGATGTTTTGGAAACTGGTGAGAGTGGATGCTAAGAGCTGTCTATTCACCCATGCTGGCTGTGTATCATGCAATAAAGATCACGGTAGCTTGTTTAGCAATTACTATGGAAACCAGGAGAGTCTAGCCTAGAATGCAGCTACCAAGGGAAGGTTCTAGGAGAATAGCAAGCTAGATTCAATTTTTTTGTGTGTGATTTAGGAACAAATATCTTATAATTTTCTCTCCCTAAAACATCATATTTAAATGTTACAAATGGTGCTTCAGGAGTCAAAGCATGTGTATGTCCACACCATCATTTTTTCTGTGTCTGAACTGCCCCTCCACATGTGGGAGTCTCAGTTAGAGGATTGTCTCAATCATCTTGGCCTGTGAGCATGCCTATAGAGCATTTCCTTAATTGCTGTTGATGGAGAAAGGTCAAGCCCGCTGTGGCAGTGCCACCTTTGAGCAGGTAGGCCTGGGTTGTATTAGAAAGGAAGCTGAGCAAGCCATAGGGAGAAAGCCAGTAAGCAGCATTCCTCCACAGTCTCTGCTTCAGTTCCCACTTCCAGGTTCCTGCCTTCAACTCCTGCTCTGACTTGAGGATGGACTTTAACTCCTCTCCAAGTTGCTTTTAGTCTTCGTGTTTATCACAGCAATGGGAAGCCAACTAGGACAACAGAAGTAGAAACGGGCACATTTGAAACAGAGATTCTTTTTTTCCCCACTGTGGGTTTTGAATGTGAATGGCCCCATACACACACACACACACACACACACACACACACAAACACACTGGGATTTCAAAAGCCCATGCCATTCTCAAGTGAGCTGTTTCTCTCTTCTTTGTGATCTCTGTCTCAAGATGTAAGCTCTCAGCTACTGCTCCAGTACCATGCCCGATTGCCTGCTGCCATGCTTTCTGTCATGATGGTTATGGACTCATTCTCTGAAACTGTAAGCCCCAATAAACATTTTGTTCTATAAGTTGCCTTGGTCATGATATTTCATCACATTGATAGAAAAGTAACCAAGTTACCCACCAGTTGCCATTTATACATTATCTGAGTTTTAACCTTTGATAGTGTATCTGCTTCCTTTTTCTTTCTTTTTTCTTTTTTTTCTTTTCTTTTCTTTTTTTTTTTTTTTTAATTTTTCGAGACAGGGTTTCTCTGTATAGCCTTGGCTGTCCTGGAACTCACTCTGTTGACCAGGCTGGCCTTGAACTCAGAAATCTGCCTGCCTCTGCCTCCCAAGTGCTGGAATTAAAGGCATGTACCACCACTGCCTGGCTAGTGTGTCTGTTTCCTACCATTCAGAGCATTCTTCTATCATTCTCTAGGGCTCACCATGCCCCGGGACAGATGCCAGTGTGTGTGAAGTGCTGGGTAATGACTTGGTGCTTTTAGTAGTGATTTTTATCTTTAGGATGGGCAGATTCTAGAGAGCATTTAAGATAGCCACATTCCTAACACTCTTAAAGGATTCTGAATTACATGGTGTTATTTCAGATCAGAATTCAGGGATGGTGTAAACACCAACTGTGGGTCCTGAGTGTTAACTGCCCCCTTTTTGCCCCAAAGAGACCCACAGAATCAGTCTCCTCAGGCTGGCCTCAACCTCTCCAGAGGCAAGTTTTTGTTAGACTAAAACACCTGAGTGTTGAGTAAGAATAGTAACTGGCCTCTCCTGCTTCCTCATCATCATTCAAAACTTCACATTACAAGGAACATCATGTCACCTTCCTTAAGTCTAACAGGACCACTGGTCAAGTTGATACCAGAGAAATATGTAGGGAAGCCTGGAGGACAAGCTAGAGGTGAGCCCAAAGCAGAAAATAAATAGTTGCTTTGCATTTCTAGAGTCACTGAGAGCAATCCCTGAGCATTAAAAATCGTGCACCCACATGGAATAATTGGAAGTGAGATGTGAGGGAATAGCATCGTGCTGATCTACTTACAATGGAATGAATGGTTTCTCACAGCCAACTGCCAGATGGGCCACTGCAGTCAGTAACTCCAATGCTGAACTTCCCCCGGGCGAACAGACAGTTTTACCACCAACTGTGGACTGTTTTTTCCTTTTCTCCCTTTTCCTGAGGTGGTCTGGCACTGGTCCAGAACTTTCTGAGATCTTGCAGAGGGGAGGGGTACCTGCCCAGTGTCTTGCAGTTTCTTGCTGAGTGAGCTGAGCCTTAGAGGCACACAGAGGGCCTGGATGTGCCCTGCTTTATTCCTTTGCAGTGATGGCTCAATTTGTGGTAATTTATAGGGAAAAAAATATGCATGGCTGTGTCACCTGAAGAACAGGGTTGGTACTGTGAGGACTTTGTTGTCAAATAGAATCATCAGAAAGCTTCTGCACCAAGGGGATTTGGGAACAGATGTCAGGGAGATGGTTGGCAGTGTAGAGAGCACAGAGGATAGGGTCTAGGTTCTTCTCAAGGACACTGTGCTCTTCTTAAAGGTCATGTTTGATAGGGAGCTTCATTACTAAATCTGGAGACTGCAGAGATGCAGAAGAAACCAGTTATGACAACATTTTACAAGTGTGGCCCAGGGGGCCTCTGGGAGTTCCATAGAGCTTTTCTGGGTACCATGAGGAGAGAAAATAATTAATAGCATTGTAGTTACAACGAGGTCTTAAAGTAAGAACTAGATAACATTTTTCCCCACTGATAAGTATTCATCCTTTTGATATAAAGAATTTATCAGAGTTTTCTAGAGAGAGTCAATAGGATGGATTGAAAAAAGATTAGAAAGAGAAATGGAGGAAGGGAGCAAAAGGGAAGGATGGAGGGAAGGAAAGGGGAAAGAGGGAGAGAAAGAAAAGGATAACTGGGTAACTGACAGATCGATAATGGTTAACAGATGATATAAGATATAGTAGATAATAGATTTTAGAGATAGGGTGGATGATAAGGATTGATAGCTGATACAGTAGATATTTATTTGTAGATTATAGAGATATGAATGGTAGGTGGTTGATAGATGGATTCATAGATAGGTGAATTTATGGATTGATTAATAGATAGATAGATAGATAGATAGATAGATGATAGATAGATAGATAGATAGATAGATAGATAGATAGATAGATAGATAGATAGATAGAAGCTAAGTAGATCAATGATAGCTATTTCTCATATGATTTTAAGCAACAGAAAACTAACTAGTTCCAGATTAGATCAGGAAGAACTCTCTGGGAAGGTTATCATTCCATCAACAAAATCTTATGAAAGGCAAGAGCCCAGCTGGGTCTCCAGGTGGACTAGGAATGGAGACATTAGATAGCTGGGACTCCTGGCCATGTCTTCTCATTTCTGCATGTGGGCAGTTTTCCTTTTCTCCTCAGAATGCTGGCTTTTCCACATCATGAATACAAGTAACCGTTTATTTATCACTCTAAGGGTCTAGATGTTCTGGAGAGAAGACCTGTTTCTCCTCTTTGAGTCTAATGTCATTTCTTAGGTTGATCAATTAAGGATGTGGGGAGGTAGGTAGGAGTATTGGGTGCAGGCATCATCTACTGAACACACATAGCCATCTAAGCAGCCTCTCTAGAGGTCAACGAGGTGCCAACAGCAGCAACTCTTTGCTGAGAACTCAGGAATGGGGGAAGAATTCAGCTAGAATTTGACTTTAGGTTTAAGCAAGGTGGGCAAATGGTAGACACAGAAGCCACATGCCAGAGAGTAAGCACTCCAGCTATTAGTGTGGCATCTGCACCAGGCCAAGCAGGCTTTTTCTAGTCTTACCACGTGACTCACACAGGGAACCCAAAGAACCTTCAGTTTAGTTCTTTTTCTAGCCACATTTATCCAACAGCATTGTCATTTCCATATTTTGATCTCTACAACAAGCCACTTTGCCCTGCTAGCAAGTTACCATTCTAACCTTTATTTTTCTGAGATTTATTGTAATCAGGATGCAGGGATGTGTCCCATCCTATACTTCTTTCCATGTCCCCACTACCTCTTCACCTACCTACCATGTTAAGGATGGAATCTGGAGTTTCATATGTTCAAGACAAGTGCTCTAAGTGAGGCCACAGGAGAGGACTAATTCCCACTCTCCTTCTCATTACAAGAAGCCATACTCTGTGTATACATGTATCCCAGGTCCCAGAGCATATCAATTGTTTTTAAGGGAGAAAGAGCTGAAATGAAGCTTCGAAGGCTGTGACTTTTGTTCTTTATAGTATTCCCAGGGACAAGAAGAAAGTATGGTCTGGGACCAGGCTGTGAGCAAACACTGTGTAAAAAGCCACTAAGGATGTTGGATAGCTGAACTCTGCTGAGCAGAATTTCCTTTAGACTTCCCTGGCTTCAGTCTACTCTCCCTGCCTGTTCTCAGGTGAGTGAGTTAGTGATGAGGACTTGCTCTGTCTGTAGCAGGAGACCTGAAAGAGGCAGAAATCAGGTGGACAAGGTGCCAAATGCTCAGGCATTCGCTGTTCTGCCTCTCTTGCCCTTCTGTGGCAGATGTATCCTGTGCCTTGTCAGACATTCCTGCTGCCTGAGACCTGATGTGGGCTGGCTGATAGCACTGAGCACTATGAAGAAGGAGGTTAACAATGGGCATTTAGTAAACATAGAAACATAGTACAAAAAACCAACAACATAAAAGCCCACACAACCAAGCTTATTAGAATTTCAAGGGGATTTTCTTTTTGTTATTGGGCCACTGATGGCAAATCTGTAGCTGGTGGATTCCCAAAAAGGAACCAGAAAGTGACATGATGTAATATTGATTTTAGACCAGGTGTGACACCATTTCAGTTGCTGCTGTTTAAACATGCACAGACACTTGCTGGATGCCCACAGTAGTAACATTAATGATAGTATTAATAGACCTAAATAAAGAGCTTTTATTAGAAGAGGAACTGGGCAGCAGCCATGAAGAAGAGTCTTGGAGGAATCCAGGGACTGGCTGGGGACAGAGTGGCTTCTGGGAGCTGGTTCTATAAGCAGGGAAAGGCGACCATACTGTTTCAGGTAAAGTGAGGATTCCATCTGATGGGCACTGTACCTGGATCAAAGGCCCAAGGCTTCCCATCCTCTTTGGTCTCCAGGACACTGTGCCTGACAAGTTCAGACATGCCTCAAACTTAGCATTCAAGGATTTCAGTAAAGGACAAACAAGCAGGGAAGTCAAGCAACAAAGAGTCCTGTGATAGTCAGTTTTAAGTATCAGTGTAGGAGGGCATCCCAATCAAGGGCTTCAGCAGATCAAATGGCTCTGTGGAGGTCACCTTGACCATACAGCTATGGCAAGTTAGAACCCACCAGTGACCCAGGGTTCCTGTTCACGTCACTCATCCAGCAGTGACTATGTGTTCCTCTCAATATTTCTTTCAACTCCTTTTGATTTTTCTCTGTAAAAATTTCCAACTTTTGTTCTGGATGCCATTTTAAATATTGAGGCATGGCAAAGTTCCCCCCCCATAAGTCACTGAAATGAATATTAAAACCGGTATACAGTTATTTATCTAATTTAAGATGTCCCTGGATTCTATTCTTAGCTATGTTACCATCTTTGAAACAAGATGGGTTTATTTTTCACAGTATCAGCCATGTATGTGATGGACTTACCTTGATGATATTGTAAACATGGTAAGTAATGAGGTAACATTTCCACACTCTATAGAAGCATTTGATTAAAATTAGCTAAAAAGGTTAAATAAACAGACTTAAAATGTAGAGGGGAGAGATGGCTCAGGCACTAAGAGAGCTTGCTGCTTTGTGGAGAACCAAGCTTGGTTCTCAGCACCTATGTGAGGTAGCTCACAACAGCCAGTAACGCATCCAGCATCCTCTTCTGGCCTCTATGGGAGTCTGTGCTCACATGTACACACCCATCCACAGGCACAAACATACACATGAAAACGAAATTGAGACAAGTCTTTAAACATATAAAGTATAAAATAAAACACAGTCATAGTGCTCATATATTGGGTCAAACAAGCAAAATGTCCATATACTAATACAATCATGATTTTTGTAAATGAATGGCTCAAGCATACTTTTAATAGTATTTTGGTTTGAATTTGGTATTATCATTCACAATGAAAATTTAGAATTCTAATTACACAAGCTGCCCCCCTTACCCACTGAATTTAAGCAGTATGTACACTGAAAATAGAGACACATGACATGGAATTCTCTCAACTCTGTCCCTTATCTGATCTTATTTTCAAACTCATAATGTGTAAACTAAAATCCCACACATTTGTTACAACAAATGGTCAGATAAGACACTGTACTTTGGCTTGGATCTGGGGTCTCATGAGATTGTAGGAATAATTTATGTTGATGACCAATTATATGTGTGTGTGTGTGTGTGTGTGTGTGTGTCTACCATGTTTACTTTTTTGTTTCAGGAGAATGAGCTAGAATGTCTGTGTTGTCTGCTGTATAAGTGAGAGCACAAGCATATATATGTATATGTACATATATATGTGTATATATGTATATATGTATGTATACATATATAGTATATATGTATAATATTGTGGAAAAATATCTACAACAAAATTGTGCCACTTTTAGATGAAATTGGCAGTAAACACATTCACAGTTTCACCTCCCCAGGCTGAGACAGCATACCCCACTGCAAGGCTCTGAAGTTTGATCTCTACCCACTGTGGTACTCAGCTGCCACAGCCAAGACTGTGAGACAGTTCACACACACACACACACACACACACACACACACACACACACACACACACAGTCGTCCCCAACTCTACCATGGGCACAAAGTCATGGTCATGGTCCCTTCACATGGCATAGGGATTGCTGATCTCTGCAGCCTCCATCGGCCAGCACTGCAGATGCAGTTGTCCAGTCAGCTCCAGTACCCTGACTTAATCTAAACGTTTCTTACTTTTGACTGTCCCATTATGAGAGAAAATGTTCATCAGAGGCTGTGCTGAATTTAACCTTGTTCTGTTGATCTCTAAGATGGATGATAGCTCCCTCTGGTCTAACAGATCTGGACCAGTAGCCCAGGTATCTCACCTTACCAAGAAGATGCTGTCTGCAGGATTTCCGTTAGTGACCATAAGCCTGCCCTTGTTTACTGCCTTTTTACAGGCACACTGCAAAAATGAGCTATGTTGTCCATCATGTTTACTTGTTGGTCTCAGGAGAACGAGCCAGGATGCCTGTGTCTGCTCCGTGAACGAGAGGACCAGCATCCTCATCTTCATAGAGCCTGTCTGAACCTGAGTCTCCTCCCTTTGTCTGTTGTCTCTGTCCCCTTCTGCCTGTTGTCTGCCCTGGGCTGGTCTTGTGGTTCAGTACCCTAGTCAGGGCCTGGTGATCTCAAAGCTTCTCAGGTGCTGGCATTCATTGCTGGCTTTCATCCCAGACTTTCTAGAAAGCCTGAATCAATATATTCTAAATCAGCCTGATCACTCTAGATCATCACAAATTTGCTCTGCTTGCACAATTATAGACCTTGGAACCCACACTCACATTCTTCCAACACTTGGTGGAAGAGGCTTCAACAATTCTTAGCAAACACTCATATAACATGCACCCCTTGGACGGCATTATTCTAAACTCGCACACCTACAACCACTGAACTAAGCAGTACTTATCCCCTATGTATTAAGACTAAGAGTGGTTCTAACTGGGCGAGGTAATTTGCCAAGAACTGAGAGCCCACAGAGCTGCCTTGGTCTGATGTTCAGTCTCTCTGACCTGTGCTCTGAGTGTCTCTCTCTCCAGCACACCAGTCCTCTCTTAGCAGTTAGAATGAATATATGTCAACTGATAAGGGAATAATGCAGTAGAGGTTTTCAGCCACACAGGGGATTTCTACCTCCTGTTCCTATGGTGGAAATCCCCAGTACTGGCTGTAAAGACCCACAAGGAGGTGCTTTCCCCAGGCCCTTCACAGGAGAGTTCTTTCTCTTATTCTATGCTCCTTGCGGTGTCATCTCAAATGAGAGGTGGTTATACATACATTTCTCCTAAATTGTAACCATTCTTGGTGTAATGCTTCTATATTTCTGCCTCATTTTCCCCATCTTGGAAATGGGCTAACTTTGGTGGCTTGCTCATAAAATTGATCTTCAAGTAACCAAGAAATCTCAGCTAACTCACGAAGCCACCACAGCAGCTGAAATACAACCATTACTCTATTTCCTCCTTTCAGAACTTCCATCTAAATATATAAGGTCTCTTTGTTTTCTCCTCACAGGAGATAACACTAACTTGAGAGCTGCCCATTCTCCTATGCACTTCATCCATGTTCCCTTTAAGAAAACAAACAAAACAACAACAGAGACTACCACCATCACCAACAACAAAAATCAGCCCTGACAAGAAAGAACTGAATTCTTTTTTTTTTTTTTTTTTTTTTTGGTTTTTGGTTTTTTCGAGACAGGGTTTCTCTGTATAGCTCTGGCTGTCCTAGAACTCACTCTGTAGACCAGGCTGGCCTCGAACTCAGAAATCCGCCTGCCTCTGCCTCCCAAGTGCTAGGATTAAAGGTGTGAGCCACCATGCCTGGCCTGAATTCTAAACTTACAAAATAAAACAATCCAGACAGTTTCAGGAAAGAAAAGAACTCACTGAGGGTACGAAAGCTCTCTGGAATCCTACCATTTCAGTCATGTGAAAATATGGTAGCTTCATGTGACCACAAAGATATTTCTTCATTACTGAGTTATTTCCTGTGTTTGTAACACTGGTCTCTTAAAACTTATTATTTCTCATATCTGTGTTGCCAGAAGCCATTGTTAGAATGAATCCAAACTCATCCTTCTGGTTTCTTCCTTTCTTTCTTTTTTTGATACAACAAATGCTTCCAGAGTGATATTTTTCTGACCTTGCAGTTTCCTTGCCACAGAATTCCTATAACGGTATGTGTTGAACACAGCTTTATGAGTTAATAAAATTTGTAATTGGTCTCATTGAATCCGTAGCAGCCCCGAGGGGAATGGGAGCAGATAGCAATATCATGCCCATTACACAGATTCAGAAATCAAGGTTTTAGACTCTCAGCCATCTAGAGACAGGGTCGGGGGTGCCAGTATAGTTGATTTGGATAGATATTTGGAAGACTAGAATTTTTGGGGGAACAATATACATGTACTTACATTTTGGGTAAATTATGTCTTCTGGGATATGTTTAATGTTTATGCTACCTGTTGGTTTAATTGTTGATGTTTAAATTCCCTCTTAACATCGTTGGTCTATAACTGAAAATTTCAAAATGAAAATGTAGTCATGACTGAATCTCCTTACCATCTTGGTTTGACAAGCTTGGCATGCTTAAATCTGTGAGTGTTCTTGGAACTATACATATAAGCCTTTCAGAAGCAAGACTGCACAAGCTTTTGTAGTTTGATCTATGCTCAGAGAGGGCCTTGGTCTAACATAACCCCCAGAGCTCTTTTAAATAGTTGTTTACAAATATTTAAACCTATTCTCCTATGTTGTATGTGTGCTAGTCAGGGAGTTCCTGAGAAGAGCAAGACAGAATCATTCCCTACCTCACACCAGGTGAGCCCCTACTACATGAACATAAAACAAACAAACACCAAAACAAAAAAACCCTAATCTATCAGAGGTAGGGGTATCCCTTGTAGTTCTTGTTTATGAGAACTTCCAAGACAGAACAGGGAGGCAGGGTGCAGGTTTTGCACCATGAGACTTGCACCAGCAGTGGCCCCACCAGAAAAGCCATGACTCAAGAGGGGAACAGTGGGTCTTGGAATGAATACAACTGAACAGGGATGGAGGCTAGAAAGTCAACATAGATCAGGGATGAAGAACAGTGAGACACAGGATAGGAGCCAGGAAGTCTTCATAGTAGAGACACATTTACCTAAAGTATAGAATACAGACCAGTTTCCTTGGGTTTGATTCCTTGTGGAAAGAATTTATAGAAACCTATAGGAAAAAAATAAAGGCTCCATCCTAGTGCACTTAAAGACCTCCTGTTCTTCTATATACACCTTTGTATACTGCCTTTATCCACTGGACAGCTGAGGCATTCAGAGCCTGCCAACAGCATTCTTTCATTCAGTTAGGTGGCAGGTGACAGCTCATCTTAAGTGTATGGCAAATTCTGTTTTCTTCTTAGGTAGAAAAAGCAAAAGAAAACGTAGACATGAAGTATGGAGAACAAACAGTGAGGAGATGGTGTGGAGATATCAAATAGACACAGTGACCAGAGTTGAGGACACACTTGAGCCTGAGAGAAAAAGGTAAGAACTGAGGCTCCTGTGAGTAGGTGGATAAATGAAATGCATTCTCTAACCTCAGCAATCAGGCTCAGACATGGTTTGTTCATTCATGTCTCTTCTCATCCTCCCTCACTATATTGTCTCTTCCTTACATCAGGCATCGCTTAGTGTGTTCATTCTCCTATATAAAAACACAAGGACATACACTATATAGATCAGATGTAAGGGGACAAAGCTCAAAATATTCTGACATGTCCCTGACAGTCTTGAGGGGTACATAGGCCATGATATCCCTGAAGTACAATGTCTAGTTTAGCGAGTGAACCATTGTGTTGGCTGGGCTAGTTTTATGTCAACTTGACACAAACTAGAGTATCAGATACTTAGGTGCCTTAGTTGAGAAAATGTTTCCATAAGATCCAGCTATAGGCAAACCTGTAGGACAGTTTCTTAATTAGTGGTTGATGAGGGAAGGCCAATTATGGGTAGTTCTATCCCTGGGCTGGTGTTCCTAGGTTCCATAAGAACATAGGTTAAGCAAGCCATGAAGAGCAAGTCAGTGAGCAGCACCCCTCCAAAGCTCCTACACCAGCTCCTGCCTCCAGGTTCCTGCCCTGTTTGAGTTCCTGTCCTAACTTCCTTCAGTTATATGGAAGTGTAACCCAAATAGACCCTTTCCTCTCTAAGTTGCTTTTGGTTGTGGTTTTTTTATCACAGCAATAGTAACTCTGACTAGGACAGTCACATGCCCTCTTGTTTTCGATTTTGTTGGTCATGTTTCTACTCATTTTGGCTATGCCCAAATGACCTGGTGAGTTTGCCCCTGGTCCCCTTATCAGTGGAGATGAACAAGCTGTGTCTCATAGGGTAGAATGCAAGGTCTGTGATAGAATGAATGCATCTTCCCTTCTTCATAAGCACTACTTAGAAACCTCATCTCCCATCTCAATGATGAATGTGCTGTGGAAAAACTCATACTTTGGAAAAAACCAAAGCATGTGACACTCATTTGAGAGAGTGACCATTATACAGTCTGATGCATTTCTCATTCTTGAGGCAACCATGGAGCCACAAGTGACTACTGATGAGATTTGGAAAGGTTAGTCGTATCAGAGAGACCCCGGGCAGGTGGATCACTGCCCATCACTCTTAGGCTTGGTGCTATCACCATGTTGGCATCTTTTCAAATTTCTGTTCTATTCTATTCTATTCTATTCTATTCTATTCTATTCTATTCTATTCTATTCTATTCATGTTGTGTGTTTGATGGTTGACATCATCTGCCATCCTCTGTAGTCTGATATGATTCTTCTCTGAACACTATGCTTCCCACCTGATCTGGATAGGTGGAATCCCCAGTTTCAAGGCTTTCTTGAATCTTGAAGCCTTTCTGAGTCCCTCATCCTTCATTACAAATCATCTCTGGTAGTATTTGCCTGTGTATGCAATCATGTCATATCCAAGAGATGGCTACAGACAAGACACCCAACCTCTCCTGTTCATTGCTACCTCCAGGATCTAGTAGTGTAGGACCCATTCATGTTTGACAGAACAACTAGTTAGTAAGAATAGTAAACAACATAGGAGGGAGCTGAACCCTGACAAAGTTAACATACTAGTAACTTAGTAAGCATACTAGTAAAGTTAACATACTAGTAACCTAGTTGGCATACTAGTAAAGCAGTCACCATCATGTGTCTTCTCTGGAGGGTAAGTCTTGCTCAGGTCTCAGATTTCAGATATTAGGTGTTTAATTCTTCTAAGGGCTTAGACTTATTTCCCCCTCAGGATGTGATGAGCAGTTTCTTCTCTTTGGCCTTATAAACTTTGGATTTATTTTGGGAAATGCAAATTCATGGAGTAAGGTCAAGAGGTCTCTTACAACCTCTCTCTCTTTCTATTATCCTCCTTTTCTGATTCTGTAAACCAGCCTTCTTTATAGACATCTATTTCAACATATGTATGAGGTTAAAATTTTTTCTCATGCAGCTCACATGTGTGAATGTATAATTCTTAGAACGTATCTTTTCCCCTTTTTAATTTAGCTCTTGATATTATTTATATTAAGTACTCAAATAAGATCACATTTCTTTTTTTATAGTGTCATAAAAACCTGGAGTGATGAGTGGAGAAGGGGAAAATATAATTGCTGTGAAATCTATCCTGGCTCTGCCTTTAATGTTTGAATCTGGGATGATTTCTGGTGACTGTGAAGAATCTGTTTTTAGGAAAAGATTCTAGAAAAGAAACAACAGCCTTGGTGGCTCAGAGCCCATCGCATGCTTTGGTTTGGTGGACAGACGACCTAGACCATCTCAACAGAGGAGGCCATGTGAGGGACAAGGCTGAGTGACAAAGGAGAACTCTAGAGGCAAAGAGTGAAAGCTGCCCTACCATCACACACAGGACCAACTGGCACAAATGATTCCTGTTTATGTTTTTAAAATGCAGCTGACATGATGACTCAGTGTTCAAGAACATTCACTCTTCCTTCAGAGGACCTGAATTTGGTTCCCATGGAGGCTCACAACAACCTATAACTTCAGTTCCTGGGGATCCTATGACCTCTTTTGCCATCCATGGGCATCACACACACACACACACACACACACACACACACACACACACACA
>NC_034601.1:88183701-88194150 GCF_900095145.1 Mus pahari | reverse complement strand
AGAGAGAGAGAGAGAGAGAGAGAGAGAGAGAGAGAGAGAGAGAGAGAGAGAGAGACTAATAAATGGAAAACAAAACCTTTGAAGGTTGTTGTGGCCTCAGTGATTCCCACAACCCATGTGTTACAAACTAGACCCATAACACCATTTATTGTGTTCAACTTCCACAACTCAAGGACCCAGCATTTACAGCACTGTTTTAGAGGCAGATAGTAGTTTCCCTTGAATGCCAGGACCTTGATCTTGTGCTTCCCAGCCCTCAAAACAGGGAGAAACATGTTTCTATAATTTATAAATGACCCACCCTCAGGTGTTCTCAGGCTGAGACAGAGAAGTATGGCTGAAAAGAGTACTTCCTTTCTCGACAAGAAAAATACTCTAGCCATCTGAATGGTGTGTGTGTGTGTGTGTGTGTGTGTGTGTGTGTGTGTGTGTGCAGGTACCCTAGGACAGGAGTTACAGGTGATTGTAAACTGACTAACATTGTTGATGGGAACCAAACTGCATGAACAGCAAGTGTTCTTAACCACTAAGCTGTCTTCTAGCCCCAGCATTGAGTTTTATTGAATGTTCTTTCCAGCACACCAGCACACCTGTGTGTTTGTCTTATCCATGGCACAAGCACGCATACCATAGGCACAGTGTCCACATGTGCATCCTCTGATGACAGGCAGCGTGAAAGGGATGCAGATAGATTCAGTTGATGGACCACAGAGCTGGATATAACTGTACCTCTTAGAATGGAGTTGAGTACAGCTATCATAGCTTCTACTTCAAATGATCTAACTTCAAGTTCCCTCATTTATTTTGCCTGTATTAAGTGATTTCAATTAAATCTAAAATATTGAAGTCTGACATCATGCTGAATTTTTATCCTTGTTCTCTGTAAATGAGCTCCATTTGGGATGCTGAATTTGGGTAACTGAGAGGGGTGCTTTGTGTTTATTTGGTAGCTGACCTTCTCTCTGGAGCAGCTGCAGTGAGAGATCAACAAGAAGTCTCTGCTGGCTTTTGTTCATGTGATTAACTAATATCATTTAAATTCTCACCACATTTCTAAGATACTCTGCCTGGTCCTGCTCTTACAGGGCCTCTGTGTTGCTCAGCAGTGATGAATACAATGGACTCTTTCCAGGCCTGTGGGTGACATCTGGGCTGCTTGCTAGTTCCGTTTTCCTGATATGCACAGATGAGCTAGTTGTATTGAGAACAGTCATGGATCTATCAGAGTAGTTGGCATCTCCTGTGTGGCCAGAATGGTCCTGAGAACGTTCCGCCTGCAAACCTGTCTTCCTTTCAGCAGCTCTATGCATCCAAGCATCAGTTGTGTTCCATCAAGACAATGGGTAGGTTGCATGTGCTGCTAGCTACAAAGTGTGTGCCCTGAGAGGCAAGGCTTGGCAGCCACTGGCATTGACAGACCTGTATATCTGCCCTGTACTGGAGCCTACACATCTGCCTTCCTCTGACCTGTGGACCACTTCCAGACAACCAATGAGAGCCTCTTGTAGTTAGAATCTACCCAGAACTCAGTGGTAGAGAGATGTAGGAATGAAATCTGGAGGCTTCAGTCTTCTGGACCAAAGGAGGATTTTGAAAGCAACTACACTGCTTAGCACTGAGCAAAATACCCAGGGCACACAGACATTGCTTAGACACAGAAGGGGTGAGCAACCCATGACTTGTCCTAAGTCTCACCACTGGTGGGAGGTAGATTTGGAGGCCTAACTAAAGAACTCAGCACTGTGGTCTGTCCTAAAGACCATCACCTTTCTGCTAGGTGCCAGATGAGGAGGTATCCTGGGCATATGCTTCAGTGGGCCACCTCCTGGAACCTTTAAGATGGATCAGAAACTAGACACCAGAAAGGAGGTGCTCTTGCTTTTGATTGTACAGGCATGGTCACGTCAGAGACTGGGGTAGCTCCTGAGTTGCAGAGAGATGAACCATGGTGTGTTACTGCCTAGATGAGTTCACAAGTCATTGGGCTGGCAGTGTAAGGAAAGGCATATACTAGCGAATGCTGAAGCCTGGCAATAGTATACATACATTATGAAGTGGTGGTGAGCAGCAGTGAATACAATGGACTCTTTCCAGGCCTGTGCGTGACATCTGGGCTGCTTGCTAGTTCCGTTATCCTGATATACACAGATGAGCTAGATGTATTGAGATGATGGTGGTGGAGGAGGGCTGGAATGGCCATCCTATCTGAAGACAAACATGGACAGCACCTGCTGAGTCCAGGGACTCTTGCCTTCTGGTTCTTTTCACTAGAGTCTTGAAGCCACAGTACAGGGAGTATGGTGACAGACTGACAGATCAAACAAGGATAGCAAAACCTATCTGCTGAAATTCATGCAGATTTGTTAAACCTCCATTGTGACAGAACTTCAGGAAAACCAGCAAAATCTTGGGGATTAGATCAGGGTAAACATTTAGTATCAGAAAATAAAACTTTACAAATACCTAAAATTGACTAGTTTTCCCAGGACATTTCAAACAATGCAGACCATCTCCCAATTCTACCCTCCCATGGAAGGCTGGTCCCTTCTATAAACATCAGCATCCTTAATTCTGAGAATACTGAGGTAGCATCATTCTCTCTAGACATGAGAAAGCACAAACCCCAGTGACAGCACTGGGTCCATTGGTGATCAGTTGATGAAGAGTGATGTAGAAATGACAAAAGCAAACAGGCAGTGTTAATTAATTCTACCCAGCATGGGATACAAGTCAGAAGCCCCTGGTGCTTGGGACTGAACAAAGGGACTCAAAAGTGTTCTTTCAATGCCAATGACAGAATCTCTGTGACACCTGGAGCCTTGCTGATGCTGGCATTGTTTTAGAGGAGAAGCCAGCCGCATTGTCATAACCCAATACAATGCTAGTGTTTGTCTCCAGTCCCACTGATCAGGAAAATCCAATGTAATCCTTGTGTTTGTCTGTGGGCCTTAAAGAATTTGCATGTACAGTGCCTTGGTTTGATTTCACTGTGTTTAAGATAAAACTTATTTGCATATTCATTTCCGCTTAATATCTTTCCTGTTATCATTTCTCTTGTCAACATGATCACTGCAGTGGTGACCACTATCCTTCACCACCGCCATGTGGCAAGTCCTTTACCTGGATTGTTTGCACTTTCATTGAATCTCCCATGCTCACTGATTGAAAGATTTAGTATTGTAAAAATGGTCACCTACCAAAAGCAGTCTACAGAGTTAATGTTATCCCCATAAAAGTTCCCTTCCCTTTTTAAATTTAATTAAATTAGTTAACTTTGAGGCAGGGTCTAACTATGTAGCCTTGGCTGGCCTGGAACTTGCTATGTAGACCAGGATGGTCTCAAACTCAGAAATCCTTTCTCTGCTTCTGAAGTGCTGAGATTAAGGGTGTGTCCACTATTCCTGGCTCAAGCTGTGGCTTATAACACACTTTGCTTCTTAACCAAATTGAAATTGCTTTCAGTTCTTCACAGGACCCCTGTTTTCCTTTACAGAGATAGCACTAGCAAAAGTTGTATGATCCACTGACCTGGAAGAAATGAGATCACAAAAAAGTTGTACAACTTGATTCTGGAGTAATTGGGAGGAAGAAAGAAGCAGACATGGCCAATCTGAAACTCTTAGGATTCTAGTCATTCAGCAATAGATAAGATGAGATGAATTTTGATCAACTGAAATTGAAAGGGTTTATGTGTTTGGTGTTAATATTTTATGACTCATAACCCTAAAGCTTCTTATTGTGCCATTTAAAATAAACATGAAATAGTCTCATTTGCAATTCCAAATATGAATATTTGGACTAAATACTTTTAGGTGTGAAATCCAGCAACCGGCAATGAATCTATCATTTCAAATAATTATCTTGGTTACTTTCCTGTTGCTGTAATAAATTGCTCTAACAGAAACATCGTAAGGGAGATTTTATTTTGGTTACAGGGAAGTCATGGTAGCTGGAGTTTGGAGCATCTGGTCTCATGGTGTCCACAGTCAGAAAGGAAGTGGGGAGGAGAGAAAAGAGGAAAGAGAAGAGAGGGAGAGAGGAGAAAGAGATAAAGAAGAGAGGAGAGAGCATTACTCTGGAAAAACAATGTACACAACTTCTGAGCCAAATGTCTGGTTCTCAACATCTAGAAACATTCTTTTTATTAAGTATTGTTGTGTGTGTGTATGTGGGCATGTGTTTGTGTGTATATGTATATGTGGGAGCATGTGTGTGTGTTTGTGTGTGTATGTATGTGTGGGAGCATGTGTGTGTATGTGTGTATGTGTGTGTATTTGTGTGTGTATGTGTGTGTTGTGTTTGTGTGTATATGTATATGTGGGAGCATGTGTGTGTGTTTGTGTGTGTATGTATGTGTGGGAGCATGTGTGTGTATGTGTGTATGTGTTTGAGCATGTATGTGTGCATGTGTTTGTGTGTTTGTGTGTGTGTATGTGTGGGAGCATGTGTGTGGATGTGTGCATGTGTGAGTGTGATACATCACAGCACACATGTGGAGGTGAGAGGTCACCACTGTGGAGTTAATCCTTTCTTCACATTTACATGGGTTCTGGGGATTAAGCTCTGATTACCAGGCTTGTGTAGCAAGCACCTTTGCCTACTGAGCACCTTTGCCTACTGAGCACCTTTACCTACTGAGCACCTTTGCCTACTGAGCACCTTTGCCTACTGAGCACCTTTGCCTACTGAGCACCTTTGCCTACTGAGTACCTTGCTGGCCCAGAAAAATGTCTTCTTAATATTACTTCTCTCCTCAATATCCACAGGGACTTGACAGTAGAATTTGTGAGTCTGAGGCAGCTCAAGTTGCTTCTATAACATGAACCATTATTTGCATATAACCTGCTGATCTCTTCCAGTATATTTGAAATTACTTACAGTACATAAGGGATATAAAGTGCTGTAAATAGTTGTTAGTCTGTACAATTTGAAGAATAAGAGGAAAATGTCTGTACTTGTTTAATACAGACAATTAAAAATGTTTATTGGTTTAAAATTTTATATGCCTGAATATTTTTCCTGTATGTGTCTGGTGTTGAGGAGGCCAGAGAGTACTCTCACCCACGCCTAAGCCTACTTATTCTTTGTATTCACATCCACATGAAAACAGCTTCATTCATAAACTAGCTCCTAGGGATAGGTTTCCATCAACTACTAATACAGAACAATCATGGTGATACATTTTAATAAAAGTTAGATGAATAACATGGAAGTCTTTATTTCCCATCTTAAAGTATTTTATCGTGAAGGATCTTAGCAAACTCAACCTACTTCCTTTTTTCCTTCCTTCATTAAGTCAAGAACATGCATATTTAAAAATATATATTTTTAAATTTTACTTGTGTGTGCACGTGCACATGCATGTTTGTGTGATTCCATGATGTTAGAGTTGCAGTTGTGTGAGCTGCCCAGTGTGGGTGCCAGGAAGTAAACTCAGCTCCTCTATGAGAGCAGTATGCACTCTTCACCACTGAGCTCTTGTCCCAGGCCTAGGATTTGTACTTTTAACTAAAGAGAAACCCTTTTTCATTTTTTATTCTTGTGGTGTTAGAGACTATATCTAGGTCCATGTACACAGCAAGCAGAGTCTACACTACCAGAGTTACATCCATAGCCTGTTCTTATTTAACACATAAGATTTTCCAGTTTCTTACTCTTGTGTTTGGGGCTGTTCTTAAGGAAAAGGGAAGTAATTGAGTACAAGGTCTGTACCCTCAGCAGTAGCCTTCATGTATAGACAGTACCTATGCAACTAACAGGTAGTGTATACAGCATGGAAACGCTGGAAATGTGATGAAGGTATTTTATGACAGCAGCACACACAGACTAAGACAACCTCTGATGGTTTATGATGCAGTATCTCACTGTGGGTTTTGTTTGTATTCACTGAGAAGTGGTGAGAACCCTTTGTGTTTTATTGACCATTTGAATATTTTCTTTGGAGAAATGTCTAATCACATTCTTTGCCTCTGTTTTAATTGGGGTATATTTTAATTATCGAGTTGTAAGAGTTATTTATAGATTTATAGATACAAGCCATTTTTCAGATATAAGATTTGAAAGAATTCCCCCCATTCTTTGGGCTACATTTTTACTATCTTGATCAAATAATTTGCAGCACAAGATATATTAATCTTGTGGAAGTCTGAATTACAAAAGCTTCTTTTTGGCCATGTATGCCTTTTTTGGTGTATTTAAGAAGACCCATTGTCTTAGTCAGGGTTTCTATTCCTGCACAAACATCATGACCAAGAAGCAAGTTGGGGAGGAAAGGGTTTATTCAGCTTACATTTTCCACATTGCTGTTAATCACCAAAGGATGTCAGGACTGGAACTCAAGCAGTCAGGAAGCAGAAGCTGATGCAGAGGCCATGGAGGGATGTTCTTTANNGGCTTGCNTCCCCTGGCTTGCTCANCCTGCTNTCTTATAGAATCCAAGACTACCAGCCCAGGGATGGTCCCACCCACAAGGAGCCTCTCCCCCTTGATCACTAATTGAGAAAATGCCCCACAGCTGGATCTCATGGAGGCATTTCTCCAACTAAAGCTCCTTTCTCTGTGATAACTCCAGCTGTATCAAGTTAACACAAACACCAGTACACCTATCAAATGTCTCATTCATATATATATATATATATATATATATATATATATATATATCTTATATTTTCTTCTCAGAGTTTGACAGTTTGACACACATTTAGATCTATAATCTATTTTGGGCTGAGTTCTGGAGACAGTATAGAGAGATCCAACTCCATTCTTTAGTGTGTCCACATATAGCTGCCTACAACTACTGATTACAAAGACAATTTTTTTCCTCTTTGAAATGCTCATCACCTTTGTTGAAAGTCACTTGCTTTTAATCATCAAGGTTTATTTGTGGGCTCAATTCCTTTCTATTGATTTATATGCCTGTCTTTAGGCCAGCACTGTTCTGTCTTGGCTACTATAGCTGTGGAATCAATCTGGGAACAGCTTTGCTATTTCTTTCTTGAAATTATCTTATTCTAGTCAAGTGTATTTTCATATGGATTTTAGAATCAATATATCAATTTCTAGAAAAAAAGCGATTGGTATTGTGACAGTGATTGCATTGAATATATAGATCAATTAAAAGACTATTATAATGTGCTAGCCAAGGGTTTCCAGAAACAGAACCAATGGAGGATCCATACATTTATGTGCATGTGTGCTGTTGTATGTATGTATTGACTAGAAGAAGTCAGGCAATCACAGATGAGGCCATGCTTCATGAGAGACTATCTGCAAAGTAGAGAGCCGAAAAAGAGGTTTTGAGGGTCAGGGAAACTACACGTGCAACTTGGACCATGTCCAGAAGTCTCAGTACCCAGGAAGCCAGCATTGTAACCATCAGACTGTAGTCAAAGGGTTAGGGTTGGGGGGGGCTGCTGTTGCAAACATCAGGGTCTAGAGTTCAACCAACCTGGAGTACGATGTCCAAAGTCAGCCACTGCAGTGGCAGCAACAGTAATTCACACCTGTCTGCAATTGGGATAACAAAGACAATTTCCCTTCTTTTTCTGACCTTTTATGTCTGGACTTCCCGCTGATTGGAACTGCCCACATCCAGGGTATGTCAGCCCCACTCAGTACTCCTAGTCACACTATAGTCTTGTCTGACACACCCAGGAGCATCAAGTGACATCTTACTATTCTGGTTTTCGAAACCCAATTAACTGGGTCTTATTTGCCATTTTATAGTCTTTATGACATGTGTCTTGTATGTCTTTCAAAAAGCACATTCCCAGTTTTGTTTCCTGTGCCCTCCGATGCTGTTGTGATATCACCATCTTCATTTCCAGGTATGCTGAAAATGCAGAGAAAAACAGTTCAGTTCTATGTGTTGATTTAATACCCTGCACCCCTGCTCAGGGTGTTTCAGAGTGGATTGCTCAAGGATGCGAGTCCCTTCCAAAGAGAGCTCTACTACCTCCCTTCTGTTCACAATGCCCGTTACTGTGTTCCTGCCCGGTTGTCCAGAGAAAACTTAGAATTCAATATAAACTATAAGTGGCTGGATTGTGTGCTTGGCTTGGGGAAAAACAGCCAGTTTTCCACCAA
Source organism: Mus pahari (assembly GCF_900095145.1). Lineage (NCBI taxonomy): Eukaryota > Metazoa > Chordata > Mammalia > Rodentia > Muridae > Mus > Mus pahari. Next base: position 88,186,065 of record NC_034601.1, on the reverse strand, counting down.
TAATTGTAATATCAACTGTGGGTTGTTTTGAGACACCCTTAAGGCTGAAGAGGGATGTCATTTGTTCTATTAACATATTATGTAAATTGATTTTTGTGTATGAGTGTGTATGTGTTCACATATGTGTAGGTGCATGTATGTGCATTTGTATATGTACAGAGGCCTTCCTTGAACATGTTCCACCTCATATGTTGAGGAAGCATTTCTGGTTCAAACCAGGTCCTGCTGTTTCCATTCATCCAATAAGTCAGCTTGCTCCACAGACTCTTCAGCTTCACCTCTCATGCACTGGGATCTCAGGTGTGTCACAGTCCCCTTGGCTGTTCACTAGGTTTGGAGATCCAATCTCTAGTCCTTAGGCATACGTAGCACACTTCAGCTACTGAGTCACCCTCCCAGCTGAGAAAATTTGTTTTTTAAATGTTAAGCCAATCTTGTAGCACTGTGACAAATACTGCTTAGTCATGGTGTGCAGTCTCTTGCGTAGTTTTGTACTTGATGCCTAATGTTTAGATTCATTATAAAAGTGTATGAAATTGCCAGATAATAAAAAACAGAGACGAGTCCATTTTATATCTCTAGAAGTTTGTTCTGTTTTAAAATCCATTACATTTGTTAGTTATACCCTGAGCCCGGTTCTCCTGCTCATCATCTTCCTAGCATCTTATTTTGAGGCTATTTATTATGCCCTTGGGTTTAAGGTGTGTCCCCTGATGATCTAAGATGGTCAGATCTTGCTTTTATTTTGTTCCACATGTCACTTCTTCCCTTTGGTTAGACTTACAACCATTCAATCCTGAGTCCTTGCACAGACTCAGGGACTTGGACCTGATCAGGTGGTGAGGAAGTGAAGAAAAGACAAACAGACAAACACTAAGACAAAGACACAAAAAGACAGAAAGTGTGGACTGGGATGTCTGAGCTCTAGGAGAACCTGCAGCAACTTGGAAGCTCAGCTTGTTATATAGAGTTCAGCTAGGAAGCAGGGCTCTTACAAGCAGCTGAACAAGGATACAGGCTTAGTTAAGCTAAGCTCCGTGGGAGCCGCTAAACTCCTGGGCAGAGAAATCTATGCTGAATTTTTTTTTTTTTGCATATACTATAAACATACACCTGGACCAAAGGAAAGCCCTACCATTCTCACTGGTCTGAGGCTCTAGGGTCCTTGACATGACTGGGCCACACACATTCCCTCAGGACTTTGCACATTTAGGCCTTTTCCCTTTCTCCACAGTTTACATTTCATGCTTTCATGTGTGGCTGGAGTTCTCTGTGTTCTGATTCTTCTGCTTCTGAGTGCCTTGCCATCTCTCTTTTCCTGTTCAGCATTTTAAGCTTTCTTCTGTATAAAGTGGGTATTTTATAATGTAAAATTTAAGTTTCTGCAATGATTTATTTTCCTCTTAGAACATTATTATTAGTTTTTAATTATAAGGCAGTATTTATGTGCATATCAGTGCCAGCAGAGGGCATCTGGTTTCCCAGCCCTGGAGCTGTGAACAACCCAATGAGGGTGCTGGAAACCACTGTCAGGTTCTCTGCAGGAGCTCTTATCTGCTGAGATGTCTCTTTACACCCCAGTTGCTTTCTTTTGCTATAGTTTCCTAAGCTTTCTTTTTGGTGATTCCCCTGGGAATATACAATATTCAATACAGATATGTAATCTGTATCTTGTTATCAGAATTCACCTTACATTTAGACATTTATTTCATGGGAGATATAGAAACAATACTTTTATATCACATCGTTTTTCCTCTTACTTTTTTGATTACAAAGTTTGTTACCTTAAACTTCTCATCTGACATTTCCAATCTTCTTCATTTACTTTGTATTTTAAGTTGCCAACTTATGCTTTGAGGTCTGTGAGGTCTGAGGTAGGCTGAGGAAAGCAGGAACTCACTCAGATGTATGAACCCTTGGTTGCTAGTTGGTGGCGCTGCTTGGAGAGGTCTAGAAGGTGTGGTCTTGCTGAAGGAAGTTTGTCACTGGGGGCAAGTTTTGAGAGATTAAAGAATTGAGCCATTTCTATGCCTCTCATTCTGCTTCTTGCTTGAGGTTCCAGATATGGGGCCCTCAACTTCTGTTCTGGTAGCCATGGTGCCTCTTCTCTTTAATACTGATGGACTTGTGTCCTCTGAACCTGTAAGTCCACTCCACATAAACTTTTTTTTTTCCTATAAGTTGTCTTGGTCATGGTGTTTGATCACAGCAACAGAATAGTAACTGATATGATAGCTACGAAGTTTGCTACATACAGTGTCTGCATCTCCACTCTTTCTTTTCTCAATAGAAAGTCACTTTCAGGTCTTTGTAATTGACTTAAATCTCCCCTCCCCTCCCCTCCCCTCCCCTCCCCTCCCCTCC
>NC_034601.1:88150865-88183646 GCF_900095145.1 Mus pahari | reverse complement strand
TTTCTTTCTTTCTTTCTTTCTTTTTCTTTCTTTCTTTCTTTCTTTCTTTCTTTCTTTCTTTCTTTCTTTCAGAAACAATGTAGGTAATAAGGAAAGGTTTTAATGAATGATTACAATTTTGTTAATTTTCATGGTAGCCAGTAAAGACTGAAATCTAGTTCATGTAGTAAATTGCACATGCACACGTGTACACACACACACACACACACACACACACACACACACACTTTATCATTGCTTTTTCAAGTGTTTAAAGCATTCATTTGGCACACTACATGCTTGTACTTTCCGTAACCAGTGTTTACAAATGTTTATTCAAGATGAGGAATATACTATATTAGTCTTTCCCAATCATTTAAAATGCTCCCTGGTGGGTCAGAGGGATAGGTCATCAATTAAAAGCATCTGTTGCTCTTGCAACAAAATGGACCCAAGTTTGGCTCCTAACACTCATGTAGTATCTCCCAGCCACCTGTGACTCCATTTTCACATAGTGAATGCAAACAGGCACAACAGACATAAAATAGAAGCAATCGAGTCTTAAAGTGTCCCCTGGTATTAATGTTTGTCACCTCATTTGCTTGCTAGGTTTCCCATGAAATTATGAATAATTTCAAATTCTCTCCCCTTTGTGTAACTCAAACACCCAGGAGTTTATAGTCTCCTTTGGAGCTTCTAGCCAGATGCAGCATGAACCAGTTGTTTCCAGTTCAAGGCAAGCTGCCCCAGGTTCTGTACCTCCATGCTAAGGAACCATTCCTTCCCTATCTTGGTTTGGACCTCCTATTTTCTATTGATCGGAGCTTCTTTCCTGGTTTACAGTTTGCAGTTACTGATAGAGTGTGCAGGGCTCACACACTGCTGAGGTCTTACATTATAAAATTTTATTTGTAATTACCAACAGTTTGAGCCTGGAATTCTGAGTAAGGGATCGTTTTGCTAGTTTTAAGTAACTTGATCTTCAGTTTTCTGACTTTTAATTCATCTTAAGAAATTCAATAGCTGAATTGTTTCACAGTCTCTTGTATCATGTCTGTTTTCTTCAGCATTGGTGCATAGAACCTTTGCTGTGGTAATCTAAAATTTCACACAAGTATGCTTGGATGCAGACCTGTTTCCTTCTGTGTGCGGGGCATATGATTGCACCCTTTGGTTCTGAGAGGTACTTGAGTTATTATTTTCATGATCTCTCCCTTCTCTAAGATGTTCTCTCCTCCTGTAGCTCTTTGAATTCAGACATCAGGCTTGGCAGACCCTTTCTCTAATCTGAAAAATAGCTCTGCTCTCTTTTTTTCTCCCTTTGAGTTTCGCCTTGCTTTCTATACAATATTTTCTTTGGGCTTTTTCAGTTCTGAAATCCTTTGGATTTCTTGGACCTTCATTTTGGTCTTTGAATGCTCATTTAAGAATCACCATGTCCCTTGTTTCTCTAGATGCAATATCTTTTATCCTTTTTATCTGAGGATGATGCTATCTAAAAGCAAGGGCAGCCATCATTATTCAAAGTCCTTTTTCTCTCCATAACAGAAATAATATTAGGGAAAATTTATTTATGAAGGTAGTGATTACCCTGTGTCTTGTTTGTGAGCCATTGCTATTTACTTTAAAACATTTTCATGGGACTAGATTGAACAATGATTGAAAACTGTGCATTTCCAATACATATTTAGTTCTTATGCAGACCCCTTTGTGAATGAATACAGAAATAAATGGACTAATATTGTATTTCCTACTTTTGCAACTTCTAAGCTTAATGCAGATGCATTGAAGGGTTTTAAACATGGCATGTTGGGCATCTGACTGAACCAAAGCCCAATTTTTGGTGACCAGAGAAGACTGAAGTTTATACAATAGTGATTAAGGGACACAAATGCCATCTTTGAGGGATACAAATAGATGGTCCATCTGTGAACTATTCCTTGATATGTTTTATTATACTGAGCCACATGGCCACAGTTACCAAATGTAATCACAAATGGGTTTATAGTTAGGCTTCTGGGAGTTGAAAGGGAGCTCGGATGATCTAGAAGATGACAGCTTTAAAAGAAACTAGAAGCTTCACCTGTGTATGTAAAATTAAACATTCTGAATATTTTCTGACTTGAGCTTGTTATGGCTTTATGCTTACAAGCGGCACTCAGTGGACATTGGTTATCTGAAGGAGCAAGAGAGAAAGGGGTCCAGATGGACTTCCTGTCCTGAGGAAGAAGAAATGACAACTATAGTCATTCATCTTGTAAACATTCATCTTGATTTTTTTAATGGGAAATGTTTTGGGAGTCTTTCTTTTGCACCAGTTGTAGAATAAGGAGCAAAGCCTTTGATATTTCAGGAAAACTTCTCTGGCTTTTAGGTCTCTGAAAAGTATCCAGAGCGATTTGGGTCACACCATCAAAAGTACAGTTTTAAAGACTATAATTCTTAAAGATCAAGATTCTTGAGAATTAAAATCCCCAAAGGCAAAAATATTGAAGATATAATTTTGGAAAAAATAATAATAAAAAAATTCTTAAAAGGCATATATTTACATTTTCAAAGGGGAATTTGTATGGGAAACATAGAAAAAACAAATAAAACTAACATTAGGTCAGTTTACAAAACAAAATAGGAAACAATAATGTGTTCCTTCACAAGCATATACACTATGTCTAATGTCATGTGGGTTTAATAGTTATGATCGAATGGCTGTGACTTCAAAGAAATAGGTCCTAAAGCAAAGTGTGCACACATGTGTGCCTGTGGCTGGAAGGTATGTTCAGGTGTGTGCATGTAGGTGGAGGCTGTGTACAATCATCTGTCTGTGGTTTGAGGCTTTGTACACATGTATACCTTTGTTTGGAGGCTGTGTACCTATCTGCCTGTGGCTGGGGCCTGTGTACATATGTGGCTAGAGACAGTGTACACATATGTAGTTGTGACTGGAGGCTGTGCATGAGCATCTGTCTGTGGATGGAGACGGTGTACACATGTGTATCTGTGACTGGAGGCTATGCACAGTTGTGTGCCCTTGGCTTGAGGCAGTGTACAAGTATCTCTCTGTGGTTAGAAGCTGAGTACACTTGTGCGCCTCTGTCTGGTGTGGCCATGTACAGGTGTGTGCCTGTGGCTGAAGGCACTGTGCATACAGGTGTGTGGCTGAGGTCATTTGAAATATGTGACAGACAGCTTCAGTCTATTGGCAAAAAGGATCACAAGTTTATCTGATAAGGTACCTTCCTGTGCAGCAACTCCAAACCCAAGATTTTGAGAAGTACTATCATCCACAGAGGCAGATGTACAGATATCTTCATGTGTTGTAGAGGCATTGAAAATGGTGTGGGCACGTGCAGTTCCACCCTCAGACGAACGTTACAATAGTGCACTTTGAGAAAGTCAAGCCAGCAAACAAGGAGTCCCCTAAAGTCTTTTTCCAACTTAGGTATCTACCAAACAGTTGCACATTGTGTTTCCTTATTATAGCTTGCTTAATTATTTTTGAATTAGTCAATAACTTCCTTGACTAGATGAATGAGAAGAGGCTTTAATTTATGAGAAGGGATATTTATTTACCAGGAGAGAAGTCAAGGTGGGCACAGAACCATAAAACTATAGTTTTCATCCTTGATGAATATGTGGTCAGTGGTTAACCTGGAATTCAGTTTTCTTCTCCTCTTGCACAGCCCCTACGCTGGTTCATTTTAAATGTCAATGTGTTACAACCTAGGATCATCAGGGAAGAGAAGTATTGCTTAAAACAAACTGACCTGTGGCTATGTCTGTGGGGGATTGTCTTAGTTAAGTTGATGTAGGAAGACTCAGCCCAGTGTGGGCAGTACTAAGCAGAGGGCTCTGAGCTGAGAAAGGGGAAGAGGAATGGAAGCTGTCATCAAGCAGTGTCTCTGCAATCACTTCTCCTTATTCTTGACTATGTGTATGATGTGATGAGCTGCTTCAAGTGTTTGCCTTGACTTCCCTTCAGTAATAGGCTACAACTCAGACTTGTAAGCCAACTAACCTTTTCTTCCCTAACCTGCTTTCTGCTCAGGTCTTTTGTCACAGCAAGGGAGTAAAACCAGAACAGCCTCCCCAGTCCCTTGTTTTCTTTTCCAGAGATTTCTAATTTGGAGTTTCGGGCTTGTAAGATTTCAACATTTGGGATCCTAACCTTTCAGGACTGTGAGTTTGGGGATCCAAGAATCCAGAGATTCAGACTCAACATCCAGGATTGTGTCTTTGGAACTGTGAGAGGATCTGGGTTGAGGTCATCCCAAGTAGCTATTGTTAGTAGTGGAAATGTTGTATCTATGCTGTTTGATATGCAGCCACTAGCTGGATGTGGTGACTGCCACCCCTGAACAAGTATAATTTTTGACTGCACATATCATAAGAGAAGCAGTTGTTTATTCTGTTCATCTATGAGCCCTTTATGCTTCTGGTCCCTGATATACCCTGTGTGTTCATGATTCCCATGTACCTTGTGTGCTCATGGTCCCTGCAGTATCAGGAGCTCACCAGTCATTGCTAATGACTGAACAGGTGACCTAGTTGTCTGTGATGTGCTGAGATAGTTCATTTGCTTCAGAAGGGTTTGCTGAAGATGAAATGGGTTGCACTTATCTTAAATAGCAAAGTCTACTGATAGTGCTGGCAATCAAATAAGATTCCATTTCAATACTCCAGTCCTGTCTCTGGAGAGGTCTCATTACCCTTGTGAGTTAAATCTTAAAATGTCCCCTGCAGGCTCGTGTGTGGAAGGCTTAGCCCCCAGCTGATGGGCTTTTAAAATATATTTATTAATTCTCTGAGACTTTTATAGAAGGTATTTTGATCAATTTCACTTCCCCCTCTATTCTCCCTCCTCCCAGATTGACCCCTACCTTCGTGCCCTTCAACTTTGTGTCTTTTTATTATTATTTTTTAAATAACCCACTGCATCCAATTTATGCTGTTCATTTACTCCTGAAAGTGGGGTCATTCACTGGGTTATATTTGACCTTTGGGGGCAAAGAGAACTCACTTTCCCTCCCCCCAGAAGCCATCAACTGTCCACAGATCTCCAGTCAAGGGTTGGGACTTGTGAACCACTCCCTTTCTTTCCAATTTAGAATGATAACTGGCTTGATCCTGTGAGGTTCTTGTGTAGGCATCCACAGCTGCTGTGAGTTCATGAGTGCTGTCACTCAGTCTTGAACCCATGATGTGTTTCATGTTTGTTCTTCAAAACTTCTGGCTCTTACAATCTTTTTAATGCCCCCTTCTTGCAATGGTTCCTGTGCCTTTGCAGGAAGAGTGATATAAATGTCCATTTGTGGTTGAGCCCTCCATAGAGACTTTGTCCAGTTGAGAGCTTCTGCATTAGCCACACTGTCCTGAAAAGGTCTGAGAGCTGCAGTAATCTATGACTGAGGGCAGGTGATACTATGACCATTTAGCATAATAATAGTAGTAGCTTCACCTATGAGGCCAGTGAGCTCCCAATCATGAGTTCTTGGCCAGATTTATAGTACCAGACATGTGTTTCTACCACATCCACTTAAATCCACAGGCCTCAAATCCACTTAAAAAGAAGTTGGTTACTCCCAAAACATTCATGTCACTATTGTGACCCTGGGTGTATCTTTCCATGTCTATCACTGTGGTTCACAGGGTTCACAGCTGAGAAAGACTATTAATACCTTTTTCTCTTAGCATCCTGCACACCAACCAGTAGTATAAAAGATAGACAGTAGGAATTACTCCTATACTAGTAATAACAGACATTTTAAGTTGTCTTACAAATATTTAGAGCTTCTACTTAAAACTTAAGTTGTAATAAAATTGCACAGGCATCGATGTAATGATACCACGGCTGTGTTCTGCTCCCACTTCAGCTGCCTTCACTATCTGGGGATCTCTGCCCTTAGCTACTCTAATGTGACTCTTTTGTAAATGTTAATCAGAGCCCTTGGGCAAGATAAGGACATGTGCTTTGAACCTAGCCTTCCTCTTTCTCTCCCTCATTTACTTCTGTCAGCTCTCCTTATATCTTGTGTTATTTCTCTACTATCTCAATATCTCTTCCAGTCTCTGAACCAGCCTCATCATTGAAGGTCTTTTCCAGTTAAGGTCAGTAGACAAGGACTATTTCCTATAACCATATACTCTGATTTTGAGAGCTCTGTCTGTGGGACTTTGACTCAAGGCCCCTGGCATCCATTATGTGATACATTCCTCCCAGGGGAGTGGGGAAGCCAGAGTGATGGAGGATTATGTTGGTTATTTTCTTAGGTCAACTTTCCTGGGCCATGAAGTACCCAGGTAGGTGAAGACACTTCCAGAAGGCATTAGCAGTTTGAATTTGTGGGCTGAGTAAAACAGATAGTTTTCTTCAGTGTGATGAGCTCTCTAATACACTGAGGTATGAAAGAAACAGAAAGGCAGAGGAAGGTTCAATCCACTTTCTGTCTGGTAACTTGAACTGGGAGAGTTCTCTGTCTGTCCATGCACTGAAATATTTCCTGGGTCTTCAGCCTTCAGAGGACAGGAAGCAAGACTTCCAGGATCATGAAAGCCAGCACCCTACAACAAATCTCTCCATTTCTCTGTGCTCCCCTGCAGCCTATTTGTATCTTGATAAATATGTTCTATCATAGGATCCATATATCTTTCTGGATGTTTTGCTGGAGAACCTCCTTCAACAGAATCACATGCCATCCTGGGACTTTCGTAAGGAGGTTCAGTAGCATGGGGAACTGAAGGCAGTGTGAGTCTACCAGGCTGCTCCAGGCTTTCAGGAGGATAGAGGTGACAGAAATGGAAGGTGACAAACCCTGTGGGACAATGGGAATGTGAGCCTGAAGCTGTGGGAGAAGGTAGCTGTGTCCTCTCCTTACAGATGCCGCATTCCACAAAAGGATGAGGCAAGTCAGCAGTGGAGGCAAGGGTGTCCGGGATCCCTGGTCTACCATGTGCTCTCAGGCAGAATCCTTCTGTCGTGGCACACAGACTTGGCCATGTTCCATAAAACACTTTAATTCTGACTTTTATTGCCATTTAGTTTAATTTCAGACATTTTAATCAGTGAAAAAATATCTTAAAAAATCCAAATGAATAGACAAGAAGTGATACATCACTACAGAGACAACAGTTTGTGGGCATAGAAGTGAGCCGTGTCTCACACACACACAGCTTCTTGCTTAATGAATCTTTTCTTTATATATTTATTCATTTTCTCCCTTTCTTTTACTCCCACCTACCTATTTCAGCCATACAGGTTTTATATATATATATATATAATATTTAAATATTTAAATATATTTAAATATTTAAATATATAATATTATATATTATATATTATATATTATACTATATTAATTATATATTATATTAATATTTAAATATTATATATAATATTTCTGTTATATATATTTCAGTGTGCAATATTTTTACCCATTATAAGCTCTCTTCCTCTCTCTGTATGTTGAGAGAAAGAGAGAAAATAAAAGAGAAGGAACAGGGTTTTGTTTTTAAAAATAAGACATTATATACTCCTTATCTTTCTTCTCTTAAATATGGTAAAAAAAAAATCTCCCTTTGTCCCATTCCTCTTCTTCCTCCTTTCTTTCTTCCTTCCTTTCTTCCCTCCTTCCCTCCATCCTCTTCTTGCTCCTTCTCTTTATCCCTCCTTCTCTTCATCCTCCCCTCTTCATCCCTCCCTTCCTACTTCCCTTCCTCCACCTCTCTCCTTCCATCCCTCCTTCCCTCCCTCCTTTCCTCCCTCCCTCTTTCTCTCCCTCCATCCTTCCTTCCATCCTTCCCACCCTCCCTCCTCTCCCACTTCTCTTCATCCCTTCCTCTCAATCTCTCTCCCCTTCCTCCCTCTTCCTTTTCTCCCTCCCTCCCTCTCTCCTTCCTTTCCTCCCTCCTTCTCTCCTCCCCTCCCTCCTCCCCTCCCTCCCCTTTTCCCTCCTTTCCTCTTCTTCATTTTCTTTGTTTTTCTCTTAGCAAGCTTTACAACAGAAAGCCAGCATTTCTATTCTAAACTGTACCCCCCACACACACTCTCCAGAAGAGTCTTTGCTCTATTTTTGTCATTTAAATATTTTCTTGGCTTTTAAAAAATACTCATTTATTCATTTATTGTGTTATGAAAGATTGAACCCAGAGCCTTGTGCATTAGGCAGGCAGGCCAGCCAGCACTAAGCTACATTGCCCGCCTTTGCTTAGTTTTTAAATTAAACATTCTTTAATGTGTCTGAAATGAGTACGGGCCCATCTGACCTGTATTTTCCTTAAGTTGAGGTAGTGTGACTTGGAAGGAAACACTAGGACAATTTTCTTCCTTCTTTCCCGGCAACCTTTGTACCATGGTGGCCTTCCTAGCTTTCCTAGGTGTTTTGTTTTTTTTTTCCAAGACAGGGTTTCTCTGTGTAGCCCTGGCTGTCCTGGAACTCACACTGTAGACCAGGCTGGCCTTGAACTCAGAAATTTGCCTGGCTCTGCCTCTGCCTCCCAAGTGCTGGGATTAAAGGTGTGCGCCACCATGCCTGGCTTAGATTTTTTGTCTGACCATTCACTCTCTCCTCTGCCTTCCATTCTCACCTCAATTTGTAGAACTTTACCAACCACAGCTATGAGAGAACTGTGGCAGTAGGACAATTCCTGTGCCTGTGTTTGCTGCTACCTGCTGGTTATTCACAGACATCCTTCTCGATGGGCTTCAAGTCACTCACACATCTCAGTGGTTCTGTGTTACATTCTCTGGGGACAGCGGCTAAGCCATCTGAATAGGCGAACCAGAAAAGATGCATGCCAGGGTCAGATTGCACACTTGGCCATATTTGCTATGGCCAAGGCCCATGGGACACCTGTCAGGACACAGGCCCCTCACTCACCCCTCTGAGTGCTTTGAAATCCCAATTCCTTTCTATCTAGAAATGATGATATGCCTGAAAGAGTTCCTATTCCACTCTCTCAAAATAGTCAAAAGTATTGGTTACTTTTCTGTGCTGTAATATAATACTCTGACAAAATCAACTTAAGGAAGAGGGATGACAGGGGGGAGAGAGAGAGAGAGAGAGAGAGAGAGAGAGAGAGTAGGATGAAACTATAACCCCCCCTACACACACACACATACACACAAAGTGGCATACATCCTTCCAGCAGTGTTCTACCCCCTAAGGTTTACCTAACCTCCCCAAACAGCACCACCAATACCAAGTGCTCAGATCAAAACCTTCAAGGGACATCTCTCATTCAAACCACCATGGCTTCTCTGCTATGTTTGACAAAGTGTGCATGAAATCATGCAGCCCCATTGGGGCTGGAGACACAGGAGCCTCCCACTGACCCCTAGACTGCTTCCTCATTCTTCTGCCTTAAGTCCATCCTAGCTCTTCCCCAGATGTTGAGAGTCCAGAACGAAAAACATGTTTTTTTCTTCCCCATTGGATCTGGGAGGCCAAGGGAGAAATACATCTATCAAGGACTCACTGTGGAGAAGGCTCTGAGCATGAAAATAGAAATCATGGAAGGTGAAGTTGGGGATAAATATTTGTTAGAAAGGCCTTGATCTTGGGGTTGACTTGTGGAGGACCTTATGGAAGAAGGGTGAAGTTTCTTGGTTTTCTGGGAGAGTGTCCAAGTATCTATTGGCTAGTACAAGGTAAAGGTGTGGTTGGTGTACTACTGGCTATGGGTAAGGAGTACTGTGAAATCTACTGCCATGGTGAGAACTCTGGGTATGATGCTTCATGACACTGAAAGGCAATGCAGACTCTCAGATCAGGTCATAGCAAGTGGGAAGGATATTGAGAAATGATGGTTACTTGGTATCTTAAGGAGGTACTTCAGTTCATACAAGTGTCCTCCACATACTCATAGCTCATCCTGGCATTCTCCTACCCACTGCTTGCTTGTCTCTTCTACTTTCAGAAAGACGCAGGCACCACTTGGGTCTGAGCTCTGTACCAGTCTATGAGCTGAGATCTACCCCTCACTATTTGGGCATTGGCCTGCATGGTTCTGGACCTATCTGAGCCTAGGCTTCTTCATCCAGATACTGGAAGGACAGTGTTGGGACCAGCCTGACTGGGGATGAGGGAGTGTAGTGAGTTCGTGAAGAAGTTGCTCCTGAGCTGTACAAGCTGCCTCTGAGCAGCTGTCTATGTGGCACCAAAAGGTACCTATTGAAAAAGATGGAAATTTGTCACAGTTCAAGTATGTCCAGTGTCAGATGCTACAGTGTGTCTACTCCAGCACTGCTGTGTCACTGCTGGCCCTGATGGTGTGGATATGGGAGAGCTGGCAGGCTGACCAACTCAACTACCACCAAGTCCCAGATCCAGAAGTTTGAGCTGGCCCACCCTGACATCTACCTACTTATGAGTTGCTCCAAAGCATTAAGGGGCAAGTCTTGCAGAACCAAAGCTGTTGGATCTCCGTGACTCAGGGCAACAGCAAGATGTTTGAGGGGAATCTCAATGAGACCCAGTATTGACGGTATAGCAGAAGACAGAGGCCTCAGACCAGACCAATGACTCATTGCAATGAATATTTGCAAGTGAAGCTGTTTGGGCAAAAGGGTCAACGTGACACAATGCAGAATCCACAGTAAGATTTTTTTTAATTTTAAATTTTTATTTATTTTGGGGGGATGGGAGGTTGCAAGGGTGGAGGGCAGATATGAAAGGACTGGGAAATGAGTGGGATTCAGTAAAAATTATGAAACCTGTAGCTCACAGACCTATGCCCCCAAGGATTACTCTCTCTCTCTCTCTCTCTCTCTCTCTCTCTCTCTCTCTCTCTCTCTCTCTCTCTCTCATGCACACACACACACAAACAAACATATATGCACACATATGTACCTACACATTTAACTGAATTAATATGTCAATTTTAATGAAATTGCCAATTTCAGGAAACTGTAATTATCATTCAAATTCTCCATTAAACTAGGTTTGGGGAGACCGACTTGGCTTGGGTTCTTTACAAGGAGTTGAAGTGTATAGGAAATGCCAACCCTGTATGTACAGACTGATGAATTTACATGTGCATATAATCCTTATGTACTCCGAATTCAGATAGAGGACAGCCCAGATGATCCAGAAGGTCCCTTGCACCCTTCCCAGCCTGTCCTACGCACCTCCAAGCTCCTGGGAGCCATTATGCGGGCTGAGGTTAGCACACCCATCCCCATGTCCCTGGTGAGGATTCTGGCAGGCCACGCGGAAGGACGAGGATGGTTGCTGCATACATCCTTGGGTGTCTCTGCCCTGTGTAGCTGAAGCTGGATATAAGGCAGTGACTGGCTTCAATTTAAGCTGAACACACAACTTTAGACAAGACTCTGTCTTGTCCATGCTCATTGTAGGTGCGGATGGGCCAGCACTGTGGCTGTGTAGTTAGATTTCTGTGTTACCACCATAGAGCAGTTCCTACGTCTCCTCTAGTCATCCCAGTAGTCATCTAAGATGAGAAGAGCAGGCACCCTGACCCCGTTTTCTATGACTAGAAACTGAGAATGAGGAAGGAAGTCTGAGCTTGTACTTCTAGTTTGGGGTGTACCTGCTTGGGGAGGCGACTTCTGCTGTTGTTACTTGTTGGTTTGAGGCCGTCTTTCTTTGTCATCCAGGCTACCCCAAACTTACCATCCCTCTGCCTCTGCCTTCCAAATCCTAAGGTCACAGGTTGTATCCCTAGGGCTGGTTTTTAGAACACTCTGTGAATGAGGGCTGGTATCTTCATGCATGCTTCAGGATATCTTCCCAGGCCTCTGACCCCTGCTTTAAGGCACACCAGTCTTATGAATTAAACTGTGATCCTTTCTTGCCCATTAATAGATAAAATCCTTCACAGTGTCTCACAACATAACCTTATTTGGTAGTAGTGTCATCACAGGTTGCAGATGTAATTAGCTTAGATGTGGCATTTCCACTGTGAAATAAAACACTCTGCCCAAAAGCAACTTAAGGGAGGAAGGGGTTTATTTTAGCTTATACTTCCAGGTCAGTTCATCACTGAAGGGATTTTGGGAAGGGACTTGAAGGCAGAAACTCTGGAGGAACACAACACAGCTTACTGGTTTATTCACAGGATATTACCAATCTTTCTTCACATCTAGCTTTCTTACACAACTCAGGGGCACCTGCCTAAGGATGGTGCTGCCCACAGTGGGCTGGGCCCTCCTACAGCAATTAACAATTGTGGCAGTGTCCATCAGACATACCTACAGAGCAATCTGATTGAGGCAGTTCCCCAGCACGTCTCTCAGGTAACTCTAGGCTGTGTCAAGTTTACAGTTAAAACTAACTAGGACAGAGTTCATGCTATAATAGGATGAGTCCCTGATTTTCTACGAGGCCATCTTTATGTCTAGAGAAGGCACTCAGTAGCACATGCCCAGAGACAAGGCTGTTTAAGATGTAGCCTAAGATGGCAGTGCTGAAGCCTCAAGCCCAGGAATGCCAACATTTCTAGCTGTGACCAGAAGCCAGGAAAAATTCTATAAGTTGCAGGAGGCTAGCCAGCCCTGCTTATAGCTTGATTGTGGACTTTTGTCCTTCACAATTATAATACAGAGTGTCTCTGCTGTCCTGCATTTCCTCTCCTTTGAGAGCCCTGGGAAATGTCCCAATTGCTTAAGTACTTATGGTCTTGACCACAGCTAGCTCTATAGATCTGACAGTGAGCCCTCTCCCTATAAGGCTTTCTGTTTAACATGCTTTCAGTTCTTCTAGGGTCCAGCCCAGCTCTTCCAGGGTGCACACCAGCTCTTTATAAGAACATGGTTTTTGTTGACACTTCAAGGAAAACATGAGTAGATACTGCTCCTTGGATAGTGCACATCCCCGATCCCATGTGTCTGATTCTTAGCTAATGCAGCCTCAGTGGGCACAGAGCCAGCTCCCTTGACTTTGTGTGTGTGTGTGTGTGTGTGTGTGTGTGTGTGTGTTTGTGTGTGTGTGTTTGTGTGTGTGTGTCCTGCTGTGTAGAAGAACCAAGTCAGTGTTAGTGTTAGACAGGTTGTCTGTCCACATGGGAATGTTTCAGGTAAAGGTTGATTAGGAATCATTGCAAGAATTAAAGAAGAAAGGGCTTCATGAGACCTGGAATCTTAGGATAGCAATTCTCAGGGTACATAGCCCCTTTCTTGGTTGAAATTTGTATGTGGATATCTTACTAGACTTGGATGTCTTAGTGACAATGCTATGCCCTCCAAATATTTCTTGGTAAGGGAGTTTGGAGTTTTGAATATCCACTATTTGTGTGTGCATGCTATAGGGTGGACTCCTAATCTATCTACTTTAGAAATTTCCATCTTTCTCCATGGACATTCACTACGTTCCTGACTTTACGACAAGAATAGCGAATACATGAAAATTAAGGGGGTTGGTGTTTTGGGCTCACAGTTTCAGAGGGCTAAGTTCACAGTTGCTTGGTACCATATGCTTGGGCAGAACATTGCAGCATCAGGAGCATATAACAGAGGACACTCTTCAAACATGGACATGAAGTAGGAAGAAATCATAAAAGAAGAAATTAGGATAAAATAAAGCCTCCAAGATATGCCTCCACAATAACCCTACTTCACTCAGCCCACACCTAATTGTCTCCACCACTTTTGAAGACCATTATTATAAACTGATCTATTGATTAGGTCAGGACTCCCAGTGTCAAATGATATCTGGAAAGGCACACAATCAGTACTGGCGGTGTCTTACTGACCTCTGAAGATTTTCCTTATCTAATGAAGCTGACAAACAAGTTAGCCATCACAGTGCCTCTGTGAGCCAGGTGTTGGGGATTTAGCACTGACCCAAAATGAATCTCTAACCATGTGAGGCTCACAGTTAAGAGGTTCACACTCATTTCCATATGGAAGCATCTGGTGTGAGTACATCTGAATGGAGAGTTTAGAGTGAAGGTCTTTAACAGGAGCCCATGTAGATGTATTTGAAAACAAACCCAAGTCCTGCATGATATTGAGCTACCCCATACTCTTCACTTTCCAACTTGAACTTTCTAATGGAAGTGCCCTTGGACACATGTTTCCTGAGCCATCCCCATAAGGTCCTCTTTGGGAGGACTCTGGGCTGCTCCTGTGTGAAGGTTAATCTCAATTTTCACCTGAGAGATGGGCATCTGGCAGTGCTGTAGGAAATCACCTTGATTAGGTTAAGGTGGGAAGAAGGAATACTATGGGTGCCATCATTCCCTAGGCTAGTATAAAAAGCTATCTCAGCTTGTATAAAAAGGAAGTGAACTGAGTACAGTCACTCAGCACTCTCTACCTCTTGAATGCAGCAAGTGCAGTGTGATCTGCTTCTGTACTGTGACTTCCCTGCAAGGTCAGACTGTGTTCCCTGAACTGTGAACTGAAATAAGCCCTTTCCCACCCCCCTTGAGTTTCTTTAGTCATTTGTTTTGTCTTTTTTTTTTTTATCATAGCAAGACAGAAGTATGAAAGATGAAAAATATGAACAGCCCCCCCCCCCCAACTCCCTTACACAATCTCCAGGTCTTGACCAGTCTCTGTCGTTGTGGGTAGTCACCTTCTGTGGGTTGTGTTCTTTTCAGTGGGTGGTCTGTTTTCTGCCATTCCTCGATATCCTTGATGGAGATCTGGATGTGAGTAACTGGACCATTTAGTGAGGCATCCAGAGTGGGGCTTGGCATTGATTGTCCTACTCCAGACTGGCATTGTCATGCATGTCCCACAAGTCATTTAAGCCTCTGGCCCACAATGAACCAGGCACTGGGGACAGCTTTCCAGTGTGGATGTGTAATCATTTGGGTATCTCCTGATACCTTGGAACTGTAATCATGGCTATGCCCAGTACATGTGCCAGGTGGAAGGCAGGGAAGCAAGGCAGCAGATGTGGGCCACTTGTTTGGCCATGGGTTACTTTGTAGCAGCTTGGCATCTGTGTGCAGCTGTGCCCTTCCCAACTATTCCCAACAGAGTGAAACAGTAAACAGAGAGTGACAGACACCATGAAAGAGACAGAAAAGGCTGCAAAGGAAAGGACAAATTTTCTACTAGGATATTTTAAATGGTGAATATATTTCTTTTTGCAAAAGGGGCCCTTTATTTTTACTTTATACCAGATCCCCAGATTTATATAGCTAGCCTAAGTATATAGAACCTTAGCCACCACTGGCCACGGTAACCAGGCACTAGGCCTAGGCTGCAGAACACCACAACCATTATAGTTAGAAGTGCTGATAATTTCATTCTGTATGCCAGGGCAGGAACACTCTTGAGATGTGCACGTATGCCTAGAACTGGTAAGTGGAGGTCGTGGATTGACTCCAAGCTGTCTGCCTCAGCTTTGTCTTGAGTGCTTGGCTACCAAGCCCCAGCTGAGCCTTAAGATAAGGTTGGAGTACCTGAAGAATTGTGCACTAAAAGAACAGGGATGCAGGGAGGGAAATCAGGCCCACTGCCTGCCAGGAAGCACAGCTTTGAGGAACAGGGAGTGAACAAACACCCTTTGCATGCAAAGGCAGAGGACACTGGGGTTCGTGTGTAGCTGGCAGAGCTGGAGGCGCAGCCTGAGTGGGCGGCAGCACGTGACCACCTACAGCTGCAGAGCAATGGCAGCCAGTGCAGCGTCAGGGCTCAGCTGACCCTTCCTAACACAGGGCCTGGCCATCTTGTGCCCAGCCCTGGTAAAGCACCATTTTATTTCTGCCTCGACATTTGCTTTTCTGGACTACTCTGTGAGCCGTTTTAGGGGTGCCTAATCTGTAAGGGCACATGTAGTTCAGGCAGAAGATGCCTGATAGTCTGGGAAACTATCTCCATTTCCTATGAAATGGTCCTCTCTTGCCTTCCCTCAAAGCTTTCCCAGTCCATAGTCCTGGCCATGTGCATTCAATCTTAGACTTTAAATCAGGGCACATTCTGACCCTGTGGGTCATTATTTTGTAAAGTGCTAGATATGGATACGTGCTTTTTGAAGGGCCTTTGTTGAAATAATATCATTATTTCAAGATCCTTCTGGAGACCCATTTAGGCCATGGTCTGCTGTGCCAAGAAAGGGGTTGCAGGTTGGGGCTCATACACAGTATCAGTTATTTTAATCAGTTTTTATACACCACTCAGAGATCAAAATTAGAATCGCTTATGTTTGTACCCTAGTATGTATTCAAGATAATTAAAAATCAGCCAGTGAAGTCAGAGAGCTCTTCCCAGGAGCTGCGAGGACACCAAGGCTGCATTTCTCTCTAGGTAGATGGACTAGACTTTTCAGGGAGTCAATACGGACTCCGAATCCTGCTGCACATCACATCAAAACTGCTAACGCCTCGCGGTCACCTCTGCCTAGCTGGCACCCTTCCGGAGTGGTCAGCCCCCGGCCGCATCTCATTAACAACCTGCAAGAACAGAGCTACACACGATGGGCTGTGTGGGAACGAGTCTCTGAGCCTCTGAGCCCTGGGTCCCGCCGACTGCGTGATCCGCCGCACTCCTCTGCTGCTGCTTTAAGACTGCAGAGCGCCCCAGCGGCCAGAGCAGGGGAGGGGTCCCCGCTCGCCTCCGCGCGCGGCCCGCCGGGCTCAGGCAGGGAAGGGCAGCACAGGGGACCCGGCGCCCGAGGCCGCCGCAGCAGGATGAGCCTGGCCGCGCGCCTGCTGCCTGGCTGCGGAGGGTGAGGCCGGCGCCCGGGAGGCCGCCGCCTGGCCGCGCTGCGCATCGGGGGGCGCTCGGCATGAGCTCGCGCCCGCGGCTGCGGCTGTGCGCCCGCGCCTGGCTGCCCGCGGCCCGCTGAGCCGAGCCGAGCGCACGGCGCACCTGGGCTGTGTCCGCGGCGCGGGGCGCGGCGCCCGGGAGCAGGTGTGCGGGGGCGCAGCAAGCGGGGAGCGCGGCTGGGCGGCTGGGCGGCCCCCGGGCAGGTGGCGGGCGGCAAGCGGAGCCGGGCCGGGCGCGGCGGAGCGCAGCGCAGCGCGGGGGGCGAGGCCGGCGCGTGGCTCGCTCGCTGGCTCGCTGGCTCGCGGGAGGCCGGTCAGCAGCAGGGGCATGTGGATACTGGCTCTCTCCTTGTTCCAGAGCTTCGCGAATGGTGAGCCTTGCGGTCTGTGCTGATTCCTGTCTGGGAAGGGGCCCGGGGGATGGGTGCGGTGTAGGGGGTTGAATGCATGGGTGAAGTCTTTTCCCTTTCCTTTCCTATCCGGGTTGGAATGTTCGTGCATGCGTTTATTTATTTATTTAAAAAATATATTTGCATTGCTTTGGAGAGGTTAGGCGGTACTGATAGGAGGCCGGGGAGGCATCGCTTTGCAATCCTTGGAAGCAGCCTACCTAGCTAGCTAGCCAAGTGCCAGCTCAAAGCCTAACTCCAGAGCTAGACAGCTACCTCATCAGAGCCAGGCAGGTTTGGGGAGAAGAGAGGGGAGATGATCATCGCCACTTTGAATATCATAGCCAGAAAAGGACATGGCGTTAGGAGCGTAGGCAGGTGCAGGGGTCAATTAAGACAGTAGCTCTCAGGTTCTGCACTCTTGAGCCTTAAAGCCTCCTCCGCTTTAATTCTGCTACAGTTCATCCTTGAAGGCTGTGGGAAAGATGCGTCTGTCTGCATCCCCCTCGTCCCCTGGACACTACATGTTCCTCGCAGTAGTGTATGTAAAAATATGCACTGCTAGGCATTACATCATCTGTAATGTTGACAAATTTTTAAAAAATCACCTGTATACTTGTAAAAGTGAAATTAGTGAATGTTGTACATGGTGTTTCCACCTCATGTGCAGCTCAGTATTGCCTATTGAGATGCTTTCTTCCTGATATTTAGAATCTATCGCTTTTGATGGAGTCAGACCCAATTAGTAAGTGTGTCTGCACCTTAGGCTGCCTGTCACAGTGTAAATATGAACTTACATGTATGAATGGCTTTCTCTCATGTGGCAAAGAGAGGGAACTGTCATCATTTGGTATCGCTTGGAAGCATCCACGGCTTCAATACCCATCTCAAATGTGGAACATCTGCATAAAACGTATAACCTGCTGACAGTTAAAATTAAACCATTATGAGAGAGAGGGGGAGAGAGAGAGAGAGAGAGAGAGAGAGAGAGAGAGAGAGCCCAAGCGAGTGAGTGAGAGAGAATATGAATATGAGAGAATGAATATATCTGGTCTTTACAAGAAAACAGGAGAGGGAGAAGCCAAGGGGAGGCTGTTAAGATTTTTCTGGAAGATACCCAGGGAAGCTGTAAGCACTGGCTGCATTTTCTTTGCAGACTTAGAGAACAGCTAACCCACAGCCAAAGGAAGGACATGATGTTTCCCAGGTTTAAAAAAATGACTAAGAAAAGATGGAGCCAAATGAAGAAGGTGCCCCCAAATTCACACAAAACCGGTCTTTTGCTCTTTAATATAACTGAAAGCAAAGTGACAGGAGTTTACCCTCTTGAGATTTCCTCCCAGGGGGAAAAATTTCAACAAGTTCTGACAAGACACCCCCTCTCCCCAGAGGGCACTAACCCTGGCCTGCCTCCTCCAGGGAATTCACCTAGGGGGGACATTTGTGCTTCTGAGGATGCAATCATGTCTTGAGAGCAGCCCCTGCTGCTTGCTGCTTTAATGGGAAAGCACAGAAAAGGCCCAGATGTTCACAGATGTGTTCCAAAGCCAATACACCTTGTCTTTCCTGTCAGGATGACATATCTGGACTCCTGGCAAAGGCCCGGGCTATTGAATGAAAGGAGATTTCCACTCTGGGAGAAATAGGTAATTCAGGATGGTAAGCCAGGCTGTTCTGGTTGTCAGCCAACCAGCATCTATTTTTTTCAGTGTAAGATATTTATGCTGAGCATGGTACAGAAGAAATTATGATAGTCTCTGATACAGAGATGCTATAAATGTCTATGATTTTTTTAAATCAGCATTTCATAACTAAAAATTACTATATAAAGGATTTTGTGCAGTGTTCAAATGGAGTGAAATCTACCACATGGAAAATATATGCAAAGATTGCTCATGTGCACCTGGGTAAAGTCATGCAAGAATTATTTGCAAGACTTTTAACATCTGTTGAGAGAATCAGTTATTGTTGCAGTAACATGCATAGGCAAGTTGCTCTGACCCCATCAGTTGAAGGCCAGGGAGCCGCCTTATGTAAAAATGGTCCTTCCTCTATATGAGCAAGTGTGGAAAAAAAAAGCCTGACTCCAGAGGTTTTATATTCTTTTATATTGGTGTGTATGTGTGTGTGGGTGTGTGTATGCAGATTTTTGGATTTTGCAAGGATGGTGTTAAAGACATACTATGCAATATATATATATATATATATGATTTAAAATGCTACCTTTGACCAGAATATATTTCAAAAATATGAAACTAAATACTACCTATCTAATATGAATGGAGTCTTTTTTAAAATTTTTGGTCAGCAACTACAATATTTTGGCCTATGTTCATTTTGAAAAAAATACCCAAAAGTGTGGTAAGAACCACACTGGTTGCTAGGCCTCAAACACTAAAATGCCCATTACAGCCCATTTTTTCTTTTTCATTTGTAAAATATTATGCAACTGGATATTTGGGTAAGAAGCAGAAATGTCCAGTCTGTGTTTCAGACAGTCTGTCTTAGTCTGAACAGTAGAAAGCAAGTAATGAGGAGCATGTTTGCTTCTTAAAGCACCCTTGCTGGGCAGGCTGCAGAGAATATTTGGGGCAAAGACCAGAAGCAAGAGAGCAGTCCCTGCATGGGTTAAAAGCTTATGAGTGACCTCACCTGAGAAGGTGCAGGGAGCCTGTGAGGCAGCTGATGTTACCTCTGACACCCTGGAAATATTCACAGGGCAGCTTTAGAGGCACACGTGTGTGCAAACACATGCGGCTGCCTGTGTACTCAGCATGCACACCCAGCTGCAGCAGTTCTCTGTACAGGGTCTCTTGATTTTTAACCCCAGTGAGTGCTTTCTAGTGTAACACTCCTGACAGAAGCAGAGATGGCCTCCTAATAGGCAGAATGGGGGGCAGGTAGCAGGTTTATATGCTCTGTGTGATGGCTACATCCTGGCGCTGCTCTACACACACCTTTGACATTGACTTTTCTTTGGCCATGAAATCTTGAGCTTCACTGCATTGTGCTCTCAGGCTCCCAGAGCCTCGTTAGCTGTGGTAGAAGAGGGTGGAGTGACTGTGGAGAGATCATCAAGGACAAGCTGGGTGCGCAGCATTCTTTGGAACTCTGCAGATCACATGATAGGGCATTATAGACCTGGTATTTTATTCAGTCACAGAAGCAGGTTTTTTTTTGTTTTTTTTAATATAAATACCGGTGCATCTTGAAGACTTTCAAAGTAGTATTTTACATTTTAGTTTCCTCTGAAACATGTAAGAAAAAAAAAACTCTCTCCCTTGTATTTATAAAGAAGATGAAGATTATTTCTGATAATTTCAGAGTTCATCTAAAATTTCTAGGCCTTTGCACAGAAGCTGCATGCCCCTATAAGATGCATTCTGTGGGCCAACAAAATGCCAGGCAGACCTTTAATAAATGCCAGCCAATCTGCCTCCTCTCCTTCACTATCCTCCTTGTCACTTGGGTGTCACCAAGGGTTTCCTGTTGTCTGGGATAATCAGCAAGTCAGGGTATATTCTGCACCATACATACAGTGTGTTACTGGGGGATGCAATTTTTACCTAAATAAATAAATCTTCCCATTTATCCCTGAGGCCTGAATGTCCACATAGCTGACAAAATATTTTACCATGGATGTGTCTGGAGTAAACAGGGAAGGTGGCCAAGGCCCAGCAGGAGTCAGCTCAGTGCCATAGGAACTTGATGTAAAAGGGGAGGGGCCGTCTTAAGATCTATGAGCACTGTGGGAAATGGGAGTGTATGTATGTCTTTTGTTGTTTTAAAATCAAGTAATGGCTTTCCCCACTTCCTGTGTTTACAAGGTCTTGATTATGGATGTGGTTAAGCATAATTAACATCGCAATAGGTAGGACCTTGGGGACATTTTAGAATGAACCCTCCCATTTATCTGGCTTTTTAGTGAGGCTCACCTAAAGTAGGTAGGTGCCCTGGGGCTACCCAGGCATACAATGGGCATTTTCTTGGCCATGGCACTCAGGTGCATGCTGGACCTAGGTGGCAGGCACTGTCAGCCTGGGAGACACTGAGCTGCTGCTACCTGCATGTCAATTGTGTCCCCGCCATAGGACACTAGTGGGCGGCAAACCTCGCCAGACTCCTGCAGCAAGCTCTCAACAGAGCAGGCAAACCTCCGCCTCCGAGGACGCTCCACACACTTGTGTAGGGCTTTCCTGAGACACCGCCTCCCCAGTGTCCCTCAAGTTCATTGCGCCCAGACTCTGTAGCTCGGGAGGTGGAGGTTTACACATAGCGATTATGTTCAGGGTTTGGCAGGTCAGAGAGGGTCTGCAGCCTTTTGTTTTCATTTGTACAAAGAAGGATACAGCTTGCAGCAATGTCTCCAATCCCAGAAGATGCACAGAGGGAAGGGTGGTGTCGGGAGCCTATAGTCCACAGAGAGGTGCATTGGTTCCTCCCTTGCACACTGCCCAGAGAGCCCAGGGGTGGCGCGTGCATCTTGGAGGGGGCAGCTCCTTGCCTGATTGGCTGACCTTCCAATGTCATTCCAGGAGCCGCGGGGCCTCTCCTCTGCCGCTGGTGACAGGGGCTATGCTGGCGTGCTGCTTGTCCGCAGTCCTTCAATCTCCTGCAGCTGTGGCTGCAAGGCTCTGGGGGTCTGGAGCCGCGCCCCCACGCCCACGCCAGGCAAATTGGGCAACGCCTGTTCCTCTGGATCAGCCTTAACTCTTCATATTCTGAGGAACTAGGTGCAGAAATTCTCAGCTCACCTCTGTCTGTCCCCCCACCTCCACCTCAACTATATCCACGTTCCTTAATGTTTTGAAAATCTAAGCTAATTCAAAGTTGTATTTCCTTTGCTATACGCTTGGCGAGAATGAAGATTACGGCAGCCCTGTGGTGTATGATGCTGCTATGAATTCTGAGGGGAGCATCCTGAGTGCCTTCTGCAGGCAGCAAGCTCTCCACCTGGGCTGCAGGAAAGAAGAACCAATGGGAAGGGCAGATCCCTGATGTTAGTTCAAAGGCCAGACAGCTTCTGCCCAGGTGCTCAGAGGGCTGGGTTCAGCCTCCATTATTGTTCCTAAAACCTTGTGCTCTGATGGCTTCAGGGAAATCTATAGCTTGTCAATTTGAGGGTTACCTGAGAAATAATTCAGTCTCAATAGATGCTGAGATGTCTACTGTGTCCAAGTGTGTCCTTTACACGAAGTAGAGTGCAAGTCTGGGTGGAAATAAGTGAGTGAGAGAGTAAAGTGAGGCATAGCCTTCCACCCCATTCGAGTCTCTCCTCTCTCCACTCAATGGCTTCTTTCTAGCTTCCTTCCCACCCTGGGTTCTTCACCCAGTTTGCTCTCTTCCCTCCAACCTCTGCCTCAGCTGCATAAAAAGGGTGAGTGAGCAGCTGTCAGCTTCCCTCAGCCTGCCTCTGCTTTCTAACAGGCAGCTGGCCTCTGGCAGGAGAAGCGTTTGTGCTCTACAAATGACTGTGGGGTATGCTATCTTACAAAAGTGACTCACTTACATGTGGAATGTGGTGGGACTTCCTCTTGGAGACACAGCCTGCTCTGATATCCCCAGGTGCCCTTCTTGGGATGCAGTGGGGCTCGTGTCTCAACCAGTGACTTTATATAGGTCTGGGAACTCTTGTTCTCCATTGACAAGATTTGAATTCTCCCAGTCTGACATTCAAGCTTCCCAGCAACTCCTGAGAATAAAAATAAATAAATAAATAAATAAATAAATAAATAAATAAATAAATAAATAAAACTGGAGCCTTTTAGTTTTAAAGCCTTAATCATGTCTATAAAGTCATGCTCCTATTTTCCTAAGTCTCAAATGGCTACAGGTCTCTTGTCAATATCTTATTTTGCAGCAGAGTTGAATATAAAGTTGGTATTTCATCAGAGTTACATGGAAAGATTATATTTTAATTGTTGTTAAAAATCCAAGTGTTACATATAAGGATCTAATGTTGTAAAGCTTATAGTCTACTTCTTTTGATTTTTGGAGATCAACAATTTATTCTGTGTTGATCAACATGGGTGATTAACTCTCTTAGGTTATGTAAATATATAAATATTAAAGCCATTTAATAGAGAAAGGATGGATCCAGCTGAATAGGTGTCTGACGAGATAAGAGGTGACAGAGGGAGATGGAGTGACAGGGATTGATTAATTTTGCCTACATCCCTATTTAAGTTTTTTTTTCCTTCAGAAGACTGTGAGTAAGATTTAAGAGTGAGCAAGCAGTCCTATTTATAGAAAGCCAGTTTGAAATACAGGGGCAAAGAACCTGAAAGATATAGAAACTGAAGGATTGCCTCCACTCTAAACTCCCCTGTGTTCCTGGCTCCATACTGAACTTTGTCAGAGAGACAAAGCAAATCACCCTTATGGAAATATTCAGAACCTGTGCCTGACTCTTTGGAATATTCTGGCAGTTCAATCTGTTACATCCTCTCTAGGCTTGAGAACAAACTCAAGTGAGTCTGAACAGGAGCCTGGAGGCTCAGGGAGGACATTGTCTCCGTGGTGCTGCCACTAATATTTATGCCACAATAAGCATGGTCTCCCCTAGAGACTCTACAGCAGAACACCATGGGGATGGGATGAACATGAGCTTCCAGAGAACAGCAATTACAGAGGGAGAGAGAGAGAGAGAGAGAGAGAGAGAGAGAGAGAGAGAGAGAGAGAGAGAGGTTTACACTGAGGATCTTGTTATTGTCACAGGGTCCTCTTTGCTAACCTGTTATTAAATTCCGGAGACTTAAATTGATATGAACACACTTCTAATTGGTCAGACCTGATAGGGCAGGAGACACAGCTACAGGCCATGTAACTGACATAAATGTTACTGGGCAAGGGGAAAGGAACACACCTCAGATACTAGAGTCCATTTTTATTTTATATTCCATGCATTCCCTTCAGTGCCTGGCTCATTTCACTAAGCATACTATCTCCTCAGTCCCTTAAGTATGTCCAAGTTATATATATATATATATATATATATATATATATATATATATATACATATATACATATATAAAAACAAAAGTATGGTGTTGGGGAGATGGTTGCCAGTAAACCCACATTTGCAAGCTTGAGGACCTGAGTTCACCCCCCAAATCATGAAAATGCTAGGTACAGGGATGCACTCTTGTAACTGGTGAGTTCTGTGCTCAAAGGAGGTGGATGCATTCCTAAGGATGATGCCTAAGGTTGTCCTTTGTCCTCTGGCACCTACAGAAACATGTATGCACGCACACATGTACAGTAACCTGGTAACTTTAAGGAGTTCATTCTTGCTGGGCTGTGAAGAACACATATTGGAGAGGCAGGAGAGGCAGAGTGATGGCTGATTTTTGTCTCCTGCTACCCTTGACTCTTTTAATATTAACGGAGAAACGGAAAGCAGCCTTCATCCTGGTTTTGTGCAGAATGTGAACAATCCACCTGTGTTCCTTGCCATTTAGTCAGTTGCTGGTTCATCAGATCTCTGAACTCTTCCACACCAGATGCTTCTGCAAAGAAACGACATAGTGCTGTCACTCCCTTTGATCACCCATGGGTCGTCATGATGGTCAGGTTTTACCTGGGGTTGCATCCAGTGTGGATGGCTCACGCCAGTGAGGTGAACTCCTTTAGTGTGGAGACTTGTGCCTTTGATTCCTGCTTGTGCTGAGTGTCTAAAGCTTTGATTCTTTGCAGGGGCTCTGTGTAGACTGTGTTACTATGGAAAAATGTCTCTGATTTTATTCTAACATAGAGGCAGATGGAGGTGAGGGGGCCACTGCCTCCTGTGAACATAGCCTATTCCTCTGGCAATATTGTGGAGACTGCACATTAAGTAAACATATTTCTCCTGAGGAAACTCCAGATTCGTTTCTTTTCTCCATAGTCACCCTGCTGTGGTGTGAGTTGATCTAGGGTTCCCCTAGGATACTGGAAACCCCAAATCCCAGGCTAGTTAATTACAGTGTTTATTTCTTAATATTGGCTGCAGAGCATTTTTTAAATAAGTGATGTGTAGAAGCTGGGCTACACGTATGTAGCAATGCTGTGATATTTGATTTTTTGAGAATTCAGGAAGGAATGGAGACCCAACAACTGGGGATGCTGGCAAAGTAGGCAGCTGCATAGCATGCAGAAGATGCTCCTTCTCCAGGTCTAACCTCTTACTGGGTCCACTCCTGTAAATTTAATTCATCTATTTCTTTGCTAATGAAAAGGAAGTGCCTAAAATGTGGGTACTGGTTAGTTTTGTCAATTTGACACAATCCAGAATCACATAGAAGAGAGTCTTAATGAGAACTGTCTAGATCGGGCTGCCCTTTGGGCATGTCTGAGGAAGATTGTCTTGATTATGCTAATTAATGTGGGGATTCTGAGCCCTGTGTGAACACTACCTTTCCCAAATCTGAGTCTTGGACTGAGAGTTGAGAACGCAAGCTGAGCAGTTAGCATGCATGCTCTCTCTGCTCTGGACTGTGGGTGTGAGTAGCTGACTCACATCCCTGCCACGATCTCTCAGAAATGATGGGCTGTAATCCGGAATTGTAAGCTGAATTAAAAACCTCTTCTCTCTTTATAAAAAGATTTATTTTTACTTTAAGAGTATTTGCCTGAATGTATGCATACACACCATACACATGGTGTCTGTAGAGACCAGGTCACATTCCTATCAACAGTTGTGAGCTGTCCTGTGGGTGTTCTGCAAGACCAGCCAGTGCTCTTAAGGGCCACCACTCTAGCCCCAACCTTTCCTCTCTTAAGGTTGTTGTAAAGGCATTTTATCACAACAATAGGAAGTGAAGCCAGAGTGCCAAAGTTAGTTCCAGCAAAGAGACACATTCATTTACTTCTTTGTCTAGTGAAAGGGAAATACAGGAGACACAAAGTGCTTTCTTTCAAAGGTCTGAGAATCTCCTTTCACAGGGTGGTTAAATTGGCAGTCTGTCTGGTACCACGACAGGACAGCAGACCTTGAGTGATATGGGAAATTACCTAAGTGCATGTATGAAAAACTTTGTTGACTACTGTTTAGAATAGGCTTGATTCAAACTCTGTGGAATAATTTGGGAAGAAAAATACTGACCTAGAGGTGATCTTGATCTTGGTTGAGGTACTATGCTTTGCTTGGGGGTTGGTTCATTTGTCCTCTGGAATCTCACAGCAGAGCTACACCCCCATTGGTATGCCTAGTCACAAGAAGTCCCACATCCTCTCCCTCCACCCCAAACACCTATGTTACTCCATACTCAAGTGTGGCAGGGCTAGGCTAGAATGTTCTATAGGCTTTAGTAGTATAAGATGCTCAGAGAAAATGGAAGTAGAAGTTGAGAGGAATAACCAGCAATGGAGAGCGAGGCTATGGAGAAAGAGACTAACATATAGGCCTGTAGCTGCAAACTCCTCTGTCCCTGTTGCCAGGTAAGAGGACTGTGGAAAAGGAGGAACAATAAACAATAGTCTACATTCACCTTCAGCTGGACTTTAATGAATGTTCCCTTCTCTGGATTTCCCAGCTAAGGTCCAGGTTATCTATGTAGGTAGACCAGGGAGAGAGGAGAAGAAGACAGGAAGTTTCCTATGAGATTTTCCTGGTCTAGAGACTTCCTTGGGATTCTCAGGGATGAGAGTCTGTAAGTTGGAAAGACCCCGTGTTTCTGCTTTTGATCAGCACTTTGTTGTTTTTCTCCACCCCCTGGGGGGCACCTCAAGTTGTAGATGATATAGTTTCTTATATACTGGCCAAGTTCCTTCCTTAGAGAGTGTGATTCTGTCATCTAGGGAATGTATGCCTCTGGATGTTTTGATTTAAGTGGCTCACTGCACACCTTTGCTAAAATGCATGCTAGAGAAGAGTTTGCCTGGTTTCTGATTGAGGTGGGGATAACAGATATTGGTTATGAAATTATCCAAGTAGTTTCTAGTGTACTGCAATGCACTGGCAAACTGCTTGGCATGGGTAGTGATTTACTAGATCAGTATGCAATGTATGTGAAGGGTTAGGGATTCATCTACTCTACATAGATACAAGTGGGTGATGGGAAAGACTCAGAGTAAATGTGATCGCTCTAGAATAACTCCTAATGTAGAGTACAGAAGCTTGAGAACTGTTGTTCATTTGTCTACTATCTATCCATTATCTATCACTGACCTATTACTATCAACCATCAGTCATCTATCATCTGTTATCAATCATCTGTCTATACATCATCTGTCCATATATTATTCATATTTCTGTCTGTCGTTGTATATCATCTATTTATCAGTTAGCTGCCTATCATTTGTCCATTATGTGCATTGATCTATTTATCTATAATATAGAGTATATTTGTCTAGCTACCATGTCCTACTATCATTTATCTTTATATCACTGTTTGTCATCTAGCTTTTAACTATCAATCACCTATCATCTATTTATCATCATCTCTTATATATTTACCTATTATCTATCTGTCATTTGTCTTCTATATACCTACCTATCATCTATTTATCTGTCATTTTTTGGTCATTTTCTATCATTTATCTACCACTTATTTTTTATTTATCATTCATTTATTATTAATCATCTTTCTGCCTGCTTATCTATTATCTACCTATGTATCCATCTATTCAGTTATTCATCTATCATCCATCATTATATCTGTCATCTATTGTCTCTGTACCTATCATCTGTCAGTCTATCTATCTATCTATCTATCTATCTATCTATCTATCTATCTATCTATCATCTATCTATAAATCATCCATCCATCCATTCATATATCTGTCATCACTCTACCTGTCCCTTATCTATGGATTGATCAATCCCTTTGATCTATACAATTCTTTCTCTGGTATATTTGATGCTTTGTTTTATTGCTGGCAGAAGCTTTGCTGGTGGACTTGATCCAGCTGTATTACCCTGACTCCTTTTTTTATTAGCAACTGGAAGCCTAGCAGAGAAGCCCCTTGGAGCCTAAAGATAGACACATTTTTTTCCCCCTAGGTAAGAAATTGACAGTAGGAAGCCATTTAGGTTGCCATATTGAACAAGCTAGATGATCAGCCAGATTGGAAGAGACCAGGCAGGGAAATGGATGTACTTGTAATTAGAGATGCTGCTTCTAGACTGCCCAAGGAATGTTGCATATGCCTGTAGCCCAGTGTCTGTGCACAAGCTCATTGCAAAGCGAAATGGCAGGAACTTGGGGTCATTTTTGCTATTAATTTCTTGGTGTCTACTCCTCCCTTATAGATGAATGACCAAGTTAACTACATCTATTGTCCAATGCATGAGCCATCCACTATGTTATCAGAGAAGAGAAAACAGCACATGAGGGGACTCTTGCCACTCACTGTGTTCCTTGCCACATATATGATAAAATTGAGGACATTGACTGGTGGTGGAATTACCTTTCCAAAATACAGTGTCCTTGATTTTTAGCTAAAATAGACTCAAATGTGTGCTGGAGAAAGGCCTAAATTCAGAACCTTTAAAAATACCTTTTTTTTTTTTTTTTTTTTTTTGTCCAGAGATCTTATTTTAGATATTATTAAAAATAACCTTTCCCTTCTTGGCATTTTAAAGAGTTTTATGTTCTAATCCATTGGCCATTTTATTGTGAGTCACGGCAGAAATGACCCTTCAGGGCAGCTGTTGTTAGCTGGAGCTTCAGAGAACTGGACAAAAGGCTTTGCGAGCTGAAGGCTTGTCATTTCTGCTTACTCATCATTGTGAGAGTCAGCCGGTGCCTGGTTCTCTGCAACAATAGGCTCCTGAATCTCTGCGTCCTTAATTTTTTTTTTTTTAATAGAGAAGATCATGTTCAGGAGTCTGGAGCTGAGGGAATTCGTGGGAGACATTGCTGTTTAAAATAGCACCAGGCCCTTTCCAGTTAGGAGCTTTGAAGTGTGCATGGTACAGCAGCACACATTGTTCTCTTTGGGAGTTCCTCACGCAGTGGGTCAGCCTTTCTCATCTCTCCTTCATTAAAGGGCATACATATCTCCATCGCCAGCCTTAATAACTTGTGAGAGGCCCAGGAGTACTGTAAACAGAGAGACACCTTTTGGAAAGAATATAAAAATGAGATACTGTATGACTCAAGTTAAAACAAACCAACTAAAATCATAGAAAAATCCCTCTTACGTAGTTTACTGAGAGCCCAGTGGCTCTTCCTGGGACTTCTACCACCGTTCAGTGTGAATGAATGTCCCTAGGACCCATCCCACTGGTAGAAGGCGGGGCACTGGAGGTGTGTGACCCCATGACATACCTGTTAGAAGGGAGAACCATGCATGTGCAAGTTACAGATAGGCTTCTCTTCCTCCCTCCTTCCTTGGGCTTTGGGAGGAAGCCACGAGAGCTTCTTTGTACAAGGAAAGAGCAGTAAGAAAACGGCGATGTTTCCTTAGACTCCATGCTTGTCTAAATCAGGGTGATTACTTCCCCTACAGGGAAGTGGAGACACGGCTGTCCTCTCTCACTCGCTGGGGTCCTCCTGCTGTCTGAGAGCAATGTGTCATCATCCTTCAGCTTGTGCACTACACTCAGGTGCCCCTAGAAGACTGATTTGCCTCCATCGGCAAGTAGGCAAGGGGGACTGGCATTGAATAATCTACTTTTTCTGAAGTACAGAGCATGGGCACTTCAGTTTTTGTGGAGCTTCAAGAAGACCCATGACATAAAGTGGAATTGATGAGGCCAGGGAGCTCTTATTCTGGATTCCTTGGGGGTGGGGGTTTGGGGGGGAGGGGGATGGGGTGGCAGTAAGTAAACATAACACTCATTCTCATAATTGGTTATTTTAAAGGAAAGTATGTTCTTATATTCTGGTTTTTAGTTTAATCCCAAGGCCTTCCCTGATGGTGGTTTTGCACCCATGGGGATATTGGAAATGCTTGTCGTCTTAGTCAGGGTTTCTATTCCTGCACAAACATCATGACCAAGAAGCAAGTTGGGGAGGAAAGGGTTTATTCAGCTTACACTTCCATACTGCTGTTCATTACCAAGGAAGTCAGGACTCTAACTCAAGTAGGTCAGAAAGGCAGGAGCTGATGCAGAGGCCATGGAGGGATGTTCTTTACTGGCTTGCTTCCCCTGGNTTGCTCAGCCTGCTGTCTTATAGAACCCATGACTACCAGCCCAGAGATGGCACCACCCACAAGGGGACCTCTCTCCCTTGATCACTAATTGAGAACATGCCTTGCAGCTGGATCTCATGGTGGCATTTCCCCAACTGAATCTCCTTTCTCTGTGATAACTCCAGCTGTGTCAAGTTGACACAAAACTAGCCAGTAAAATTGACCCTTTGTCAACTAGTAAGCCTCAACCCTTAGTTCTTATTCATCCCCAAGATCTAAATAACTTTAAAAGTCCCACAGTCTTTACATATTAAAAGTTCAATCCCTTTAAAATATCAAGTATCTTTTAAAATACAAAGTACTTTAAAATTCAAAGTCTCTTAACTGTGGGCTTCACTAAAAAACTTCCTTCAAGAGGGAAAAATATCAGGGCACAGTCACAATCAAAAGCAAAAATCAATCTCCAACCATCCAATGTCTGGGATCCAACTCACGGTCTTCTGGGCTCCTCCAAGGGCTTGGGTCACTTCTCCAGCCACACCCTTTGTAGCACACACCTTGTCTTCTTGGCTCCAGCCCCAGCTGCCTGTACTTCACTACTGCTGCTGTTCTTGGGGGTCATCTCATGGTACTGGCATCTCAAGCAGGTCAGAAAGCAGGAGCTGATGCAGAAGCCATGGAGGGATGTTCTTTACTGGCTTGCTTGAGTTCCAGTCCTGCATCCTTTGGTGATCAACAGCAGTATGGAAATATAATCTGAATAAACCCTTTCCTCCCCAACTTGCTTCTTGGTCATGATATTGTGCAGGAATAGAAACCCTGACTAAGACACTTGTTTTTCACAGGTCTGGATGGGCACAGGGAAGTTGATATGGAGGGGTGGAAGCTAGAGGTACTGCTCAGCATCCCATGATATTCAGGCTGCTTCTGAGAACAAAGGATGATCTTCTCCAAGTTGTTATTAGAGCCAGCACTGAGACCCTGCACGTTAGGCTAGAGCCTTGCTACAATAACATAATTATTTATTTAACTCGAGGCAGCATCTCATCTGTCCCATACTTGCTTGGAGTTCACTGTGTAATGAGGATGACCTTGAGCTCCTGATCCTCTTGCCTTAACCTCCTGAGTCTGGGATCCCAGATACACTCTCTATGTCTGTTTCGTATTTGGCATCCCAGTTTTATGTCACGACTCAGTTCTAGAATAGTCTTGGAAGGAGAAAGGAAGGTATTCTCAATTTAATTGCAGTTATAATTTCTCAACTACTGAAATCGTAGCTCATGTGGTCTGTATCCATTACCCATTGGTTGCTATCATTTCATAATTAAAAAATAAACCAAATTCATGTTCTTTACATTGTTAAGGACAGGAATTCTGGAGTTATGCCTGGGTTCTGCCAGCTATTTCTTTTCCTCAAGTGATTATGCTAATTTGCATTACATCAGATGATTAAATTATAATTTGATTAACCCTGTGTGCCAACCACTCAGAATGCATTTTCCTTCATCTGGCTACCTTGTGTCTAGAGTGCCCAGTTCTGCATGCCCAGTGCAGGCCTGCCCTTGCTGGGGACTTTGGATTTGTGTTTTCAAAGCTTCATGAGTCTTGTTGTCACCTGGTAATCGGGGCAGGATATTAATGTCATCTGGTTGCTTAGGCAGAGGCCAGTGTGGAGAAGCCTCCAGAAACAAGTAAACCCTAGATGGAAAGGATTAATTACTTGGAGAAGTCAATGTGGAATGTGCTAGAAGCAAAAGCAACTGCACTCAGTGGGAGCTGCATGGCACATGGTGCAGAAGGTGTATACAGTCACCACTCTAGGTGATGAGTTCCCTTCCTTTGCTGCTGGCGTTACCTGGCATCTGCCTGTGTCTATGGTGGCCCTGAGAGGGGTGTTCTCTGACATACCCCATCATTTGGCTCTGCTTCTGTAACAAGACAGCTTAAGGTACTGTTACACTTACTAAGCTCATAAATTGGGTTTGTTTCTCCATGAGTTTATCATTGGATGAGAGGGTACTGAAGTTTGTGAAGGTAAAATGCATAAGAAAATGGGAAATGCTTAGGAGATAAGAGGAGGAAACAGATGGCCAGAGGTTTCAGCTCCTTGTGTAGCTGGAAGAGTTTCTATTATTTTTTCATGCTGTACCCTACCACTCCCCTCTGCCCCTGCTTAATGTGAGTGTAGGGAAGTGTTTGGAATACCAAGAGGTTATCAAAGTGTACATGTGTTTTGGTCTGGCTGGCATTATGCTGTCTTTCTTTTCAGAGGAGACACTGACTCTCCTTGAGGTTGCTTACATTATTGTGAGAATCACTGGGTACCAGAATCAATGAACTAATGAAAGTACATGTAGAATATACCTTGGTAGTGTTGTAGAGGTGACTCAGTCAATAAAACACCTGCCTTCCTATGCAATCTTGAGGACCTGAGTTCAAATCCTTAGCAGAGATATTTTTTTAAAAAATCCAGGTGTGGCAGGGTGCATCTGTAACCACAGCTCTGGGGACCCAGAAAGAGTGTATCCCTGGATCCTACTGTCCAGACAGCTTGGTTAAATTGTGAATTCTAGGTTCTGGGAGACAGTCTATCTCAAAAAATAAGGTGGAGAATGATAGGGGATGCCACCTGAAATGAACCTCTGGACTCTATACACACTTATGCACACACACACACACA
>NC_034601.1:88131300-88150740 GCF_900095145.1 Mus pahari | reverse complement strand
AGAGAGAGAGAGAGAGAGAGAGAGAGAGAGAGAGAGAGAGAGAGAGAGAGAAAGGAAAATGTTTATACAAACACCATATATGTGTGCTTGTGTTTGTGTGTGCACTCACATGTGTGCACACTCATAGTGTTGGTGTGAGTGTGAAAGAGAGAGAGTGTGTGTGCTAGAGAGAGACAGACAGACAGAGACAGAGACAGAGGGAGAAGAGAGTACTGAGTATTCCTTGTTAATGAAAATCACAAGATACCATTCAGAGATATTAAAATCTCCTAGCTTTGTTTGAAGAAAAATGTCTTGAAATTCTTCCCTTCCTCCCAAATGGAGGGATGAGAACATGAGGAGCCTCGGATGAAGGTGTTTCAGTGATCGCAACACCAGCCATGTCTGGCCCTGGCCACTCTGATAGTGACCGGGACAGTTGCCAGTAGCTGAGATTTATTGTCCATCACCAGAATGGAGGTGCTACTTTAAGGATTTATGCAGAGTGTTTCCTAGTGTGCCCAAAGCTGGGGCATAGGTGCTGCCATTAAACAGTAAAGCAGGTGTGATTACATAGAGGCCGACTATGTATAGTAACGTTGCACAGTTGCCAAACAGCAGGGTGAGGGTCCTGCCTCCTGGCATCTTCATTGTGAGACAGTCTTCTACATCAGTTTCACAGAGGGTGAAGCCGGGTGTCTAACACTAGAATCCAGTCCCAAGCTGCTCATCGATAGTTCCAGGGAGACATTCGGAGCCCAGGTGATATGGTATGCTAGGAGGTGTGGCTTTTGCTTTCTTCACAACACATTTGTTTGACTCTTGAATCAAGTCACTTTGATTTCTTTGCAGCTTTTATGCTGCAGATGGCTATGTGAAATTTGCTTTCAAGCTGAGCAATTAAGAGTCATGTTGAGCAAGTGAGATATTGACTTTGAACTCGTTATAAACATATGGAAAATTCGTTTATTTTTCCTTATCACCCATTCACTTGTTTAAGTTTGACAACTAAGGGGGAGGCTAGTGGACTTCTATCTGTGCTGTGGTGAAATATGTCACGGTTCTGTGTCCTGCTGAAGAGCAAGGCTGGTCAGGATTGATATTTATATCACTTCCATGCTACCTGCCAGGGTCTTTCAAATGCCAAGCTCAAAGTCTCTGTCTCTCTTTAAGTACTTTGCATTTCAGATGTTCTGAACAAGGCATCAATTTTCTCAATGCCAAAAATGTTAGAATCAAAACATTTAGTAAATTTTGAATCCGAGACCAAAATTAGATGGGGATGTATTTTTAGTAGTGGCTCATCGGAAGAAGGCACAGCTTAGTTTTGCTAAGACATGTCTGAGTCCTCCCACGGTGTCATTGTCTAAGTGTCTTAGTGAAGGATATGTAGGACAGATGTCTTGAAGCATTTAGAAAACACCAACTAGGGATTCTCATGTATTCAACTCAGATGGAAGCTCCCCTAATAAGAGCAATGTATGTATATATGTGCATACTTGTGCATGTGTGTATCTGTGTGTGTGTGTGTGTGTGTGTGTGTATGTGCGCGCGCACATGCACATGCATCCATTCCCTTGTGATGGTTGCACCAACTCCTCCTGGGTGTTACCTTGTCTTAGCTGGTGATTTGAAGGTGGTACAGTGTGGCTTTTGCTCTGGGTATCCTCTCTCTGTGACACACAATTTGTGGAACTGAAACTACCCCTCACCTTGGTCGTCTTAGATAGCTCATGCACTTTGGGTTAGCATTCCCTAGAAGAGCCAAATGGCAGACAGGTTAAAGGCAACTTGATTTCTTTTCTGTAGGCTGAGCGATGAGGAACTTACAGCTATGGTGACATCTATAGAGTCACTTTCTGATGCTGGGTGAACTTGTTTATCCTAATTGGTAACTTTTGTCTGCGTCCTGGGACCTGTGCTAGTCTTATTCTATCTTTGATTGTAAAACAGGTCTTGAGTGCTTGTTAGAATTATCTTCATTTGACACTCGGAGGAAATCAAGACACTGAGGTGAAATGACTACCCCAAAGCCACAGATGCTGCAGCTGATGGAGGCAGACTTTGAACCTGAGATGTTTAATCCCAGAGCCCGAGTTGTGTTTATGCTTGACACTTGTGAAACAATGAGCTCCTAACATTGACACTGGTCATAAAGTGCACATGCCATATCAAGTGGCAACGTTCACCCAGAGAACTGGAGATATCCTATGCCAGAAGCTGGGATGGTGGATGCAAATATTCAGACATTGATTTTGTTTCCTTGGAGGGGAATGCTAGAAGGAAGTGTTGTAATATGGGCATGGCTGGGGAGTCTTGGGGATTTTTTCTTTTGGTTTTGAGGCAGCATGTCTTGAAGCCTTGGCTGGCCTCAGACTTGTTACATACCTAAGTATGATCTCAAACTTCTGATCTTCTTGTCTCTCTCATCCCCAAATGCCCACCATTACAGCCTGCTGTATGGTGTACTGAGCCAGGGCTTTTTGCATGTTAGACAAGCACTCTCTCAATAAAGCCTCATTACCAGCCCTCAGGATTAGTTCTGATCACCGAATTTCTAGCAGCTACCTCATTCTTGAGGTAGACTGTTCAGTCTCTAGGGTACTGCCAATGGCATGCTACCTGCCCCATTCCACTGAGCCCACATCACTTCTACATTCCAACAAGATAATGCATGCCATAAGAATATGCGCCCTGCTTAAATCTGCCCACATCATTCCCATTGAGATTCCATCCAGACCCTCCAGATCCCCAAATGCAGCTGTTGACTCATTGTCTCCCCAAGTAACGTTCCAGAAAAATGTATTTCCTCCTCTCTGAACAGTAGTCTGAGTTTTTCTCTTCTCCTGTTCCTACCTCACAGTTTTGCCATCTCTGCCTGTATAACTCTTTTCTTGTTGCCTAGGACAGAAGTTCTGGAGCCATCTACTATCTCCCTTGTTCCACCCATTTTATTTTCATTATCATGTCAATCATTCAAACTAACATGCTTGATGATGGCATTTCTGTTATAATGTACTTAGGTCTCGCTTATTACTCTGTCACTTTTTTTCATATCCCCTTTTCTCCTCTTTCTCCATCTTTGCACCTCTTAATAGTCGGTTTACTTTCATGCCTTTCTTTCCTGTAAATTCCACACATGAAAGGAAGCATCCTATACCTGATGTCATAGTTTAAGTGAAAAGTGTCTCATGTAGACTCATGTATGTGAATAGTTAGTCCTTGGTTGGTGGTGCTGTTTGGGAAGGTCATGTAGCCTATAAGAAGTGGAACCTAGCTGGATGAAGTATGTCAGTGAGGGTGGGCTTTGAATGTTTTGTACCTTAGCCCCATTTCCTGTTACCTGTCTTTCTCTCCCCTCCTCTCCCCCACCCCATCTCTCTTCTGTATGACTGCCAGGCCAGCCTCATGCCCCCATGCCTTCCCCACTACTATGCATGTCTCCCCTATGCTAAGATAATCCCTTTTCTCTTCTAAACTCTTCTGTTATACTGTCCCATAACTGGTAGGTGTCCACCTGCCTTTGTGACTCTGACTGTTGTCACCTCCCACGATCTCCAGTTCCTTCTGTACATGTTGTTGACGTCTTGTATTTAACCTGCCAGCCTGTATGAATGACTGTTTGTTCCTAGAGTCTGATCATCTCTTTGTTTTCGTCTCCTTCCCTGCCACCCTCTAGCCTGACTACTGCCACAACCCTCCATATAACTCTCCCTATGGCTTTCATGCTTACCCTCAGGCAGGTTTTCACCATGGCTCAGAGAGAGCTGTGTCACTATACACAGGAAAGAAGAGAGGTGGGCCTCTTTCTTCCTCTACTTGAAACCTTCTACCTCCAAGGAAGCAAGATTTCCCAAACCCAGCTCACAAAGCCTCTGTCCAGTGTGTCAGCAGGGCATGGAGACAGTCAGTATGGAGTGGCCTTGTCTGACTCTTTCCTTTAATCCATCTTGGGCTTCTGAGTGCTTCCCTATCATACTGAGCTGTTTCCCACCACAGCATCATTTTAAGATTAAAAGCAAATTAGAGTTGCATATATGAGTACTATCTCCTCCCTTCTCTTCCCTCCAACTCCTCCTGTGTTCCCCTTTCCTCTCAAGTTCATGATCACTTTTTAAATTATCACCGTGTTTTACACACACACACACACACACACACACACACACACACACACACACACACACACACCTTAATGAGTTCATTTAATCTTGCTTGTATGCACATTTATTTAGCTCTGACCACTTGGAATTTGATAAACTACCAAGGAGCTTGTCCCTGGTGAAGATTTATTTTCTCTCTCTCTCAGCAGCCATAAGTTGCCTATAGCTCTTCATATAAGGGTGGAGCCATAAGAGATTTTCCCCATCCATGTT
Source organism: Mus pahari (assembly GCF_900095145.1). Taxonomy (NCBI): domain Eukaryota; kingdom Metazoa; phylum Chordata; class Mammalia; order Rodentia; family Muridae; genus Mus; species Mus pahari. The sequence goes on along the minus strand of NC_034601.1, from coordinate 88,146,388 downwards.
GGCCGCCGTGTCAACTGGTGTTATGTAGGCCTGGTATAGGAGAAGCATATTGCTGTGATTTCCTGGGTGCAGCTTTGCTGGAATTCCTAGAAAACACTATCAACCATCTTGCTCCTCTGACTATTACAATCTTTCCAAGATGTCCTCTAAACCTTAGGTGCTGGGGGATCAAAGGGGATTATGCACCCAAGGACTGTCATTCCCTCATTTGATCACATGTGGCTTTCTGTAATCCTTTCCAACTGGTACAAAAAGAAGCTTCTTGATAAAGGACAGGAACTACACTTTCTGTGGGTATAAAGGATAAGTATTTAGAATATAGTTAGAATTCTATTGGTTTAAGAAAATGTCAGTAGTAGGGTCTTTTCCAGGGTTTGTGGTAAATCCGGCTGGGGGTAGAACCAGACATGAGCTCTTTCCCATTGAGCAGATCTTAAGTCAAATTAGACAGCTATTACTTACTCCTAAGATAAAAATGCCAAAATGCCAGCATCGCACCACTGGTGATAGCTTTCCAGGCTGGTCATTGCTATAGTGAATAGACTTTACAGCTAGGTGGGACAGGCAGTTGCCTTTCTTCCTCGGCAGTTCCTACAGCACTTTCTAGGGCTGTGAAAGCTAGGGGAAACAGGAGTGAGTTTTTAGTGATTTAAAAAATAAACAAACAAACCAACCAACAAGCAAAAAAACCAATGAGAGACCCCATCTTAAACAAAAAGTCTTTTTGTTGGAAAATTGTCTTCTGACCCCATATGGAGATGCACACATGCTCTCTCTCTCTCTCTCTCTCTCTCTCTCTCTCTCTCTCTCTCTCTCTCTCTCTCTCTCTCTCTCTCTCTCTCTCTCTTTCTCTCTCTCTCTCTCTCCCTATTTCCCTCCCCCCACACACACACAAGAGGGGGAGCAAGATAGAGGCAGAGAGAGAGGCAAAAAGGCAGAGAAACTATGGAGATGGTGAGTATAAAGTAGGAGAGATCAAAGAAATCCATTTGACAAAGTTGAAACAGTGAAGGTAGCTTGGAAAATAGGCAAGACCATACTTATATCTTTGAAACAGGTTACTCCAAGATTACTGATGACATTTTGAAGCAGTTGGCTAAGTAAAGGCATGATAACATGCCTCTGCCTGTGCTTCAGAGAGGGATGGCCTCCTAAGGAAACTAACTCCTTGTTGCCAAAGATGCCTAAATTGACCTAGTCTGCGTGTGCAGGGCTTCATGGATCCCTGCGTCTACCTGCTTTGCTGCTTCTTCGTCTTTTCTCATGGTTGTGTTTTTTCCTTGATCAACCTTTATGACTTTGATCTGTGACCTTTTTAGGTTGCTGTTCACATGAACAAGGTTTTCACTCACCTATCCTAGTACATATAATCTTTGTCCACATACTGTCACCTTCCCACCTCACCCCATCATTTTTGTGGAGGCAAGCCCTCTTTGAGGATCAAGGCATGTATTTTCTAGAGCCATGGACAATGGAGATGGAGGAGACTTGGGAGTCCGTTGTCAACTCTTATTTGAGGACAAGCGGGACATGAAGATGAAAGGTAGTAGCTGACTGCTTTAAGAGGACAGTGTGGCACTCAGGAGACAGAGACAGATGGGTCTCTGAGTTTGAGGCCAGCCTGTTTACATGGAAAAGTCAAGGATAGCCAGACCTACACAGAGGACCCTGTCTCAACCCCACCCCCCCAAACCAAACCAAAACAATGCCCTCAAACCAACCAACCATCCAGCCAACCAACCATCCAGCCAACCAACCATCCAGCCAGCCAACCAACCAACCATCCAGCCAACCAACCAACCATCCAGCCAACCAACCATCCATCCAGCCAACCAACCAACCAACCATCCAGCCAACCAACCATCCAGCCAACCAACCATCCAGCCAACCAACCAACCAACCAACCAACCAACCAACCAACCAACCAACCAACCAACCGAATAGTAACAACAAAAACCAATATAGCAGGCTGGATAGCACTAGCACTCACCTTTATTTCCAGCCCTTGGGAGGATCTCTGTGAGTTCAAGGTCAACCTGAACTACATAGAGAGTTCCAAGACAGCTAGGGCTATATAGTAAGACCCTGTATCAAAAACAAAACAAAATAAAAACAACAATAACAACAACAGAAAACCCAGCATGGTTTGGACAAAGCTAGTCCATGAACCAAGCTGACCCATTTCCTAGCTAGTGATTTCACCAGGCCAAGTGTATGACTGAGAGGGCTATTATGAAGAATTAGAGACCTCCCAGTAGAGAGCCCCACTGCTGCTGTCATCTGTGGCTGTGTTCAGTTACACGATAATTCAGTCAGTAAAATGCTAGCCTTGCAAGTATGAGGATCTGAGTTCAATCCCTAGAACTCACGTTAAAACAAATGCTGGACATGGTGCTGTAACAACTATAATTCTAGTGCTAAGGAGGCAAAAACAGGTGGATTCTGTTCATTTGGTGGCTGTAGCAGTGAGCTCCAGAACAGTGAGAGACCTTTTCTCAGACAGAAAGATGGGCAGCAGCACTGAAACACCATTCAAGGTTGCCCTCTGACCTCCACATGCCTACATGCACATATACCTCTCACACACAGATGCAACACACAAGGACACACAGTCATACACACATACACACACACAGACACACACATGTATACACATACACACTGTATAAATCGATGTAGTATTGCATGGTGCAGCCCAACAATGTAGTCCATAGGGTTCCTCCCCAGTGGTATAGATTCTTCTTAGAAGTTTCTGCCGTTTGTAACTTGATGACATTAGCTGTGTGTTGCTTAATTCCTGGCCGAGTGGGTAAGGACTGCTCTACTGGAGATGCACACAGCTGTTCAGATTGCTCTTGCTTGTCCAGGACTCAGTCCCTTCCGAGGTGGTCCAAAGGGTGGTCCACACAGCCTGCTCCTGTCATCTGGGAGAGATTCGTGTGTTTGCAAAGTGTTCCACTCTGGGTGCAAACCACAGCTGTGGTTTGAGGCGATCTGTGTTCAATTATAGCAAAATGTTAAATTAGCTGAAAGACAATTTTTCTGGTCACTTGAAGTTGCCTTTTAGACTTCATTAATCATTCAATAATTAAATCACTTATGTTAACCCTTTCTAACCGGGCTCTAAATACTCAGCTTTCTGTTCTCTGTTAGACTTTTCCTGTATAATTAACCTGGGGCCATGGTTTTTATCCCCAGGTGGTTGGAAGCCTGCTCCAGGCATGTTTTATCAGGCATGGAATCTTCAGCTCTCTTTGTACCTCTATGGATAATGATTTACCAAATCTTATTCAACCTAAGAAAAATCTCTTCCTAATAAAATGAAGACATGTTCAATTTAAAATGAGCTAAACCTCATTTCAAAGAGCCTCTTGTTTCATTCTAAGTCCACTGGTACTTTATGGACAGTTAGTATTATCTTACATTTTATTGCATATTCTAAATAATATCATTTTTCATGAAAGATATTGTCAATAGTCTCCATCTTCCCTGCAGCCTCTGGTGACAGTTGGAGACAGAAGACTAGCCGATGACACAATATTGGAAGTTTATGTCTAAGTCTTTGGCTAACTGCCTGTTCTAAGAATTTGTGAGGAGCCTTAAACGTTAGTTAGATAAATGTCTTAAGTGACTTTAAACATTTATTTTGTTGTTCTTTTTGAGAATGCCACACACGAATACTGTATTTACATTGTTTATCTCCATTCCACCCTCTCCCTGCTCCAACTTTTCCTGCGTGCTTCCCATTCCTTCTCAAGTTTCTTCACAACGATGATAGGTGACATCACAACATAGATAGGGGAAATCTCACAAGGCGCTACCCTTAGATCAAGAACTACAGGCAACCAATGGCTACCGGGAGAGGAAGAATCCACCTTCCCCTCTCAAGCTCCCAGATAGGTTAGCCAATCCCAAGAGGTTAGTTTTAACCTCTGCCCCCCCCCCCAATGCCATCCCCACCCTGCCACATACACAATGGTTAGCAATGGCCAGCAGGTTGAATTTATATAAACATATGTGACTAAAGACTTTGTCTTATTTCTAAAAGAATACTCATCCAGCAGGCAGGGTAGGCTCACCTGCATGCAGTCCCTTAAGGAAGGCAAGTGCTCTTCTACAGTGAAGCCAGAAGCTCTTACTTCTGGGAGGTTTGGGAAATGAGAGTGTGATATTCCGTTTTCCTTCTTCTTGCTCCTCTAAATGATGACAAATTGCCTGGCTGTAAATTTGAAAGTCCCTAAATGGCATTTTTTATCAAAGCCTTTCTCACAAAATGCTTACTGGAAGAGATTTAGAAGTCTTGGGAGGCTGGGTGGCAGGAGCGAGCTGGGCTGATTATCATGCACCGTGACACAGTGCGTTGTGCATTACGCACAGTGCATTATGCATGGTTCTTGCTTTTCTGCCTTTTAAACTCTTGTTATGGATGATGAAGCTAATTTAAACGGACAAACGGGTGCTCTCCTGTGCATTACCCCTGTGATGTCATATTCTTCCTCCAAGGAGTTTCGAGGCAGCCTCCCTTGGAAGCTTCCCAAACACACACATTTTAGTAAGACACTTTAATAATTAGCTTAGAGCTCATTGTCAGTCAGGGGGAAATAACCTTTTATCATAGGTGCTTTGAAAGTGGCGCGTTCCAGGGAAGAAAAGAGCGGGGCAATCTGCACTCATGCTGGCTGCTGGCTTCCCTTTCCCTCCTGGCGTTTGTGTGGAATAAAATACTACAAATGGGGAAAGAGCATGAATAAGGAGAAGAGTGGGTGTATAAGGGGAAGCCAGAGCTGTCAAATTGTTAAGACAAATGGGGCTTACAGAATCCTAATTAAACCTGAAATTGCTTAGAAACAGGAAGTATGCATTCCTAATTGTTGGTACCAGATTTTTTTTTTCTTTTTAAGACCTAATTTACTCTGTATCTTTAAGTAAGGATAACCCATTATTTGGCTGTCCCAGATTTCAATCTTTAACCCACTGAGGAGGTGAAGAGAGTGTCTTTTAAAAGGCTCCAAATATCACTTGCATCAGATAAAAAGTCACAGCGGAGCAGGGCTGGAAGCTGCCTGTAGAGTTCTGTTTTTAATATTCTTCTCCTCTGTGGAGTCTGGCTATACCCTTGGAAAAGCAATGTCCGCATGCCCAGTAATATTCATTGCACATCTGAAGCACACACACCAGCATTCTTGAAATGAGAAAGAAAACAAGTTTGTTCTAGAGACACCCTTGCAGTGTGACTTCGGCAGTAATGGCCGGCGAGGACTCTGCTTCCCGAGAAGATGCGATGGCCTCAGAAGTGGATGTGAATAGCACCCTCTTCTCCTCTGTCTTGGTGATGATCAGTGCCTCCTACCCCTTTTGTATTTAGGGACAGAGAGGACTTCCAGCCCTTGAAGTCTCCAGTTCTTCATTACAAGATTCAGAACAATTCAGGGTGGATCACTGACCCTCCTTTGAATCTCTGTTCAAGCTTCACGCCACAGTGGCTTCCAGCAGCACCGTGGTTTCCATTGTTTTCAAAAGTCAAGTTAGACACAGATCCTCCCCTTAAATCCAACTTCCTCTTCTGTGTTTTCTGACATTGTTTCCATGACAGACTAGAGCTACAGGACAACACTATTTCTGGTCGTGTTTCTGACTTTGGGGATCTCAGGAGACCTCAGCCACGCTGCCTTGCTGGGGTTATGGAACTTGAGAGGTTCTGATCTACTGAACTCTTTCTAAATGATAGACCTCAGGTTAAAATTTCTGATTCCTAACTCTAGTTGTCACAGAAACCTGTTCTGCATCATAAATAGTCAAAGGATTACTCAGGGTCATAGAGATGACCTCACATCATCAACATTGGGAGGATGTTAAAGACCTAAGTCCGTATGCTCTCTGTTTCATGACACAATTATAAAGAAGTACAATGGTCATAACTCCTGTGAAAATACCCAAGAAAAGGGAACTGGAAGGTGCCTGTCACTTTTATTATTACCTTTTCAATACTCTCCTTGGAAAGCAGACCCAATCACAGTTGCTCCAGGAGATCTGGGTCCATATCGATGCAGATTGTCTTCTAGTTTCCTGGTAGAGGTGGGTGCTAGACTTACCCTGGATGGCAAAGAGACAGCATTTATTCCTGTATATGGGGCAGGCTCTGTGTCTTCGAAAAGCCTGCTTTGGATGCCTTAGCTGTGTCTGCCCAGATTATGGCATTAGGAAGAAGGGGCCTCCTGGTGAAATAGATGGCTTGGTGTGGGAGAAGATGCCCTGGCTATGGTAGTTTGTCCATTATCTCCATGCTGAGATAATCACTGAGGCACTGGTCCTTTGTAGTCTTCATGCCTTGAGGTTTGACACTTGCAAAGACAAGAAACAAAATGATGACAGGGGTCAGAGACCAGTAGAAATATCTATTATGTAAACTCTTGATCAGAAGACATGAAAGCCAGTTTGTGGATGCTAAGTTGAAGTGAATTGTGAGGTTAGAAGCTGGACCAGATGGTGCCAGTGGGGGTTGGGGGAAGGAGAGAAAGAGGAGAGAGAGAGAGAATTTCCAGAATTTCCAGGGAGAGATGAGGTTAGGGACAACTGATTCCTAATAGGACCAGGATCTAAATTCAGATCTACCTGCTGAAGTTCCCAGTGTTCTACCCAACATTCCAGTATTCTGGTTCACCAAACTATCCAATATGTTCATGCTCTACGAGTTCATTTGTTGGGTCATGCCATGCCTTTTTTCCTACCCAGTGAACCTCTAGTAAAACAACATTTTAGCTTCCCAGGTTCCCCTGAGGGACTTTTCTCCCCAAAGATGAATAAATACACTGCTCATTCTATGGTAGAACATACTAGGTGCTTGGGAGCTCCTGATGTGCCAAGGGCATGTTTTCTCAGCATGGAAGTTGTGTTGGCTAATGATGGGCAAACAGGGGATAGGCTAAAATTAAAATGTCTTTGTCTTCTCTGACACAAGAGTACCCATGCAGGCTGTCAGAAATGTAGAACCCCCAGTTTCTGCAATTACAGAGTGACCTACCCCTGTTCTTCTGCAACAACAATCCTTTGGCTCAAAGTCAGCCAAAAATACTACATATCATGTTGATGGTATTTTCCCTCAAAGACTGACTTGATATGACATTATCTAAATGATCTATTCCTTTCTGGCCTGCACTGCTGCTCTTTGCCAAAATGCTTTGTTCATGAGTCCCTTGCAAGGATTATTTGATGTCCTGGATATAATGTCCATTTTCCTCACCATTAGAATTCAACAAAATAAATAATTATTGAATAATCACTATAGGCAAAGACTTTGCTGACTATAACAAAAAAGAGGCTGTGGCAGTTGACAAAGTCTAGGAGGGGACACAGGTAACACACCAAAAGCCTATACGGTATGAATCAGGAAAGGTTGGTTCTAGGCAATCATAGGGCTCAGGTTACTAGACATTTACTCGTTGTTTCGTTTTATTTTTATAATTTTATAATCTCCATTGAGGTATGCTTTTTACAGACTATGATTCACTTGTGTAAGGCAAACAATTCACCAATTCATTATTTATGCTATGAGTGTGTGCATGTGCATGTGTGTAATTTACCAATTCTCACATAGTTTATATTGTTGCAAGTCTGTCAGTGAGATCGACTTCTAGAGTCACCCCAAAATACCTTGTGCACATCTTCAGTCTCTTCCCATTCTTGATCCCCAGCACACAGCCTTCCTCGAGTCCTTTCTGATGTATTGCTCAGGTCTTTCTGCAAATGTCATAGAAATGGATTTACATAAGTGGGGTCTGCCATCTTGGCTTCTCTCATTGGCACAGCATCCTTGAGGCTCAGTGTGCAGGAAGCATCTGTGTTCACTTCCTTTTATGTGTCAAATAGAATCCCATACATGATGTATGGCACTTTGGTTATTCATTAGGCAGTTGATTGACATTTAGATGGTTTCTACTTTGGCTGCTATGTATAATTTTGCTAAGAAAATCCATATACAAGGTTTTGTCTACACATGCCCCTTCATTTCTCTTAGGTATAAACATAAGCAGTGAGATGCTAGATGGCATGGTGAACTTATGAGTAACTTTTAATGAAATGGCAAAAGGTATTTTCCAAAATGAGTGTGCCACCTTACATGCCACCGTCAGGGGTTGAGGCCCCAGTTTCTTCATATCTTTGTCAGTATTGCATTGACGATCTTATTTTTATAGGTGTTTTAGTGAGAATGAAGTCACATGGCCATTTAAATCTGCAAGTAATCTTTAGCACCTGTTCATTCTTCCTTTTACTCTTTGAGATGTGGCTGTGTTGTGCTGGGATACACTAGGCTTCCTATTACCCATTCTAAGAAACCAGAGCTGGTGGGTGTGGCCTGACTCTGAGGGTGGGGCAAGCCTTTATCTGAAGTGGCAACAGGTCAAGGATTATCAAAACAGTCAAAAAGTTGGTTATAGGAGAAAAATGTAGGCATGGCCTGGTGGCCAGCCTACTTGGCACATTGTGCTTCTAAGTAAGAAGCATGACACACTGTGCTTCTCAAGTCAGCACATGGAATTCTGAAGTAGCTTGCAGCTAGCCTGTAGACCCAAGTCTGCACTCTCCGAATCTCCTTTAATGTGCTCTTTCTATGTAGAGATCCTGGTGGTCTGAGCTCTCACTATCCCATCTGAGATGATATGCTAGCCCATCACAGATGATAGGCTTCCAATATCTAACAGTTCTTCACATGCAATAAAGCAGATACTGTTCACTGAAATCATCACAGAATGGTTTATCTCTGAGCTCTTATTGACCTAAGGACATTGCTGTCTTGCTGAGGAATGCTCCAGTAAAGATAGTAGTTGGTGTGACACCGATGGCAGTGGTGTGACAATAGAGAAGCTGTAGAATTGTCTCTGGGATGAGGAGAAGGCCAGACCCAGGATGAAGACTGGCATTCTGTTTGGGTCTCAGAGTCTGCCCCTCTCTGTCTTGGCGAGCAGATCACTGGCTCCTATGTTCTAAGCGGCTAGTATACTCATTTTATATAACATAATAATATATGCTCCTGGATATACATGTTTTAAATATTCAAGTTTATTTTAATGATGTGTATATGTGTGTGCTTCTGCATATGAGCACAAGAGCACAGGTGCTGACAGAGTCCAGAAGATAGCAGAAATCCTCTGGAGTTGGAGTTACAGATGCTTTTGAGCCACCTGACATGGGTGCTGGGGACTGAACTCTGGTTAAGAACACTTACTGCTTTTAACCACTGAGTCATGGCTTCAGCCACTAAGTATTTGTAATTCTTAAAAAACAACTATCTATCTATCTATCTATCTATCTATCTATCTATCTATCTATCTATCTATCTATCTATCTAGTTATCTATCTGGATAGCTATCTAATATATATGACTACACTGTAGCTGTCTTCAAACACATCAGTAGAGGGCATTGAACTTATTATAGATCGTTTTAAGCTACCATGTGGTTGCTGGGAATTTAACTCAGGACCTCTTAACTGCTGAGCCATCTCTCTAGCCTGGAAGGGTGTATCTTGACCTGATCATTTCTGTCTTTGATGGGTGTACTGACTGGCTGTGTGTGTCAACTTGACACAAGCTGGAATTATCATACAGAAAGGAGCTTCCCTTGAGGAAATGCCTCCATGAAATCCAGCTGTAAGGCATTTTCTCAATTAGTGATCGGGGGGGGGGGTCTAGCCCATTGTGGGTAGTGCCATTCCTGGGCTGGTAGTCCTGGGTTCTATAAGAAAACAAGCTGAACAAGTCAGGAGAAGCAAACCAGTAAAGAACATCCCTCCATGGCCTCTGCATCAGCTCCTGCTTCCTGACCTGCTTGAGTTCCAGTCCTGACTTCCTTTTGGAGATGAACAGCAATATGGAAGTGTAAGCTGAATATACACTTTCCTCCCAGCTTGCTTCTTGGAGTGTGTCTTTGAAGGGTCTGTCTATCTATCTATCTATCTATCTATCTATCTATCTATCTATCTATCTATCTATCTAATCTATCTAATATATATGACTACACTGTAGCTGTCTTCAAACACATCAGTAGAGGGCATTGAACTCATTTATGCAGGAATAGAAACCCTGACTAAGACAATGGGCTTCTTGATTTCCAGGAGCTGAATAACTGACAGACTGAAACCATGAGCCAAACTGGATCATACTTTCCCTTACAGTGCTTCAAGCATTCAGTCACAGCAACAGCAACATGATTAGCGCAATAGGTTTCTACATATTCTGGCATCTTTACAATTCTATAGGATTACTTTAGTAAATTTTTTTCCCAATCAAACTTCTCAGGGACTTAATACAAATATACTGGTTGTTACTGACATTGAACTCAGAGGAGAGGAGGGGAGACGAGGAGAGGGGAGGGAAGAAGATGGATAAGGCGGGAAGAATTTTTGGCTGTAGAGCAGATGACATCATGAGTATTATAGCATGGCCCTTTCCTTGTGATCAGGTGTTGTATATTTATAGTGGAACTGAATCATCTCTCTTGACTGCCTTTGTCACCCTTTCCTGGGTGTTTTCTAAGGCTTGTGGTAGATGACTTGGCATGCTGTCTATTATACTCAAGTGACAGTAGCATCTTAATCCTGTTGCTGTCTTTTTTTGGAGATGAGAGCAGATGATACTCAGAGGCATCATTCTCCTTTGGAAAGCAAAAGTCAGTGATCACATCTGCATATAGCATATGGCAGATGTTCTGTAATTGCTCTTAAAAAGGGTGAGTTCTCAGCCGTGCAGCACCTTTGGAAGGCTGGGGAAGGAGGTAGAGAAGCTTAAAAAGGAGAATTCATTTTTCTGGAAATGGAATTGGCTTATATTTAGTGATATTTTCCCAAGGAAATAATGGTCATGCTGATCTAAAATACCAGCAATAATAAATAAATAAACAACAATAAATAAATAAATAAATAAATCTGCAAATAACTAACCAATCAACCAACTACTGCTCCAACAAGAACCCTGTGTCCTGTGCCACACTGTCTTGTTGTGGCATGTTAGCAACAAGATGGTGCAACTATGTTCTAACCTTGGAGTTCGTGAGTAGAAATTGGGAGTCTGCAGATGCGTTCAATCCAGGTTCTTGAGAAAGGAAGGTTAATCAAGGTTATTCGTTAGGCTTGGCATGATCAGTCATAAGGATGCTTAAGAGAAGAAAGTCAGACTCCAGAATTTCTGGACAGTAAAAATGTAAAGGTGGAATAAGAATTTGGGATGGTATAAAGAATGAGTCACAAGCCAAGGAACACAGGAAACCCTTAGAAGCTGGAGGAGGCACGGTGATGAATTTTTGCCTGGAGACACGGGTTGGACTCCTGCCTGCTTCCCCATGAACTCAGCTGTGATTGTTGAGCTAGGAGACAATGAATATGGGTTGTTTCAAGAACTAAAATTTGTTACAGCCTCAACGAGAAACTGACACTGTATTATAGTTTACTTTCAGGGTTTGGGTTTTTTGTTTGTTTGTTTGTTTGTTTTGATTTTTTGGTTTTTGTTTTTGTATTTCCCTGATCAGTCATCATCCTTTGCAGAGAAGCAATGAAAGGAATAAACTTTCATCTCTATAGATTGACAGTTGCAGACTCAAAGCTAATGAGGAAAAATGACACAATCTATAGCCACAGAAATCTAGACTTTTAACTTTGATTTAACTTTGATCACTTTTAATTTTGATTCCTCTAGAACTTATAAGAAATGCTGATGTTCTAAACTCAGTCTATAAAACAGGAAAGTTAATTTTTGTTTTAATACTCCTTATACATCTGTCTTAATATTGTTCTTTGCCTGCAAGTGTCTGCTGAGCCAAGAAGGTCTGTAATGTATGACCAAACAGGTTTGTTCTTGGACATAAAATATCTCAAAGGCTGATTCTGTGTTTTTATAGGATTGAGAATGAAATTTTCCCTTATTTATGCTAAATTCTTAAACTTAATCTGTTTTTGTGTTAAATCTGTTTTTGGATATGTTTTTCTGAATAAAAAAGCTGATACATTCTAAATATTTGAAGCCTGTAAACTATTTGAAATATGCAAGCCAAAAAAGAGAAATATGAAGAAAACACTAGTAAATTTTAACATATTAGACTGTCAAAAAAAAAAAACTAGGATTTTTTTTTTTGTCAGACATTAAAATTAGTGTTTCCTTAATTTTCTCTTTCCTTCTGTTTTTTATTCCATGACTGGGATTCTAGCCCAGGCTGCCTCCAACTCCCTATAGAGCTGAGATAACCTTTAACTTCTGATGGGTCTGCTCTCTGCCATCTGAACATGAGAGTCACAGACTCAGACCTCCACACCCAGCTTATGTGACATTGGTGACTGAACCTAGGCCTCTCTGTGAACCAGACAGGAATTCTGTCAACTCAGCTAAGTCTCTAACCCACTTCCTCTCTTGTTTTTTTTCTTTTCTTTAATTTTTTTTCTTAATTATTTTTATTTTTTATTCTTCCTGCTTCATGAGCATTTTTTAAAATCTTAGCACAGTTCCTCTGTAATAGACTTCCATTGGCAATATTCTTTTCTAATTATCTATTATTAACAAAATGTATTGATTACCCAAACCTCTTTGGTACTTTCAGATCACTTCTGGTCTCCTTTTGAGCTCTGCTCACTTCTCTTTTAGGGAGTGACTTCTAGGGTGGCTTTGCAGTCTTTTCCTCCTTGTCTTCCTTCTCTTGCTCCTTTCCCCACTTTTCCTCCTCCTGTTCCTCCTCTTTCTCCACTCTTTCTCTTCTCCTTCTCTTTCTCTTGCTCCTTCTACTCATTCTTTCTTTTCTCTTCTTCCTCTTCAAGTTTCCTTTCCTTCTCACCTCTTCTACTACCTGTTTCCCCTCTTCCTTTTTTTCTTCTTCCATTCCCCTCCCATTTCTCCTCCTCTTCTCCCTTCTCCTTTTTGTTACTTTATCAGAGTTATTTTCTTGAGCACAAATGTTCAAAGTTTGACAGCTATCCTCTGCCTTTGAATTTGGATTGTGGTGAGGTTTTGATATGCAAATTTCATGAGATTTACATATTCTGAACTGTTTGGCTTTTTGTTTGGGGGTATTCCTGTGGCCCTTTTTTATTCTCTGATCTTTAAAGATTCATTTCTTCCACACCAATGGCATGCCACTAGATTTAAAGCACCTTCTCCTTAGATGAAATGCCTATCTTTCTCTGTGCACAGAGCTGCTTCTAATCCTCTAACCATCACTTAAGTTAGTCTATTTTAAGAACTGATTTCTACTGAACATAGTTTCCCCTGTATATCCTCCTGGTTGATAGTTCACGGGGTAACCTCACTCACATAGACTTGCAGATCTGAGGTGAGTCTAAACAACATTTGTAGACAGTGTTGTGTGAATCTATGCATGCCAATGCTTGCATCTAATGATTGATTTTCCCCAAATGGTATTGACCAATCCCTTCATATATGGTTTGCATCCTTTACCCATTAGTCATGCACCAATAGTAAATAATTTACCTGATTATTAAATGAATAAAATAAGATGGTTATTATATTAAAATTTGAAGACTCTGGAGGAAAAAAAATGCATATATGAGATTTCTTTCTGACGAGATAGGAGGAAACTCAAACCCGAGTAAGTCCCGTGATTCTGGAATTTCCACATTCAGCTCTTTCTCTGCTCATGTTTCAAGCAATTGCATAAAAGCAATCCCATGCAAATGCTTCCAGTGGCTGCACCCAGAAACACTGATAATGAATTCTACATAACAAGCACATTCTTCCCCCGGCTGTTTGCATTTAAAGTCTACATTTTGCAGTAATTTTGATGACTTCATTTCAAAGTGGTTCTTAACAGACATTTTGGAAAAGTCTCATGTCATGATTTTATTCATAAACCAGCCTGTCAAAAGCCTTTGTGCTCATTGGGGAAAGCATGGCTCGGAGGCACAGGGGTCTCTCTACTTGCCTCTTCAGCCATTTTGAACCATCAACACTCAGTTCTGTTATTTCTCAGATGTTCCAGATCACTGGACTGAGTTGCAGGATTGAGCAGAGAAGAGCCTATGACATTGGGCTCCTACCTCAGTGTCTTCCAGGGTCTTCATTGTTAGGACTAGAGGTCTATTTCACTCCTGCAAATGGTGAAAATCAATAACTTGATCCTGGCACAGGCAAGTGTAGACAAGCACAGATGATCCAATCTCCACATTATAACAGTCCCTCTTTAATATTTGTTCAAGAGGCAAGCAGCTGGGTTTTGAAGAGAGCTGTGAAGCCAACATAGCATATGAGTTGTGCCTTCAGAGGGTTCTGTTAGTGGCCGAGGCAACTGTTACCATGTTGTAATGCAGCATCATGACCCTTCCATGAGCCATATCTGCCATGTAACTCCTGTGTGGTGAGAAAATTAATGTGTTGCCTTCCCCATCTGTAGATTGGACTTGGACAAGGATGGGCTTCCCATTTTTGTTTTATAGCTACTTGATCTTGCCAACTCAGGAAGCAATGATAGTGTATAAGTCAGCACTTGTTAGACTTTGGAATGAACATGCTTCCCTGAAGACTTAGCTAAATTGCAGATTCTGCAGTCCGGGTTGCATCTGCAATTCCAACCAGATGTCAAGTGTTGATTGTACTGTTGCTGGGCCCTAAGCTACACAGCAAGGACAACACTTATTCCAGAATGGAGCAGGAAGAGCCCAAACTGAGTAGACCTATACCCCCCTTGGGCATGCTATTAATAACATAGAAATATGCTATGAGTCCTGGTTCCCTGCTTCTACTATGACTAAGCATTGTGCTGAACTGACCAACCTCATTGTTTCTGAATGGCAACAGAGATTTATTCTGCATTCCCACAGTGAATCAACTGAGTGCTGAATATGGAGAGCCTTGTGTTCTGAGATACCTTGGAGACAGTTACATATAAAGTGTACCTTCTTGGAAAACTTCTTGGAAACTGCAATAGATCTTAAAACTTCTCAGACTTGAATATCCTTTATCCATTCACATGCTATTGGCCAGAGACTGTCATATGACTAAACCTGATATCAGCAGGGAAATCAAGGAGAGAGAGAGAGAGAGAGAGAGAGAGAGAGAGAGAGAGAGAGAGAGAGAGAGAGAGAGAGAGAGAGAGAG
>NC_034601.1:88074015-88131277 GCF_900095145.1 Mus pahari | reverse complement strand
AAGAAGAAGAAGAAGAAGAAGAAGAAGAAGAAGAAGAAGGAGAAGGAGAAGGAGAAGGAGAAGGAGAAGGAGAAGGAGAAGGAGAAGGAGAAGGAGAAGGAGAAGGAGAAGAGATGAGGAAGGAACAAAATTTGCCATAGTAACTCAGCAGCAGGCTGGGGTGGGGCTCTTTAAAATATTTTAATTAGTATGTAAGACATTAAATACCATTTTAAAATGTTTAACAAAGTGTGATTTAGTAGATTCTCCTTCCTTACCTCCTATACCTTCTGACACCCTGATCTCTCCCTGGGCCTCCTGTCCTTGCAGTTTCTTTTCATTTTCTTATGCTCATGTACTTTTACCTTTCCCAGACTTCCTTTCCTGTTTCCTGCTTTAACAGTCTCCCTGCCTCCCTCATTCCTTCCCTCCCCTCCTCCCCCCGCCCCCCCTCTCTGTCTCTCTCTCACAAACACACACACACACCCCACCACCACCCCCACCACCACATGCATACCACACACACATTCATACCACAGAAACACACACACACAGAAACCACACCACCACCACACATATAACACACACACACACACACCACCATTACCACACGCATACTACATATACATACATACACACTATACCACCACAACACACACTACACACATACACAACACATATAACACACACACACACACGCACAAACACACACATACACACACACATACACACACACACACACACACACACACACACACACCTATGCTTTACAGATGGAATCTACATGTCTGAAAGATCATGTGGTTTCTGTTTAAGTTTGGGTCACCTCTCTTAATGTTATGCTGTTCAGATCTATCCATTTTCCTGCAGATTTATTTTCATAGGTTGTTTTAGAGATTGGATGAGCTAAAATGGATAGCACTGAGTACTCAACAAGATGAGTAAATCACAATTTCTACTGTTTTTGTTCTAGCTAACCCTGACCCTCATGGTGCAGCTTCTCCCCTTCATTTTGTAATTGTTGTGGCCTGTGAAACACACTGAGGGCATTTGACTCAACCAAATGTTCCCCTCAGGTCTGGATAGCAGGAATGCACACCCATAGCTATTTCCAAATATTTTCAGGTTGTGGCTCCATTTCCTCAGATGTTATATGTTCTGAGGTTTTTCAGATTCCTTTCCATCTTAGTTTGTGATCTATTTTGCATTATGGGGTCTTCTCTGATCACTTATTCTATTGACATTTATCAGGTACTCATCATATGCCAGCTGTTGAGTGAAAAACAAAGATACATATAGACTGATGAATGAAGGAATAACAGTGTGTTATCTATGATAACTCTTTCATTACTCGTTGAGTGTCTGTTGTATGTGGGTACTCATCCATTACTAACTGAGGAATGTTGGTAGAAAAGTGTGCTGTCTGGATTTATATCAACTTGACACATGCTAGAGTTGCTGAAATGGAAATAACCTCAATTGAGAAAATGACTCCATAAGATCAGGCTGTAAGGCATTTTCTTTTTTAGTGATTGATGGAGGAGGAGCCAGCCCACTGTGGGTTGTGCCATAACTAGGCTGGGTTCTATAGGAAAGCAGGCAGGACAAGCCATGAGAAGCAAGCCAGTAAGCAGCATCCTCCACGGCCTTCATATCAACTCCTGTCTCCAGGTTCCTGCCCTGTTGTAGTTCCTCTTCTTACTGCTTTTGATATGTAGCTATGAATGGAAGAAACCCATTCCTACCCAAGTTGGGTTTTGGTCATGGTGTTTTCATCACAGCAATGGTAACCACAGCTATGACAAAGATGGGGTGAAAGCGAGCCATAGCCTGTGTGAATGGGAGCCTGGGAAGCTGAAGCATATCCTAGGAGACAAGGAGACACAGTCGTCATTCATGATCAGGAGAGGTATATGATATGGTCTTTGGAAGAGATTACAGCTTAGTATGTGTATGTGTAGGAGGTCAGAATGTCTGGCATTTGGGCCTTTGGTAGAGTGAGATTACAGGAGTGTGAACCAGAGCATGGTGGAATGAATGCAACGAGCTATCTTAGTATTCAGTAGAGTGAGGTAGCCAATAGTTGCAAAGCTCTGAAGAAGATTAAGGTGTCACAACAGGAAAGAACACAGAAGGGAGGAATGTGAGGAATGGAGGCGGCCATGCTTATGAACAGAGACAGAGAATTTGTTGATGATGGGACAAGAAAATAGAGGTATTGGGAAATGGTTCAGATAATCTATAGGACAGCATAAAGGACAAAAAGTAGAGGATGAACTATATACAACTGATACCTTATCAGTCATAGTGGTTAAGATCCATAAAATAAATGATTGCACATATGGTCAACAATGTGGGGGCAGGTAAAGCTTATTCATTGTTGGTGGGAATATAAAGTGTACAATCACTATGGAAATCAGTATGGAGGTTCCTCAGGAAGCTGGGAATTGACCTACTTCAATATCCACCTGTATAAGTCTTGGGTATATACCCAAAGAACTCTACATTCTACTGCAGAGACGCTTGCTCAACCATCTTAATTGCTTCTCTATTCATAATTGCCAGAAGTTGGAAACAGCCTACATGCCCATCGGCTGATGAATGGCCAATGGTAGATTTACACAGCAGAATATTATTATACTGTTAAGAAAAATGAAATTATGAAGTTTTCAGGTAATTGGATGGAGCTAGATATAATTATCCTAAATTAACCCAGACCTGGAAAAACAAATGTTGCATGTTTTCTTTTATATGTGGATGTTAGCCTTAAACTTTAGGCATGTGTGTTTTGTTCAGAATAGTCACAGAAGTTAGATAGTTAATTAGTGACTAGAGTGGGGTGGAGGAGGAATCTTCCAAGGAAGAGGAAATAAATGATGCTGTTATAAATGTATAAAGACTAGGACTATTAAATATATAGAAAGAAAGGGTGGGCAGGGCAAAGAAGGATATATGGAGAGGGACGGCTAGCCAAAGGCCTTTTGAAAAATCATAGGGAAGACTACTGCTGTAGATTCATCTTAAAATGTATAGATATAAGAAAGGAATTTAAGCAGAATTGACATACAGTGGGAGAGATGAAGACAATCAATATTAATAATACAAGGAAGTAGGTAGACTGGAGGGTGCATAGTCCTTGTGAGTCCTGGGGAGAAACCTTTTCAAGCATCTTATCAGGTGGCTGATTTTCCCTCTTTTCAGTTTGCCATGAGTAGGCACCCTCTCCTTACTGTGCTCTCAATTTTGAAGCTGAGTGTTGTACAACAGAGTTGATGCATTAAATTTAACTGTGATTTAAACTGATGCTGCCTGAGTCCCCAGAGACCGATGATGCACAAGTGGGGTGGGAAGAAATCAGCTACTTCTATTGTTGCCTAATGATAGCAAAGACTTGAAAATCAAATGCATTGGGTTAACCTCACTGTGCAGCAAGGAAGAAAGCGAATTAATTATAAATAAGATGGATAAATAATTTAAATATATCACTTGCTGCCTCTTTATTGCTCAACACTTGAAAAATTATTTCAATTAGAAACTTAAACTCAGTTTGATAGGCGACGAAGAGTGTGCAACTTGAGATAAATTGAAAATCCCCCATGTGATATAAAAATTTGATTCTAGAGTATGAACTCTATTAAAAAGATATTAATAATTCCCAGGAAAAAGAGGCAGCACCAGAGAAGGTTAGCCTTTTCCAACAGAATATTGTTTAAGAGGAAAAAAATCCACCTGCTTATTTTGGAGTTAATAAAGACAATTAAAGCCACAAAACACTAATGTTCAGTCCTACACCACAAAACCAATAAGTGCTTAAATTTTGTTTTAAAATTAATAAAATGTGTGTTCCATATATTTTACTTGATTTGTTTTTCTTTGTATGGTTAGGAATGCTTTTGTTGTTGTTGACCTCATAAGAAGCAGGCTAGTGATTTCTTAGACCTACAGGGCAAAGGATTTACCTTGCTGAAGCAGTACTGAGTGCTATTGAAGGAAGCCTTATGAAGGTTGCTCAGGTTCCATGTCTGGTGCCACAAGACCACCATTGGCCATCAGATATGGATGGTTTATGTGCATCTGGCCAGTTAGTTAGGTAGAGGCACATGGTGTCAGCCTACTTGTCATCTGACCCAGGAGATAAGAGTTTGGTAACTGTGCCAACATTGTAATGAAATACTTGAGATAAAAAAACAAAAACAAAACAAAAACAAACAAACAAAATAAAACAAACAAACAAACAAACAAACAAAAACCTTAGAAGAAAACGTTTAGTTGGGGCTTGGTTTGAGATTGTTCAGCTCATACTTACCTGGTTGCTTTGGGCTTGTTGCAAGGTAGTACATTATAGTGGGTGAGCATGGTGGAGGAGCTGTTCAATGTATGAAGTTCAGGAAATAGAAACGTGGTGGGGTAGCTGTTCACTTTATGATGGTCAGGAAATAGAAAGGGGGATAAAAGAGTCAGGCTCCCAACACGCCCACAAGAACATTTCTCTAGTCACCTAGCTTCCTTTCAGCAAAGGTTACCACTTAAAGGTTTTGTTCATTCTAGTAGCCCTAGGCTGGTAACCAATCCTTCAGTTTACAGGCCTTTGGTGGTGGCAGAATCTTATTGGGTAGTTGAACCGTTTGTTTTGTTGTTTATTTCATGTAAATATCTATCATCTTATTTAACTCAGACTCCAGAAATGGATTCGTTCTGTTCCATACATGGAAAAAAAAAAAAACCCCAAAACCGAAAAAACAAACCAAAGAAACAAACAAACAAAAAACCGCCTTCGAGCTAAATCTTCATCTGAGGGAACAAAATGTGTACTAAGAGTCAGCCTCCCTGCACCCATCCCATAACAAATGCAATGTTCTTCACCCCTGGAAAGCAAGCCCAGCGTGGGCTGTACCATGAGCAAACACCAGCTGGTCACATGTCTGCCCAGGCTGTCTTCACTCTGCATTAAAAAGCCACCCACAAGTCTACAGCTGGTGTAGAAAAGTCTGGCTCTCAGCCCATAGAGGTGCTTCCTGTGTTCAGCAACTCACTTGGCCATTTACATAGCCAGTATGTGGGCTCCTCATCCTAAGACACCTCTGTACCTCATTACTCAGCTACATCTTGAGGTAGGTGTCATGACTCCTGGCAGCTAAACTGTTGATCTTTTCTAGCACATGTCCTTCTGTCTCTCCTTTTATAAATAGAAGCCCTGTCAAGTTCTCATATTTAGGCTTTATTGCCCAATGTGACTATATTTGGGCATTAAATGAGAATGTAAGTATAGGTACTGTTCCATTCTGTCTGATAGCCTTGGAAGAAGCCAACACAGAGGTTTGAGATACAGAGAGGATGTCAGCTGTAAGCAGAGAAATTGGTCGGCTGATGTAAACCTGATCTCGGACTTGGAGCATTCAGAACCATGTGAAGTACAGAAGCCACTCAGGCTGTGACCTTTGGTTATGGCAACTTGAGCACACTGTGACAGTAACCCTACCTTGGAAATCACAGGTGCCCGCCAGCCCTCTGTGTCAGTCCACACTCACTGAGCTGAGGAAATGTCTGCAGAGATAGGCTTGCGGCTTGGGTCTCTGAGGTTAGGATTAAGACATTGTGAATGAGGACAGGCAAATTTATTTATAGCTTCGTCAATTGTGCGTTCTCTTCCCAACAGAATGAGAGAATGTTTGTATCCTGACTTGGAGAATTAAACCTGCCTGTTTTGACATTTCATTTGTGTACTTCTTATAGCAATAGCTAGTGTTATTTTGACTCCTGAGGGGCATGTTGTCAGATGTTGCACACTCTTGTTTTCCTCTTTGATTTATAAAGGCTTCTTGGAAGATGGATATAAACAAATGTATTCTGTCCTCCTTCCATCCCTGTGAACAATAGTAAAACCTTTTGTTTTATCAGCCAAATACTGTCAACCATGTTTGCACAAGGCTTCCAGTGTATCATAGGTAGAAAAATGCATGGGTGTGGGATATTTGGGTATTTGTATGTCTCCTAGGAGATTTTATAAATCTCACTTATTTGTGGTTCTCCATCATTGATCATCCTTGTCTCCTAAATGCTTTAGTGCTCTAGAGACAACATGTTTGCACACATGTACACACATATACACTCGCACTTACACTCTCAAAACATTGCCTACTTAAATGAGTCTATGTAACGGATTGATGGGAACATGAACATCATCAGAAAGCATTTTATGGTGATGTATTATTTGCAAAGCTTTTATCTCTCAGTGTCCTTTAATTTGAAAGCATATGGAAGGAGCTATGTAAGCCCTTTCCTTGTGGAGGGCAGAATTGGTTGTCAGGACCAGTGTGGGTTCCAGCCAGTTTGAGATGACATGGGTTCTGGTCAGAGTTTATGAGAAGTACTGACCTGAGAAGCCCAATAAAGGTCAATGTTCCCGTTCGGGTCAGGGGCTTGGGTTATCTCCTGTAGCTTCTGAGCAGTAGACTGAGAGCCTCTTCTACTGTAAAACAGCAGGTTTCCACCATGTATGCTTCCCAAAAGCAAAGGCTTAACTGAGCAGTACATGTGACCTGCTGATATGCAACTAGCCAGCAGGGCAGTATTCAGCCTGGGATTCTTATCCATGACTGGTATGGGGGTTTGAATATGCTTGGTCCAGGGAGTCACATTATTAGGAGGTGTGTTCTTATTGGAGGAAGTGTGTTAATTGGGGCAGGGGGAGCTCTTTGAAGTCCTGTGCTCAAACTCAACTCACTGTGGAAGAGACTCTCCTTCTTGCTGCCTGCAGAAGAGAGTCGTCTTCTGGATGCCATTGGATTAAGATGTAAAGTTCTCAGCTCTTCCTCCAGCACCATGTCTGCCTGCTTGCATGTTTCCCATGTTGAGGATAATGGACTGAATCTCTGAAACTGTAAGCCAGCCCTAATTGGATGTTATCCTTTATAAGAGTTGCCTTGGTCATAATGTCTCTTCAAAGCGATGGAAACCTTAAAGTAAGACAACTGGGAATGGATATCTAAAAAAAACGAGAAACAGATCAGAACAATCAAATCAACCTGCTTCTTCCACCAGGGGCAAGGTTTTAAGGACCTGGGTGGTTGATTAGGAGATAATGAAGCAGCTGCCATGTTTGTGAAGTTTTGTATCTATTATTCATGGGGTTGAATAGTTATCTCCACTTCTCAGAATTATGTCCAATCAACACAAGTTCTAGAGCATACATTTAGTNCTCTCTCTCTCTCTCTCTCTCTCTCTCTCTCTCTCTCTCTCTCTCTCTCTCTCTCGGAAGTGGAGGGCACTGGTTTTGTACATATTCTTCCTTGCTTTTGAGCTGTTCTTTAAAGGCATGATCCCTTTTATCTCAGTTTTCTTCTGGCTGCTTCTGCTTCTGCTTCTTCCTCTTCCTCCTACTTTTACAACTCCCCTTCCTCCTTTCCTTCTCTCCCCCTTCCTCCTCCCCCATTCTCTTCCCTTTCTCTTCCTCCTCCAGTTGTTTGTCCTCTTTTTTTTTTTTTTTTGCCTCGTTGCTCTGTCTTCACTCTCTGTCTTCAAGTGATCACAGACTTGCCCACTCTGTCATTTTTTACCATTTTCCGTTAATGTTTGGGTGTTGTCTCCCATTGTTTCAAAGCAGAAGCCGGGTGTAGTGTCACATACCTTTAATCCCAGCACTCCAGAGGCAGAGGCAGGCGGATATCAGAGTTCGAGGCCAGCCTGGTCTACAAAGTGAGTTCCAGGGCAGCCAGGGCTATACAGAGAAACCCTGTCTCGAAAAACACAAAACAAACAAACAAAAACAACAACAACAAAAAAAACAAAGGAGAAGAAATGTTTATAGTAAAAAGCTTTCCATATCTCCACAGTAATGGTGAATTACTGTTTCAGGCTTAATGTGTGCCAGCTATCTGCTATGTGATGACATAAACTAGCAGAGACACTATTTTATTTCAGTTGCCAAGTAGGAGACAATTCTAAAGTTTGTATCTATAACAGCCTTGTGCCATTGCCAGAATTCACAAAGCAGTATGAAGAAGGTCAATTGATATAAATCTCAGAGGTTTATTAGAGCATACCCTTCTAATAACCTGGCTTAAGCTAGGAGTTGGACTGTAGCATAGACTGAAGTCTTTATTACACTCACTTCTGGAACTGGATAGGTGGCTCAGCAGTTACGGACACTTGCTGTGCAATCTTGAGAATGAGAGTTAAAATCCCAGTACCCATATAACAAAGCTTGGCATCTAACCGTCCTATTACCTCAGTTTCTGAGGGGTGTTCGAACTGCTGGCTTCTGCCTAGCTAAGAAAATGTAATTCAGGAAGAGTCTTTACCTACAAAGAGTAGACAGAGGGTGATAGATGTCTGATACCTTCTTCTACCTTCCATGTACATGTACAAGCACACACACTTGTGCAAATACTCTCATACAAGTAAGTAAGTAAGTACATCTTTAGAAGAGGGTTCTATTATTTCTAAAACTCCGTGTATCATCTTTTGTAAGGATGTAGGCATATTGTGTTCAGACCATTAACTTTATATGATGCTGGAAATTGGAGTAAGTATCTAACAGTAAGATTTTTTTTAAGGAACACCTAATATTACTAGCTCAAGGTGGGAAAAATTCAAGACAAGAACCAGGAACCTTACACAGAAAGTGAAGTGGAATGACGAGATCCATCTGGGTTAGGCTCTGCCAGAGACAGTATGTGTCCTTTATGACTGACCAAGACCTTGAGATGCAATGTTCCTGCTGGTGCAGCAGTGAACTCAAAGTCCATGGTCTCACCAAATAAACTTAAATTCTAACTTAAAGGGAGTCAGATTTACTTACCAATTAATGGGGACGGGCAAGGCCATATGGTTATTGCCTGAATGCTCATAATGTATCATCTTAAAAAAAATAAATGTGTGAGACATTAATTTTAAAATTTGTTTTAGACTTACTTATTTTATTATTTTTTGTGTGAGTGTTCTGACTGCATGTGTGTTTGTGCACTAAATGTGTGCTAGTGGCCACAGAGGTCAGAAGAGGGAGTTGAATCTCCTGGGAATGGAGTTACAGATGATTGTGAGCCACCAAGTGGGTGCTAGGAATTGAACCTGGGTCCTCTGTAAGAGTAACAAGTGTTCTTACCTACCCCTAAAAGTTCTGTTCATTTTATTTTAATTAGAAAAGTTCAACCTTCAGTCATCAATGAGAGGAGAGGTCCTTGGACCTGTGAAGGTTCTATGCCCCAGTACAGGGGACTACCACGGCCAGGAAGCAGGAGTGGGTGGGTTGGTGAGCAGGGGGAATGGGGAGGGGAGAGGGGGTTTTCGGAAGGGAAGCCAGGAAAGGGGATAACATTTGAAATGTAAAAAAGAAAAGAGAAAAAGAAGAGAAAATCCAACTTGGGGGAAAGAAGTCCAAATTTACTTGCTGCTTTCTTAGATGATAAGATCCTCATTTTCGACCCAGGCACACCTACTTAGGTGTGGGTCTTTTAGGGATGCTTGGCAGAGAGGTGAGAGGAGCAGAGAGTGTGAGTAATTCCAGTGCTAATTTGCTTGGGTGTGATTGGAATAGTAACAGCTTTTTAGGGAGCTAACACCAGTCTCAGTAATGGAAGGTGGTTAACAGCCAGGTGTATGTTTTTTTTTTCTACTTTGTGCACTGCAATGGGCATTTATCTGTGGCTCCTTTTCCTATTGTTAAGAATCATTTAAAACAGATTCTTGAGTTAAATATGATGATGATACCAATAAAAGCAGAAATTGCATGAGAGTGTATAATCAGTATCTCAGGCCTGAAGGAACATCTTCAGTGGTTTTTGACCATCTCGATGGGCAGAAATACAATTTACATATTTAAAGTCACATGGGAAGGATCTGATCCTCAGTACACTTTTGATGTTCTTGGGCGAGTTTTGTGAGTATTTTGCTTTTGTGTTTCTGCAGAACAGTCCCCTAGGCCGACGTTGCTCACTGGTTCTACGCGATCTCTGCAAAAGAGATGCAAGCTGAAAGCGGCGGCGCCCTGGAGACTGTAGCTGAAGGACAGGGTTAGACTAAGTGACGGCCACCGTGCTGACGCCTTGGGCTTGGGCAGAGCTGAGATCTGACCTCAGTTAGTAACCTAGCAGTGCTATCATGGGAAAGTATTTTAGTTCTGCAAGCTTCAGATCCCTAGTTTGAATAATGAGCGTAATATTACCTGATTTGAGGGTCAGCCAAGGATTATAATGTGATTCCATATGCACACTGATATTTGTCCTTGCATTAGGGTCACCTGGAAATCTTAGTCATACTGCCATTTGGATTATTTGTTCTTAGGAATTTTAAATGAAGCTTCTATAGAATGCTGGTGCAGGTCATGGGAGAACATGTCATCTTAGTGCTCAGCCTCAGGTAGAGCTATGGTGTGTGTGTGTGTGTGTGTGTGTGTGTGTGTGTGTATGCAGAGAGGGCTCACTGGGTAAAGAGCCTGGTACACAGCATAAAGATCTAAGTTTAGTTGTTTTGTTTGTTTTTTTCTAACATATTTAATCTGCTTTCAGTAATCTCTGCAATGGATGAGTGTTTTTTTGTATATGTGAACATAGTTGTTCACACTTTCCTGTACATTCACACATGCATTTCACAGAAAACAATATATTGTTTTTAATAATCAAGGACCTTTCTTTTAAAAAACCACTCCCTTAAAAAAACTTTTATTTATTTATTTAAAACTTCATAATTTATTCTTCCCCACCCCCATCCACCTTCTGACTGTTCCACATCTCATACCTCCTTCTCACACCCCTGTCTCCACGTGGATGTCCCCATCCCCGACTCCACCTGACCTCTAATTTCCCTGGGGCCTCCCATCTCTTGAGGGTTAGGTGCATCATCTCTGAATGAACACAGACCCGGAAGTTCTCTACTGTATGTGTGTTGGGGGTCTCATATCAGTTGGTGTATGCTGTCTGTTTGGTGATCCAGACCGGAAGTCCTCTACTGTATCTGTGTTGGGGGTCTCATATCAGCTGGTGCATGCTGTCTGTTTGGTGGTCCAGTGTTAGAGAGATCTCGGGGTTCCAGGTTAATTGAGACTGCTGGTCCTGCTACAGGATCCCCCTTCTCCTCAGCTTCTTTCAGCCTTCCCTAATTCAACAACAGGGGTCAGCTGCTTCTGTCCATTGGTTGGGTGCAAATAACTGCATCTGACTCTTTCAGCTGCTTGTTGGGCCTTTTAGAGGGCAGTCATGATAGATCCTTTTTTGTGAGTGCTCCATAGTCTCAGTGATAGTGTCGGGCCTTGGGACCACCTCTTGAGCTGGATCCCACTTTGTGCCTGTCACTGGACCTTCTTTTCCTCAGGCTCCTCTCCATTTCTATCCCTGTAATTCTTTCAGACAGGAACAATTGTGGGTCAGAGATATGACTGTGGAATGTCAACCCCATCCCTCACTTGATGTCCTATCTTCCTGCTGGAGGTGTGGCTCTATAAGTTCTCTCTTCCTACTGTTGGGCATTTTATCTAAGGTCCCTCCCTTTGAGTCCTGAGAGTCTCTCACCTCCCAGGTTTCTGGTGCATTCTGGAGGATTCCCCCAACCTCCTATTGCCTATTTCCATTCTTTCTGCTTGCCCTCAGGGCTTCAGTCATTTTCCCTTACCAAATACCAGATCAGGTTCCCCTCTTGCCTCACACTTCCCTTTTTAAAAACATGTTCAAATTGTGTTTAGTAATCTCTGTAATGGATGTAGTTTGTTTGAGGCTGTGAACACAGTTCTTCATACTTTCCTGAACATTCACACAGGTTTTCCAACATAACAGAATATTTGCATTCCCATGAGTAACTCTTTTTCCTTACATTTAGAATTCTGTTGTGTTTATAGTTTTGTTTCAAATCAGAGATCTCTTTCCTCCCTTGACCACATGTGGTTTTGAGAAGAAATAAAGACCCTACCAAAAAAAAAAAAAAGATCTAAGTTCAGATCCCAAGCTCCCCAACTTCCCCACCACCGCCAAAACAAAAACAAAAACAAAAAACCCCAGCACAAGTGAAGAGGTACATATGGTACTCACTGGGCAGCTAGTTGAGATGTAACAATGAGGCCTAGGTTCTATGAGTAACTGACTCTTGGAAAATATGGTGGAGAGCCATAGGGAAAAACATTAGATGTCAACCTCTGGCCTTTACATGCACAAACATGGACACACACAAACATACAATCTCTCTCTCTCTCTCTCTCTCTCTCTCTCTCTCTCTCTCTCTCTCTCTCTCACACACACACACACACTCTCTCTCTCTCTCTCTCTCTCTCTCTCTCTCTCTCTCTCTCTCTCTCTCACACACACACACACACACACACACACACACACACTCTCACACTATAGAAGGCTATTTGCCTTATGGAGAATTAATTCTTACAATGAAATTATTTAGGAAGTGGATATAGGACTCTAGCTATGAGCAAAGCAGACAGAATGTGCTTCAAGACTCATAAACCACATCTCTCTTAGGAGTTAAAAACCTAGTAGGAGAAATAAGATGCCTGACCCAATAACCAGCATGAATATCCATTACTGATTGAAAGTGAAACGTGAGTGGAAGAAGATAGAGGCTGTGATGGTTGGTCAAAATAAACTCCAAGTGGTGCTACTGGAGCTGGGCTTGGAGTCAGCCTCCTTCACAAAGCAAGATTAAAGGAGCAGGCATTGCAAGGGTAGACCACGAAAACAGGTGGTGGTGGCTCCAGTGGTGATAGGTTGGGCTAGCCAGCCACAGAATCTAAATGGACATGACTTCTGAGATTACCAAGAAGCAGCAAGAGATGTGCTTGGAAGGCATCCATGGAAACACAATGGATGTACGTTTCTAATAGTGTTTCAGTGATAGCAGCCCATGAACTTTTGCTTTTTAGATAGTGAAAAAAAATCAATATATGATAAGAATTTTAAAATAAATGCAGAAGTTTTAAAACTACTTAATAATAGTTAACTTTTAACAACCTGTTTTGTTTTCTAGATTCTAAATATATGACCACATGTGGCCACAGAAGTATTCCTATTAGTGCCTATCACCTTGATCTGCTTAAATACTCTAGGTATTAGCTGGCCAGGGATATTGTAACAGAATACCATTGACTTGGTGATTTATACAGTAGAAAGTTGCTTCTCATCATTTTGGAAATTAACAGTCTTTGACCAAAATGCCATTAGATCTGGTTTTTCTTGCAACTTATCCTTGGTTTGTGGATGGCATCACCCCCTGTGTCTTCACATGGTCATCTCTGAATGTGCCTACATCATCATCTCTTCTTACAAGGACACTGGTTAGGTCCAAAACTAATAAACTCATTTTTCCACTATCACCTGTAAAGGTCCTGCCTTCAAATGCAGTCACACTCTAAGTTGGGTACCAGGTCTTGAGCATGTATATTCTGGAAAGATATAGTTTAGAGGATAATACTCCATGATTTGGGCTTTTCATTGCCTGAGGTATTAAGACAGGAAAATGTATCATTGTTATTAAGAAACAGCTGAATTAGAGGTCTTCACATTTTTGTGCCTTAGTCAGGGACTCTCAAGTTCAAATTCTATGAAGGCCTTAGTCTGAGACGGCCATCTCAAATTCATTGTCTACTTTCAGGTAACTCTTGGGTACTGGTCTGGTGCTGTAATGTATTCAAATATGAATTACTGGCCCCCAAGATCTGGTTGTCCCTAATGAGGAGATCCTCATGTATACTAGAAGTGATGCTATGTAAACCCTGTTCCCCAATTTAAAGTTAGTTGCTTAATAAAAGGCTAGAGCCTGTGATTGGGCAGTAGAGAAAGAAAGGTAGGATTGAGAATCGAGTGGGGGCAGGGAATCTCAGGAGAGACCAGGCAAGAGGAGACCAAGGGTAGAGGAAGCTTTGAGGGGAGCAGATGAGCCATAAAGATGTGGCCAGGAGAGGTGGACCCTGAGAATATCCTGGGTGAGATTCAAAGAGCAAGTAACAAGGGGCATATGGCTGGGATGTAAGTTAGAATAGCTCAAAACCTTCACAATCTAGGCTTATAGCTTGTAAATAAAATACCAGGACTTTGTGTCTTTTATGTGTGCTATCTAAAATATTTAAGTCATTTTACAGGTAAATATTTGCCACTTGGGGATGTGGTTATGGAAAAATCAGGAGCTCTTAGCCATCTTGTCTCAGTAACAGGTTATCCTGTTTATCATCTGGTTAGATCTCAGAGCCATGTCTGACCTGCTTTGGGAACTTACCAAGTGCTAATGATGGATGAGAAATCACCAGGCTCTCCTTGTGTCTGTCCCAGAAAACCTAGTTTCTTTAGAAGTGTCTTATGTGAATACATAGACAAAACATATTATTGCAAATTCAGGCCACATAATTGAATTTTCCTTCTTTCTTTTATCATTTTTCAAAAGAAACAGAAAAAAAAATCAGATGGAGCTTGTGTTTGGGGTTTTCCCAAGCTAAAAGAGTATTTCTAGACCCTGGCACTTTTAGAAAGAGAAACTGTCCACACAAAAATTTATAATCCAGCATGGCTGCTCATTGGTGTTTTCCTTCCTCAAAAAAATTCAAACCAAGCAAGAGAGGTGATGAGTTCCTTAACTTGTGCTCATTGGGCAGACAGTGGTCAATTAGGCAAGTTGATTCACTATCATTTTGATATTTTTAACTTGTTGGTTAAAATGGGCATTTGGGGACAATAGTGTATGAGTTCAGGAATAGAACATTTACCTAGTATGTACAAGCTCCTGGTTTCAATCCTGAGCACCCCACACAAAAGAGAAAATCAGAGGATCATGTATCTAAAAGAGACCTTGGCTATTTACGAAATACAATGCCCAGTAAGCCACACTTGAATGTTATAGCCTCAACTCCAGGGACAACTAAGGTTTTCCACAGTTATTTGGTGGGTGGCCCAGGCTGGACTTGAGATGGATAAGTGGCATCTGTGAACAGAATGGGCTTGGGTCATTCTGTACAATGATGAAATAAGTCAATGTCATAACAAAACCTACAATTACTCAGGAGGCACTGAGCATGGTATTATAAGCAAAGACCCTGTAGCTGGCATGCCTGAGTTCAAATCCTGCCTTCTAATGGCCTTGGGTATGTTCCTGAATATTTCTAAGTCTCTGATTCCAAATGAACACTAAGTAAGTAAGAATATAAAACAATTAAAAATAGTTGGTGTGTTTTAAGAGCTATGTAAGTATTGTTTGTCACTGTAGTTCTACTGGTATAATCTCTTTCCTTCTTGTTTTAGATTTTTCAGGGAATTCTAATGTCCCCATATATAACATGCAACAAATCCTAAGTGATAGGATAAATCCTGTCAGTGAATCTTGATTTAGAGGATCAGCCCTTGAGATTTTCATGGCATAAAACTCACTACTCTGCTACCAATTGCTATTGCTTGGATACATCTATATCTGTACGTCGGGGGTTGACATCTTTAGTCTTTGGCCAAGGAAGATTATTCTTCAATTAAAATTTTGAAATCAGAGCTTACCTCTTTGCATAAATAGACAAATACTTAATTACATTTAATTAAAAATTCAGAGTAATTTAATTAAAAGTAAGCTCTAGGGTAAAAGACAAACTGTTTGACAGTTCCCACCCCCACATATCTGTCCATTGAGTGAAATAGCACAGTGAACACAGGGAGAAACTGCCAGTGGTCAGGAGTAATACTGGCGTCCACATGGTAAGTCTTCTCTGTATGAGGAGCATCAGGGTACCTCAGGAAGTCCACATGGTAAGTCTTCTCCGTATGAGGAGCGTCAGGATACCTCAGGAAATAATTCTTTGCACCAGACCTTACTCTGCTCCTGGCACTAGGGCCAGAAAAGTTGAATGGGAATGCTTTGAAAAAGAACATTTCTCATTCTGCCAAATCTCTAGAGAGGAGCAGACTGGTAGAGGGTAGGGAGGCTAGGGGTAGTTAAGAGGAAGATATGTTTTGAGTTTCAGGCAAACAATAAATGCTTTATTATTAGAATAAGTATTTCCCAAGTATTGCAATGGGAATGTTGTATGGGTTTTCGGGATTGTCATAAAGTATGTCAGAGGCTGGAGGGATATTGGTGGTCTGGGGTTTTCCTAAGGCTTCTTGGTTTCCTTTTAGAATCAACCATACACCCATGGCCATTCTTCAGTCTGTCAGGGCATTGATCTCCTTCTTAATTTTTATTAATTTATTTATATTTTATGTGTATGGATATTTTATATGCATATATGTCTGTGTACCATGTGAATATCTGGTGTCCACAGAGGCCAGAAAAGTGTGCTGTAATTACTGAAACTGGAGTTACCATGTAAGTACTAGGAATTCAACCTGGGTCTTATATCAGAACAAACAGTGCTCTTAACTTCAGAGTTATCTCTCCAGCCTTTGATCTCCTTTTTAAAATTAAAGATGCTACTCATTAGAGTAGTGCCTGACCTCAGGTACCTTTTATCTTAATTTCATTTTTAGAAAAGGCCCTGTCTCCAAATACAGACACATTCTCAGGTTTGAAGGGTTAGAACTTCAACACATATAAATTTTGGGAGATACAATTCATCCCAGAGAAGGAAGTAAAATCCAGTAGAAGAAGTTATATTTTAAAAGACCTCATAATCTCCAGGAGTAATGATAGTAAAAGTACTGATGAGCTTTTAAAGCTGGATTTCTACAGAAGTATGGTTATTAACATGAAATAAGGTAAATTAAACTCAGAATACAGAGGAAAAAAAGATGTTAGAAACCTAAGTTAATAGCTTATGAAGTTAAGAGATATCAACTCAATATCGTTTACAATTAAATTATCAGCATGAGAAAGAGTTAATATAAATATAAACTTCAAAATTAGCAGATAAAGATGCATGTGACAAAATAACAACTCCCCATAGAGGAAAACAATAATTTGGTAATGATGACATGGCTAATATGGACAAGTGCTTACGTTGTCTGTTGTTAGGTTCACTCAGAAGAACTGTATATGGTAGGATTTCTTAGAATCTTCATTTTCTGTATGAGGCTGGTGAAGTAGAGAAAGGGTAGGTCACATATCTTTAATTATAGACACATCTTGGGAGAGCCAGGATACAAATATTAGTTTTTGTCTTTGGGAGAAGAGAGAAAGACAAGGAAACAAGTATCACGCTAACTTGTACCCACTACCCACTGTCTCAGGTGAAGAGACAGTTAAATTCATATAAGAACGTCCAGAGCCAGGTGGGAAAGATGACTTTAATGAGTAAAAGTGGGGGCACATAGTAATTATTCAAAAGAGTAAACTTAAGCCTGCATATTAGTCCTTATCCCTAAATGTATAATAGATGAAATAAATGCCTATAGTTAATATGTGGATCCAAAATACTAAAAAAAAAATGTGGTTTAGTTTAAACAATATTTTGGTAGGGAATTCCTCCTGGGATATGATAAAAGACTCAAAGATGATGTATAATTTGACAAATAGAACGCGAGTCCTGTAAAATATTATAAAAATACAAATGGTACTCTCTGTAGGATGTTTATGATAATTTATGACTCATATAGTAAAGAAATAATATTTTGTTATAGTCTTTAAAATGAATAAGATAACAATAATACAAAGATAAGCAAACCACAGGAACGGGTGAATACCCACAATGAGCTCTGTCTAGAAAATGCTTGGAAATCTGTGTGGTGTTCCTAACAGTATAAGGATTGCTAACCAAACCAATAATGCCTTTCTATGTTTTATCTCCAAACATGCTGGCAAGAGCAGAAATTTGCCTCTGTGTTTAGGTCAGTATTGGGGCAAGCCCTTCAAATTTAAATCTGGATTGGTTGTGGATTGATACAGCCTTGGAGACAGCTACAGTTCTCAGCATTCTCTCTGGAAACAGCCTACTGGTTCCTAGTTTAGGAACTGCTATGTACATGACCAAGTGTATTGATTTCCATCAACATGAAATCACAAGTTACAAATGACAAGAATCAGGTGCTACTGTGTTGTGGTTTAATCTTGTGTCTTTCTAAAGCATATATATTATATACTGACCTATACATGAAATTACATGAAAATATTCTACACAGTTTCTTCTGCTTGTTTACATTTACAAGACTTTGGATTTACTTTTCAGCATCACACTGTCTTAGTTTGCTTTCTATTGCTGTGATAAAACAGTGACCAAAAGCAATTTGGAGAAGAAAAGATATATTTCAGTTACAGCTTGTGGTTAATCATGAAGAAATATCAGGGAAGAAAACTTGAAGGAGTGCTGCTTGCTGGCTTACTCCCTCTGGCTTGCTCAGGCTGCTTGACCACCCAGGACTGCTTGCCCAGGGGTGACACCACCCACAGTAGTCTGGATTTTCTGAATCGTTAACAAGAAAGTGCCTGCAGGCCAATCTGATGGAAGCATTTTCTCAGCTGAGGTTCTCTCTTCCCATATGACCCTAGCTTGTGTCAAGTTGGCAAAAACCAAAACACACACACACACACACACACACACACACACACACACACATACACTCTTCCCATATGACCCTAGCTTGTGTCAAGTTGGCAAAAACCAACACACACACACACACACACACACACACACACACACACACGAGAGAGAGAGAGAGAGAGAGAGAGAGAGAGAGAGAGAGAGAGAGAGAGAGAGAGAAGAGAGTTTTAATGTAAACTTTGTAAAAGTAAATAATTTGTTTATAAAGTGAAATTAATTAATCGTAATAACTGCTAATAAGAGGCCTGGAGTTCTCTTGTGCATCTCAAAGAAAATGCTAGGGTTTGCTACTGGAAAAACTCTATTCTCAGTGACACCTGGGACTGGAATTCTACTGATCCTTTCAAGGATCTGTCTCTGGTAAGCTGTTCAAGCATCCTCCCTGGAAGAAGCACTGAGAACCCTTTAAATCCATAGCTGGGGACAAGCACGCGGGAGAACTCGGTTCAATAGGGCTGTATTGTTGAACTCTTCCATCTGTGGCTTGTGTATACACTGTCTCCTCTATGTGATCTCATCCCTACCCTAACACGACAGACTATAAACCTGATGGAGTTTCCTTCTGAATGCTTTCTTGTGTTTTCTCTTCATGAGACAGCAGCTCATGGTACGCATGAAGCTCTGACAGAATCCAGATCACCAAAGTTTGGTGCTGGCCTATTCCATCTCATATGATAGCTTTCCAAACTGATGCTTCCATTCTTTCTGGTTCATGGATCCCAACCTCCACCTGCCTTTACCAACATGATTCACCCCTATGAGCATTACCGTTTCAAGCTTAAAGATGAGTCAGTTGACAGTAGAGTTGAAATTTATTTCATGATGCAACAAGACTACCAGAGCTAAGTTGACTTTGTGCAGTTGCAGCAACAAGTAACCTGAACTAAAGTTTTGTTTTGTTTTTTAAAATCAAAGATTTAGTTTGTATTTATGTGTACATGTGCATGATTGTGTGTGTGTACACACATGTGTGCAGCTATTCATAGAGGTTAGAAGAGGTTATTGGGTCCCTTGGAGCTGGAGTTATAGGCACTGTGAGCTGGTGGACCTGAGTTCTAGGTCTTCAGCTATAGCAACAAGTGCTCTTAACCATTGAGCCATCTTTCTAGTCCCAGCAGGACCAACTTTAGTTCCTTTTTAAAATAACCTATTTCCGGGAGATGTGGGCATCCATGTCTCTGTTCTCCAGCTTCTTGTGATACTTGTTTTGGTTTATAAATAACATATCTTATAATCTGGTGGGTAATGTAGCAGTAGGCTATGTAAAGGACTATATACAGTAAATAAAATACTGAATTCCTTGTCACCTGTACAAAGCTCAGGTGGACATGTGGCTATTTCTAAGGCTTCATATGCTAGTCTGTGTGGCAGTGTTTAGTTGGCTCCTGGCAGGAAGAATATGATTTAAGTACCATGTTGTTTTAAAGACAGGCTATCTACATGCACACTGTGGACTCTGGCTTTTCAATGGGCAAATGGAGGCAATATTGTCTACTTCTGCCATTGTGACATACAGACAAAGGGAAGTAGGAAGCCTTAAGCCCACTGATTAGTAGGGACAGGGCACTACTATTGTATAATAAAAAAATATCTTTTAGCCTGATTTGTATCTGCCATTCTTTCCTTCCATGAATATGCATGGCTTAGGCTTAGATATCTATGTGAATGATAACCCAAGTTTCCTGTCACCTGGTTCTTGTTAATCTTTCACCTCACTGCCCAGTATGCATGCTTCACATGGTTGCCTATCTCCTCCTTATCTCCACCCCACATCCTGCATGCTAGCTTTCTTTCTACACAGGCAGCACTTCTTCAGACCAGCCAGTTCCCAGCTGTGGTGGTTTGAATAGGTATGGCCCCCATTGACTCATGAGACTCATGCAAAGAAAATGTTGTCTCTTATAAGAGTTGCTATGGTCATGGTGTCTCTTCCCAGCGATGAAACCTTAACTAAGACACCAGCCAAGCAATCATAACCAATGATAAATAATGTGAAGTTTCATTAGTTTTCGTCTTTATTCTCCAGGTTAAAATAAATCACATGGGAGTATCTATTTATTAACTTACCATACTGTTTCTCCCCTTACCCTGGGACTCAGCTCTGGAAAGACAGACTGTATGTCTCCCTCCTTGCTATGAACCACGAGAGTGCCTGTGCTAGTACCATATGCAATGAATACTTTAATGAGAATATTTTTAATAAATATTGTAACAGCATTAAAAGACACAGTCTTTCTGGGGGAGAATTTGACAATTCATATTAAAAATTGTAAACTGACATCTGTTTGGCTGCAAAATTCCATTCCTTAGAATTTATCCAACTACTGAGGTTGTTTTAGAGAAATTTACTAAGTGTGTTGTTGTTAGTTGGCTTGCTGTTGCTGACAAAATAACTGAAATAATCAGCTTAAGAGGAGGACGCCTTAGTTTTGGTTCATGGCCTAGAGCAGCACGATGGGCTGGTCAGACATGGTGGTTGTTAAATGGCAGGTGACAACAACGCTGCTGTGGGTTTCAGAAGGGGGGAGGGGCTTACACTTTGCATGTGACTCCGTGGGTGCCCAGTAGTTGTGATTACACTCAGGATCTTGTGCATGCAAGACTTATGCTTTCCCCCTAAATTTGAGCCCCTACCTGAATAATGGCTTACATGGAAAAAGATAAGTGGGGTCAACATTTGAAGATGCTTTTGGAGTGCTGAGGCATCACTGAGCTGGGGGGACCTTATCCTTCGTGTTCCCTAAACTGCAAAAATTACCGGCATCCCACTAACCATTGTAACCACATATAGGAAGCCTTGTCAACTGTTCTGGAGGTGTTCCCACAGGAGAACTAGCCTGTGATCAGAACCTGCAATGAAGAAATATCAGAACTTCTATTTTAAAGGAAGTATTCACCAGTCTCAGGTCATCCAGGAGAGAAAGAAGGGGGGAGACCTGGAAAGGGGGAGAAGGAAGGAGAAGAGGAGACGGGAGGGGAGATTGGAGAGTGGGAGGGAGAGGGAAAGAAAAACAGAGAGACCGAGGGAACACTGATTATCCCTGTCAAGAACAAGTCCCCAAGATCTAACTCTCTTGCACAAGGCCCGAATTCTGAAGATTGCATCACTTCCTGTTTGCTCCATAAGCTGGCTAACAAGGGAACATTTAAGATCCACTTGCTCATCATCCCATGGGCTCCCAAAATAGCACCCAGACAGCAGCCTTACCTCTCCAAACTCATCTTCTCCATATTTAACCAAGAACACATTCTTTTTCCTTTTAAAGTTTGTTCCTTTCAAACTGCCTGAAACGGTAACATCCTGTAGAGTGGGAAGCAACCGTTGGTCCCCGTCTGTCCAACTCAGGCTTTGCTTGCTGTCATTTCATAAGGGCACATGCAATAATGCATTTATTCTTTTTTTTTTTTTAAGATTTATTTATTTATTATATGTAAGTACACTGTAGTTGTCTTTAGACACTCCAGAAGAGGGCATCAGATCTTGTTATGGATGGTTGTGAGCCACCATGTGGTTGCTGGGATTTGAACTCCGGACCTTCGGAAGAACAGTCGGGTGCTCTTACTCACTGAGCCATCTCACCAGCCCGCATTTATTCTTATATGTCCTTTTACTTATGTATTATTTAGGTTCACTTATATTTGATTTTTTTTTATTTTTATCCACATTTTCCTGAAAATGCAAATATTTGTACTATTTTCTTATAAATTCCTTTCTCTTTTCTGTGTGGCTGAGATTCTAGTTTGATGCATACTTGTTCTCATCCTATTTCTTTATCTCTTTTAATGTCTTATATTTCATATTTGTCATCACCATTTTATTATTATTTTATCAATCATCGTCTACAATTCTTGAGAATCATTTTTTTTTCGTTTTTGCATTCTGAATTCTGTTTCATCCAGTTTTGTATTTTTAAGGTTTTTGTTGTTGTTTGTTTTGTTTTTTAATGCAAGCTTTCCCTTTTATACTGTGAGCTTCTCTGGAATATCTAGAAGATATCAGCTAAATATGTAAAGCTTGGACAATTTGGAGGAGAAACTGGTCAGGGTTTGTGTTATAGACATTTTCTCATTAGAGGTGCAAAATGTCTTGGATGTTTGATTGTGTGTTGAAAGCTAATACCTGATTTGTTGTTATTAAGTAGAGTCTTTGGAAGGTGGATTGAAATTTAATGAGGAGCCCTCATGAGCGAGGTCAACCATTCAAAAGAAGCCCATTGTAGTGCCTTGACCTCAACTTTTCAAGACTGTAGAAGTGAGGGTCTGGTGCTCTTTATAAAATGCCCTGCTTCTGGGCTTTCTTTGTTGCCTCTGAGTGAAGGTAGGAAGATGCTGTAAGAAGGTTTTCACTTCAGAGATTTCTGGGATCTTGTAGTCCATAATGCTTCTTTCTCCATGAAGGTTTTCCCTCTTTTCTTATAGAAGAGATGAACATGCCAAGCTCCTTCCAGTTTCAATGAAGTCTCATGTGGGTTTAAAAATACAACAGTTATTTTTTTCTTTACCAATCCTTTCCCTTCATGATACTTGAGCATGGACCCAAGGCCTCCTACATGTTAGAGAGTTCCAGCCCTATCACTAAGCTACATTTTCACTGTTAAACATGATGACCACTGGCTAGACAGTTCCAGCCCTATCACTGAGCTACATTTTCATTGTTAAACATGATGATCACTGGCCTTTGCTTAGAGTCCAGAGACCAGAGTCATTACCTTGACCTTCAAGGCATTTGGACAGCTTTCTCCTTATGTGTTTCTCATGTATTGGTTCCTAGGCTCTTTTTGCTTCCTCAAGTGCACGGTAACTCCTCCTTTCTCAGGTTTTGCACAGTTGTGTCACATTCTCTCTGTCTGAAAGGATTTTCTACTCTGTAGTACTTCAACCTCTGATCTTTCTTGCCAGTCAGAGATGAGTCTCACTTTTGTGCCTATGTCTGATTAAATCTATCTTGTCCACAAGTCAGAGTGAAATTGTTATAAAAATAAGATGCACTTTTTCTAGTTTTAGCAAATGAAATGGATATAGAAAAGGCTGAGGGGTGAGTGGTGATCAGGGGCTGTGAATGGTTGAGCGGTTAGTTGTCTTAGAGTATCTTTGAGAGGTCTGATTTGTTCCTATCAAGTAATCTTGCTAAGGATTGCTAGCTTCAGCTCACCAGAGCCATGAGTAAAAATAATGATTAATATGACATATAGTATGAAGAAGCCTTATTTGTATCTAATAGTGCCTTAAATTTGCATACTATAGCTTGTTTTGAAGGTGACACGTGGTAGTATATACCTATAATCCCAGAACTCATGAGGCAGAGGTAGGGTCTGTAAGTTCCAGGCCAGCATAGTATGTATGTATATAAGAATATCTTCAGACTTTTGTTAAAGTCTCACATATTTACACTAATTTATCTTCAACGTTTATAGGGAAGTGTGCTGCTCCACACTAATGAATTGGAGTAAGTTGACTCCAGCCTTATAGTTAATGAGAGTTTATCATTAAGATTACTGTGAAGAATAAGGATATAACTGCTCAATTTGCATGGCCGGGCAGTAGGGATAAAAGGCATTTGCCTAGGTAGATGTTTTGGAAATTGGAACTGAGAGGTCACTAAAGGTCAAGGGAGATTGTGAAAGGCATCTTGTCTCCTGGATCCTGCATGTGTGACTCACGAGGTTGCATGCGGCTACCCCATTGATACCACTCAGTTACTGTTCAGCACAACAGCTTCTGTCCATGCCTCTCCCTTCATTCCTGAAATTTGCGTGCTCTTCTCTCCTTTAAATTGGCTATCTTTTTGCTCTGTGCTGTGGTGTATGTGTGTCTATATATGTATGTGTGCATATGTATGTTTCTGTATATATGTGTCTGTCTGTATGTAGGTGTGTATTTGTGCTTGTGTGCATATATGTGTGTCTATTTGTATATATATGCATGTATAAATATGTATGTATTCATGTATACATGTTGCATATGTATGTTCATGAGTGTGTATGTGTGTGGAGTTCAGATGACTAGCAATGGATAGTCCTGGTTGGATTAAATTCAGATCCTCAGACTTGGCAGCTAGTGGCATTAACCACTGAACCATCTTGGCTCCTCTCTATGCCTAATATTAAGTAATTTCAGGCAGGAGGAACAAGATTGGCAAAGCTGTTGTGTTGACCAAATGCCAGACTGGCTTTCATACCTGATGTGGTGTCAGAGTTGCTCTCTCAGAAGAAGCACTCAGCTGTGCAGGGTCTCATCTGGCCTGCTACCCTGTTCCCAGTAGGTAAGGTTCAACCCAGTTTCAGCTTCCCAAGGGCCCATGGCTTCCTTCCTGGCAGTAGGGATGCATCTGGCCCCAGCTTCAACTGGATCCCCAAGGGTTTTAAATGCTAGGCATCTGGCCTTCCTGAAAAATGGCTGCAAACAGCTGGCATCTAAGCCCATACTTCCCTGTGCTCAGGATCTTGCATGTTTCTTGCCTATAAGTTCATTCTCATGGTTTGTTTGTTCATAAGATGTAGATAAGCTTAATGGAGGCCACTGTGCCCACAGTTCCCAGGTACAGAGATGCCCGTTGCAGTGTCTTGCTCCCAAATGTCTATTGATATGGTCAAGAAAGAAAAGAAGACTCGAGTCTGCTCTTGATAAGGCTGAGTTATGGGTAGTTGGCTTGGTGCTTTAGGGTGGTAATGTGGGTAGGCTGAATGGTGCTCTCTAGGATCAGTGGTCACCTGATGCTGCATGGCAGAAACAGAAACGTTGCAGGTGGAGTTAAATAAGGATATGTAGGTTAAGTCAACCAGGATTTAGGATGAACCCTAAACAAGTTACTGTGCTTGTAAAGAGGGTTAGGCAGATAGTCTCAGAGGAACAAAGATATGTGAGGGGGAGGCGAGAAGTGGAGCAACATGTCAGCAAGCCAAGGTATCTAGAAGCTGATCGGCAAAGTCAAGAATGGGGAGGAAGGAGGAAGGCTCTCCTTTGTCACCCACACCTCACGCAGGTTTGAAGTTTCTGTTGTATCATGCCACAGATTTGTGGCAGTTGCTTGTGACTGAGTGCCCAGAAGCAAGAGTCTGAGAGGGGCATTCTTATGAGGCACCTGACTTGAAGGCCCTTGGAAAAGGGCAGGATGGGAAGCTCCTTCAGCAAGGGCACTTCTTAATTAGGGCCTGGCCTCAGGAATCTATAGGAGACCTTGGGACTTAGGCTTTCCCTGTGAACCATCCCATCCTATAGCCTCTGAAGTCAGTCTGTGGCTGATGTGGGCAGAGGAAAGTGAGGAACACCTGACACTGGGATTTGGTTTCAATCTAGAAGAAGGTAGATTATGGGGGATGCTTAACTGGAAGGCCTTCCCTGCTGAAATGTGAAGCAGCTATGGATTAACCAGGCCTGCATGGCAAAAGAGCTCACAACCACATGACCATAGTGTCTACTAGTTCAAGAGCTGTTTCTGTCTTTAAAAAAAACACGCTTTATTTGTTTACTTACTTGTGTGTGTGGGGGACACATACATGCTACTTAATTTGGGTGGAAATCAGAGGATAATTTTCAGGAGATATTTTCTTTTTCTACAAGGGGGTCCCAGGGTTTGAGCTAAAGTTATTGAGCTTTGCAGCAAATGCCTTTGCCCTCTGAGCCAGGTTTCTGGACCCTGAGTTCTGTTTAATTCAAATCCTGTTGTACAGTTTGTTGCAGGCCTTAGTTCAAGATAAATAGTAATTAGATGAGAGTATATAAAAGTTGGAAAGATGTCTCATTGGGTAAAGTGTGACACAGGCATGAGGACCTGACCAAAGAAACTCACCGCCTGCATTTTAAAAAGAAGCTAGGCATATTGATCCACAATTGCAGCCCTAGCATTGGGTAGGTGAAGGGGATCAGTGGATCCCATGAGCTCATTGGCTTGACTAGCCATTTGCCAAGCTCTAGGTCCAGTGACAGAATCTGTATCAAACATAGAGGGCGATGGAAGAAGACACCTGCTGCGTCTGTCTTCCCTTCATATGCACACACACACACAGAGAGAGAGAGAGAGAGAGAGAGAGAGAGAGAGAGAGAGAGAGAGAGAGAGAGAGGTTGATCATGCAGGGCATCACGGGTATCAACACACTAGGTGATTTACCCCTTCTCCAGCTTCTCCAGCAGGAGAGTTTCTTGA
Organism: Mus pahari; assembly: GCF_900095145.1. Lineage (NCBI taxonomy): Eukaryota > Metazoa > Chordata > Mammalia > Rodentia > Muridae > Mus > Mus pahari. The sequence goes on along the minus strand of NC_034601.1, from coordinate 88,104,716 downwards.
CAGGGAGAAGAAGGAGAATTGGGCTATAGATTTTTTATTTTCAGCCAAGAGAAGCAGAAAAGGGGACTACTGACAACAGAACTCAGGTGGTTTCCCAAACTGTGTACATTGCTTGTTCTTCTTATTGTGTGACCAAATCCTGACAAAAGCTACTTGGAGCAAGGAAAGGCTTCTTTTGGCTCAAAGTTCAAGGGTACGGAGCACCATTGCAAGGAAGTGATGCCGAAGAAGACTGAGACAGCTGGTCACATTGCATCCATAGTCGGGAAGCAGAGGGAGGAGTGGCTGGTGCTCAGCTCACTTTCTCCTCTTTGCACAGCCAGGGATCTCAACCCCAGAGTGGGACAGTGCTCCCCACATTAGAGTAGGTCTTCTCACCTCAGGCTACTCAGTCTGTGAAACTTTTTTTCATGGGCATGTCAGAACTTTGTCTCTATGATAATTCTAGGTTCTGTCAAAGTAAAAGTTGATGTTAACCAACGGGGTGGACATCACAAAACAAAACAAAACAAAACAAAACATGTTGGGGTTCAGATATGAAATGTCTTTAGCCCAATGTAATGACAGACAATTAGGAGTTTAGTTTTCCTTGGCATAGGATGTGCAATCAATCTTTTCTGCATACATTCTATAACAGTTCTCAGCCATCTTATAACCTGACCTTCATGTGAAGCCAATAAGAATGTTTTTCATGTCCTCAGTCCATCTTATGATGTAGTAAGAAAATACACAGAGATTCCATGGTCAACTTCAGGTTCTGCCTTCTCTCCCTGTGGTGTGGTATTTGCATATTTTTCCTGGAAATAAAACATTTGTGTAAAGTGAACTTACCCTCCCACTTTAGGCTATTCCTACTACTACAGCATGGAATTTATTTCTAGGCTTAAACTTATGACAACAGCAACAAATCAAACAAATTGGTTTTAGAGTTCTACCTGAAATAATTGAGAGTTTTAAAAAAATATGGTTCAGCCTCCTTCGCACCTTCATTCTTTCTCAGCCAGTGCTTGATTTATATAAGAGCTGAAGTCAGGATGGCAAGGAACTAGGCACTAAGGGTGCAGAAGAGAAACACACAGATTCTGGAGTCAGAAAGATGGGTCAAAACAGCCAGCCTGTTCCTCAATCTATGAATGGAAAAAAGAATTTGGCCATAGTCCCAGGGGACACCTGCACTGGTGTCCACCACAAATTTCTATTTCAAAGCCCCTCTCTTCAGGGAATGTTGTCTTGATGAATCTCAGAACCTCTCTCCTTCTCCATCTGGGTCCCTCCATCACAGCTTGGAACTGTTAAAGCTACCCGAAGGTTAGAGGATAGCCAGAGATAACATCCTCTGCAAAGTATGAAAAAGTTGCCTGGGTCTCCACTGTGATTGGGTGCCAAGGCCTCTGTCCCTTTGTTCCTCAAACAGGATAAAAAAAAAGGGGGGGGCTTGCATGGCAGCATCAGGTGGAACTTACATGTCTCATCAGGGCTTCCTACCATTTGAGACTCTGTTGCTGCCTCAGAGCCTTTTCTGGAGGGACTGTAAGTAGCAAGACTTATGCACATTCAGGCTCTACCCAAGCTCACAGATTTGCAGGAGCCCCTCCCAAGTATTGTCTGTCACATTCTTTTGCAGATTTCCCAAATCCTCTAGAAGTTTCTGGAAGGAAAAGGCTGCCCATGGCCTCCCAAACTCCTTCACTTGGCTCCCTTTTGACTCTTGGTTGTAATTTTACTGTATCCTCAGCAATATCATGCCTTTTAAATAGTAACTAAGATACATTTCCATGTAGGGTTGGTGTTCAGTTTATAGCTCTCTTCCTTTCCATAGCAGCTGTGCAGCCTTCACCTCAGTCCCATCATCTAGAAAGTGGGTTCTTGATAGCATCTGCCTCATGTAGAGTTGGTGTAGGAAGGAGGTAAGCACACGTGTATACAAGGTTGAGCCAGCATCTGGTAGGTAGGTTGTAGGTGCTAAATGCCACCTGTTAGTCCTTACCCTCAGCTGTGCTGAAAGTCTGGAACTGTCATGGGAATTGGGCAACACTGATATGCTCTCATGAAGAAACTCAGGTGCACATACTGTGGATAACTCTACAGTAACCATGCACTGGTCTGTGCACCCTGGCCCCTGCCCCAGATAGAGCCTCTGTGACTGCAGGAAGGTAAAATGGGAAACTTTGCAATCAGATCCCTGTTGTTATCCTTTTATTCTATTCTGCCGATAGTGGGGAAACAGTGTAAAGAAGTTGGAGAACCAACTCTAAATTTGGCTTTCATGTTTCAATAAAAGTGAGAAACTGAAAGAAAAAAAAAGAGAAGAAAATTATTCTTTGAAGAAATGTCAAAGGCAACTTCCTGTTTTGGCTGAGGGAAAAAATGGAACCAGTGATGTAATAACTCCTTTGTATTTTTAGAAAGCTCATGGGGTACATTCAGAAGACATTCCTTGGCTTTCCCTAGAGAAGAGGCAGCCCTATTACTGAAGAAGGAAGTGACATCTGCAGGTATAAGGACCAGTCAGGGAGCTTGTCGGTGGAGAGAAACTGGATAGGGAGAGCTAAGATTTACAGTTCAGGGTCAGAGGTCTGTGGATGAAAACTCAGTAGGAGATGGCATGGGTGAAGGGCATATAGCTAGCTTGACCTGATAAGGTTCCTGATGAAGGCTGACCAGCATCACTAGTCATCCCCAGAAGCTGCAGAGGCCAAGAAACCCATTCAGATCAGATATTGAGGGTGGCTCTGTAATCTTGATTGGAATCCTGTTGTACACATTAGACTCTTTAAAGAAGTAACTGACTGTATATGCATGTATATGTGTATGTATACATACATGAATTTATTAGAGTAGCTTGAAGACTGTGTGTGGTCAAACAATGGAAAGACCAAGAATCTAGTAGTTGTTCAGTTTATGAAATGGATGATTCAGTATTTGAGATCTGGTGCTGGGGTCCCAGGGGATTCCGAGAGAGATGCTGGTCAAGCAGAAAAAAAAAAATCCAAAGCTTCGTTCTTCTGTGTCCTTTTACGTGGGCTGTCGCCAGAAGGTGTGACCTAGATTTGAGGTGATTCTTCCCACCTCAAATGATGTAACCAAGAAACCCCTCATAGAGGTGACCAGCTGCTTAGATTTTGGTTGATTCCAGATGTAGTCAAGTTGACTATCAAGATTATCCATCGCATCTGGTAATCCTGGAGAATGTAAAAAAAACAAAAAACAAAAACCAAAAAACAAAAGAACTCAGAAGATGGTAATGTGTGGCTAGTCAAAGAGAGTTTAGGGAGCCCAGGGAGAGGTGGCTCAGTAAGTGACTCTGTTTTTCCAACTGGATATGACTTGGGGCCAGGATGGCAGATAGAAGCTACTCTCTGGGGAAAGGCCAGAGGAGCCTTGACTTGCATTTGGCTTTTCTTAAGGGCTCTTGAGTTGCAAGCCACACTCATCTATAGGTACCAGAAAGGACTACTAGTTTCATCTCTCCTGGTTCCATGAATGCAGCTCTGCAGGACAGGTGTTTAGCTGAGGTCATCAGACTCCCACGTTTTTTAAGAACCGTCGATGTGACTCATCTTTTATATAATACCCAGCTCAGAACATCCAGCCATTATGAGGACCTCGTGAAGAACACATTATCAAAGACTGAGAATGACATTCTTTGATCTGGAGTGTTCCTGTAGGGTGAAAAAGATTAATGGCAGTGGAAGGATGATGGGAAGCCTCCAAGGTCAAGGCTTATGTGTGCTAATTTGAACAGATTCCCAGCACCCTTTATAGGAGGCTCAAAGTTTTGGTCTCCAAACAAACTCATTCAGACATCAAAAGATGTCTTTAACTGCTCATTACTACTACAGCCTGGGTCACTGGATGCACTTGAGTGAATGGCAGCCTCCTATCCCGGGGCCTCCATTTGCCTTCCTCTCCAGAGTGAGGTGGCATCCCTTTCTTCATTCCCAGGCTCTTTTGTCTAAGGCCCTCCACAGTCCAGGGTTTAGCTTGAGTTCCCAATGTCTAATTGCTTTTTGTTCAAGCTTGCTGATTCCAGTCGACATATTCCCTGGCAACTGCTCTGGTCTAGAAACCACTCTACCCTGTGTGACCCAGTACACAGAGTTCCTGTAGATGGGGCCCCAAGGATATTAGGGAAACCCTCAGATAGTCACTCACTCTCAGGAACGTCAGGATAGGCTTGCTGTCTTATTGAGAATAAGCTCAGGGAAGACTATTTGTTATACTCAGACACCGGCCAGAACCACTCTTGACCTCATCAGATATGCCCTGCAGGGCTCACTGGAAGCAAGAGTAAGGGTTGCCATTAGCAGAAGGAATAACATAGCCACAGGAAGCATTGCGTGGGATGAGTGTAAAAGACTCCTTGGGAGTTTGTAGAATATGAGGCAAAAGTGTCACGGTGTTGTTTTTAGACTGATCACACTGCAGTCTCATGGCTTAGAGATATGGGATAGTCTGTGATGTGGTGTGAGATTAGATGACTGTATGTCCTTTAGTTATTCCCTGACCTGTGGTGTGTTATAAATTCAGATGTTTTCCTAATATCTGTTCAATAACACAATCATCTTTCTTCTAATTAAGTGGCTTATTTGCTATGGTATATAATATGCATGTATGAGTGTGGATATACACAAGTCATGGCATGTGCGTGGATGTCAGAAAACAACTTCATAGGCTTTCTTTTCATCTACCTTTATGTGGATTCAGGGAGCAAACTCAGGATGTCAGGCTGGAGCAGCAAGCACCTTTACCTGCTGAATCATTTTGTAGGCCCTCAAAATGTTTGATAAGTACATAGTTTTCCAGTTCATCACATTATTCTGCTTGATTTTTATTTATTTATTTATTTTGGCCCTTTAATTCATCCCTTAGTGAACACACAGGTGCACATGCAGACATATACACATATAAAGGCACACACATATACGTACATATGTACACACACACACACACACACACACACACACACTGGCGAGATGAGCCAAATACCAATTAGCAAATCACTGGAGTTCTGACCTGAATGTCACAGAAGACATCATGAGCAGTGCTGTCAATTCATATTGTCAATTAGCTGTGATGCCCAGGACCAGACATTAGCAAAGCTGCAATTAATATTGGGAACATCACTTCAACCTGCCATTCAACCAGGAGCAGCTTCGAGATGCTCATTCTAGCACACTCTGTCCTCAGTGGCAGTCATACTGATATTTAAAGGAATGTTTACTTGAGCAGAGCAGGCACCTTGACCCTCATCCCTAGCCACACCGGGCAGGGCCTTATAGGAATCTGGGACTGTAGAAGTCAGCCATGCACAGCTGGAAAAGAAGGTGCAGAGCCACAGAGCATCTTCCTTAGAGCAGTGGCAGCTGAGCAGGACATGGCTGCTTAGTACTTGGCAACAGAATGACAGCTGGGAGTCCTCAGTGTCATGGTTCAGTGCTCATGTACTCATGTGACCAGCCCATCCCAGGGCCCTGACTTCAGCTTGTGAGATGCACACCCCAGTCTGTGATTATCTACACATAAGTAAAGAGAGGAATACTGCCTTCCTCAGTGGAAAATGAAGATTTTTATCTTTGTATTGTCTGCAGCCACCCCTCCCCCATGCCTCTAGCTTGTTGTCTTTGTGTGATCCCCTGCTCCCCTTTGCTCACATGTGCTGTCCATGGGCACACGTCTCTTCCTTCCTTCCTTCCTTCCTTCCTTCCTTCCTTCCTTCCTTCCTTCCTTCCTTCCTTCCTTCCTTCCTTCCTTTATTTTTTCAATTGATTAACATTTCAAATGTTGTTCTCCTTCCAGGATTCTCCTCTGCAAGCTCCCTATTCCCTTTCCCTTCCCCTGCCTATATGAGGGTGCTCCCCTGAATTCCCACCTCACTGTCCTAGCATCCACCTACACTCAGGCAACAAGACTCCACAGAATCAAGGGCCTCCCCTCCCATTGATGCCAGCTCAGGCCATCCTCTGCTACATCTGTGACTAGAGCCATGGGGTCCCTCCATGTATATTCTTTGCTTGGTGATTTAGTCCCTGGGAACTCTGGGGTCCCAGTTAGTTGATATTGTCGTTCTTCCTATGGGGTTGCAATCCCTTTCAGCTATGGTCACACATTTCTATTGCTAACAAACAGCCTTCCTATTACAGTAGGAGTGGACAGGGCTATCTGCTGTTGCTGCCTGGTAATTTTTACAAAGTAACAGATAGTAATCATATTACATATACATACATACATGTGTTTTATATGCATATGTTTTGTATATATGTTATGTGTGTATGTATATCTGAACTGGTCAGGAAGTAAAGAAGGAGGTGGGGGAGACACAGTGGGAACTTGAGGGGGAGATTGTGGGGTAGAAATGATGCGAATACAGCACTCATGTATGAAATTCTCAAAAAATAAAATAAAATAAAATAATAAAATAAACATAAAAAGACCTTGAAAAATTTCTCTGCCTGGGGATTTGAAGATTGTGCTGTTCTGGCTTGGTGCCCTCCTACAATAAATTGTTTGCAGTGAAAATATCATAGGAGGAAATGAATTTGAAATGACCTATTTTATCATGAGCCAACCTTGTGTTTTTATTCAGCATCCTAGCTGCTCCCAGCATTCTAGTTTCGTGTCACCTTCTGTTAGGTTTACGAAAGCCATCCCTCAATGACTCTGATGGTATTGTGTTCTCTGGCATCTCTAAGCTCCATGTCAAACGCACACAGTCAGAGGCCGTGTTTTGTATTTCTACATGTAGGGGCCACAGGGAGAATTTCAACTCACTTTGCAGGTTGGTCCTAACAGTTCATTATTTTTAATAAGTAGCCATGCTACTGGTTGAACTTCCCCCTATAGATTTAATTAGTCTCCATCCCCACCCCTTTGCTAGTTGATGGAGCTGGGAGAAGGGAAATGGCGGCAATTTGAAACCTTGTTAGAAATTTATGAAGTGCTAAAATGTTTTATTCCCAGAGGCTGGCTTGCCAGCTGTCACCGAGCGAATCCGCTGCCTGCCTCTCAGGGCTTGTGATGGTGGGGAGGAGGAGGGCCCAGTCTGCCAGGCTGAGTAAATGATGCGCTCCCTAATTAGTACAGCATAGATACAGGCCCATCATTTCCCTGCAATTGATCAGCAGTAGGTAAGAGGAGCACTGAGGCCTGTCTAGAGAAGGAATCAGAGTATAGATTAGCATCATGAAGGAGGGCCATTGTGGCCTTTAATAGACGACACTGAGAGTCTGGGGGTCGATGGCTTGGAAATTAAGACAAACATCTATTTTATTGTGATCTCCAGCAGACAATTGCCCCATTCCTTGCAAAATGTCCTGAACTAATTTGTTCTGGGAAAATGCCATCCTGCAAATCTTGGGAAGTGTCTGGGGTGGTCTTGAGGTATCCTGTCTACAAGCATGGTTTGCTCAAAGATACCACTCCACAGCTGCTCTGATGCCTCCAATTTACCTCTCAAGGAAACAAAGTGACCTTTTAAAAGGTGTTTATATGTGTGTGGTGTGCGTAGTATTTACCTGTATGTTTGTGTGTGTGTGTGTGTGTGTGTGTGTGTGTGTGCATGCAAATTAGCATACATTCCTGTTCAGAGTCAATGCTGATATCAGAGTCATCCTTCATTGATCTTCACCTTATATGTTGAGGCAACACTTCTCACTTGAACCCAGAGCCCACTGAAATGTCTGGAGTACCTAGTTGGTTGCTCAAGTGATACTGTGTTCACTTTCTTAGTGCGAGTTGCTGGCGCTACAGGTATGTCACCTTGTCTATGTGGCATTTACGTGTGCTCTGAGGGCCCGGACTTCAATCCTTACACTGAGCCTTCTCTAGACAACAGAGTAATTGTTGTTATTTTTGTATGTTGGAGTTTTGTTTCTATTTAATTAAGGAGAAGGAAGATGGGGGTGGGGAAAAGTGGGCAGAAGGGGACACCAGAGACTGGCACTGGCCAGGCTCTTCTGCAGCTCTCCTCTAGGCTAGCTCTGTGGGAAGGCAGAAGCCTAGGGAACGGCCTCAGCTGTGTCCATGGCTCCCTTGGGAGAGATGTGCACACAACCTTTGTGATACCCAGGTTAGTTAGGAAATTGAGCTTTGAGTGACCACCCTGCACCCATGCCCCTGCCTTTCGAAAAGTGCTAGCTAATGCTGGGAGTCACATAAATTTTCTGACAAGTTTGATTTCTCTTACTCAAATATAGAGCTTTTCTGTTTTTATTGGTTTAATGGTGAATGCAACCAAGCCTGAAAACTATGTGGTTTGCCCATGAAAAACTTATCATGCTGGGGAAGTTCAAGTCTAGTTGTACATGGGGTTGATTTATTTGAGAGATCTCTTCTGCTTGCTTTGAAGTTGGAGGAGGAAGCCGTTAGCCAAGGAATTCAGCCAACTTGGAAAAATGAGGACACTCTTACCTGCAGTCTCCAGTAGGCATGCATCCCTGCCAAGGTGTTCGACCTTTGACTTACGGAGTTACAAGGTTATACATTTGGGCTGTTGTTAAGCAAGTAAGTCTGTGGTGAATCTTTGCAGCAGCTGTGGGAAACAAAGCAGGTAGCAAGCTGAGGTAGTGAAGCTGCCCGGCGCGGTCTTCCACTTAGCCTTACTGCATGCTTTTGATAAGGCAGAACCAAGGATGATGATTCCTCCTGAGGCTTAGACAGAGAATGATGCAGCCTAGGCTGCTCCTGGAGTAGCTCACTAGGCCCCTTGCCAAGGATCGGCTGGCTCAAATGCCAGGCCGTTGATCCCATAGAGCTCCCAGGTGGGGGTTGGAGGCACTGAAATGCTGTGGGTGGAAATTGTACAATGATGCCAGCATCTTCAAGGAGGAAGGAGGAAGAGCTGAGATGTGGGAATCTATGGTTTCTGGAAGCCCTTTCAGCCTCTGAGAAGCTCAGCCCAGAGCTGCTCTCTCTCTCTCTCTTTCTCTCTCTCTCTCTCTCTCTCTCTCTCTCTCTCTCACACACACACACACACACACACACACACACACACACACACACGCACACACTCACATGTCCCAGGTATAACTTCAGTGATTCTCGTGGTTCTTGGAATCAGTTTCCTATGTAAAGTGGATATTCAGGTTGGAGGATGGAAAGATAAGCTGACCATGTATCTGGTGGACATCTAACTCCCCAGGAGGTAGGACATAAAAGTGTGGTCAGTGTTTGGTTGCAGTACTTTCCAGCTGAGGTCCCCTCTCTGTCATTGACTGTTAAATGTAGCTATCTGTAAATCACACTTTCCAGCTTCCAGGGTGGCAGGCTTTCTAAGTGTGGTGGAAAGAGCAGAGTCTCTGGGGTAAGAGGCATTCTAGAATTGTGCCTAAGTTGGAATACCCATCTCAGTTTTGGTTTTGTTATCTGAAAATGGGAACAATCCCGTGATACTGGAAACATGATGGCTGCAAGGGTTGGCTGACATGAGAGGTTATGCATCTCTTAGGGAGGAGAGGTGGAAATAGCATCCACCACCTTTGTTCTTCAGATGTCTTACTTGTGGACAGACAGCATGGCTAGGATTTTTTTGTGGCTCTGTGGCACTGAGAGGGAGAGAAGTGTGGAGGAGGGGGATGCTGAAGCATGGAATACCACCATGTTATGAGTGAGCTGTCCCAGCCAAGCTCGTAGAGGGGTGAAGAAGAAGGATATAGAGCAAACTCAAGAGCCTTGGGCCACAGCCATGGCTACCAAATCTCCAAGCTCATCTTCTGAGCTCTGGGCTTCCAGCCTCGACAGCTAACCCTGAGAATAAGACTTGTGTGGGAGGTCATACAGTCATAGGAGGATATCAACAGCCTCCAAACAATGTGATTATTTGTTTACCGGATAAATGTTTCTTGTGGGTCAGAGAAAGGGCTAAATATCCTTGAAATCTTCCTGTAATGGTTTGTCATCTGTTGGTCACAGCCTTCTCACCAGGCTCTACTGTGAAACCCAGTTGGGGCTGTGGAGATGGCTCAGTCTCTGAGATGCATGATCTGGGTTTAGTCGTATGGTGATACATGCTGGGGAAGCAGGGAAAGGCAGGTTCATGGGGCTCACTACACTGCCAGCCAACTTAGTGAGTCCCAGCCTGTTAAGAGGCCCTGTCTCAAAAAAAAAATTATATAGTGTCTAAAGAACAGTATCCAATATTATAGTCTTGTTTTTACATGCTTGGTGTACTGGCTAGTTTTGTGTCAACTTGACACAGCTGGAGTTATCATAGAGAAAGGAGCTTTAGTTGAGGAAATGCCTACATGAGATCCAGCTGTAAGGTATTTTCTCAATTAGTGATCAAGGGGGAAAGGCCCCTTGTGGGTGGGACCATCCCTGGGCTGGTAGTCTTGGGTTCTCTAAGAGAGCAAGCTGAGCAAGCCAGGGGAAGCAAGCCAGTAAGTTACATCCCTCCATGGCCTCTGCATCAGCCCCTGCTTCCTGACCTGCTTGAGTTCCAGTCCTGACTTCCTTGGTGATGAACAGCAGTATGGAAGTGTAAGCCGAAAAAACCCTTTCCTCCCCAACTTGCTTCTTGGTCATGATGTTGTGCAGGAATAGAAACCCTAAGACACTTGGTTATGCTTCATACCCACACAAAAGTACACACATACATTGTACTGGATAGTTTTATAGCCACAACACAAACTAAAGTCATCTGGGAGAAGGGCACCTCAATTGAGAAAAATGATTCCATAAAAATAGGGCTGTAGGTATGCCTGTAGAACATTTTCTTAATTGGTGATTGATGGGAGAGGGTACATCCCAGTGTGGGTTGGGCAGCTCTTGGGCTGGTAGTCCTGGTTTCTGTAACACAGCATGCTGAGCAACTCAGTAAGCAGCACCTCTCCATGACCTCTGCCTCAGCTCTCCCTACCAGTTCTTTCCCTGCTTGAGTTCCCGTTATGACTTCCTTCAGTGATAAGCAGTGACGTGGAGCTATAAGTCAATTAAACCCTTTCCTCCTCAAGTTGTTTTGGTCTTTTATCACAGCAATAGTAATTCAGACTAGGGCAGGAATTGGTTCCAGGATAGTAGGATATTGCTGTAACAGACCTAACCATAATGTTTTTGAGAGGGCTGTGGAAGAATTCTCAAACTTTGGGCAAGCAAAGATACTTCATGTTTAAAGCTTGGTGAGCTGTTCTGTAGGAGCTTAGAGTACAAGAATGTTGAGATCAATGCAGACAATAGAGGCCTGGCTTATGTAGTTTCAGACGGAAGTTTGAGAATCCCTTCATGAGTCTATCAGAGCCATTCGCTGTTTTGAATTAATCTGTGGTTCTGGTCAGCTGGGACTGAAGAGTCAGCTGTGATTAACAAGAGACTGGAACTACTGAGCTAAAACCTTTTGTTTTACTGGAACAGTTGGAGCTGAGAAATTGGTTGTTGAAGATACAAGCATCATTAAGGTGAAATCTTCCAGGAAGGATTTCCTCAGATGAATCAGTTCATGCAAGCTGGATTTAGAGGTGGCCAGGGTTGTACCTTGTACTGGCAGCAAAGCTTGGTCATGTATGAGCATCTCCCAGATGGTACTGGTTTTGAAGGCATAAAGGTAATCATGGAGAAAGTTGAGGCTTTGCACCATGAAGAGATCCAAGGAGAGGGACCTGGTGAAAGTGCTGCCAGCTTGTAGCAGAAGTCCCCAGCATTTTGGGGATACCAGTGGCATGGAACAACTGCCAGGAGCAGCAGTGACCATAAAGTGGCACTAGCTTCCAGCTAGGAGACAAGCTGTGTGCACTACAGAGACCTGATCTGTTGAAGTGACTCAGACCCATTGGGGGAGCCCATATGCTCATAAGTGAATCTCAGATATTAGATATGGAATGATTTACACTGTTGGAGTTTGAATTGGCTTTGATTTGACTGTGAATATGCCCTGGTCTTCCCTCTTGAAAAAAGAAAGTATTTATTTATTTATTTATTTTTAATTTTATAAATGTGTAATCCTGGAGATGAACAAGGAATGAAAGGTTGTGGCTTTGCAAATATGTGTTTATGTGTTAAGTTAATAAGGGGTCAACTGTGCTAATTTTGTGTCAACTTGATACAAGTTAAATTCATCTGAGAGGATGGAATGCCAGTTGAGAAGAGGAATGGGTGGAATACCTCCATAAGCTGGGGCTGTAAGCAAGCCTGTAGGTCATTTTAACAAGCAGTGATCTATGGTGAGGGCCCATTGTGGGTGGTGCTGGTTCTATAAGAAAGCAGGCTGAATAAGCCACAGGAGCAAGCAAGTAAGTAGCACCTCTCTGTGGGATCGGGTATCAGTTCTTGCCTCCAGGTTTCTTGCCCTGTTTGAGTTCCTGTCCTAATTTCCTTCAGTGATGAACTGTGATATAGAAGTGTAAGCCAAATAGACTCTTTCCTCCCCAAGTTGCTTTGGTCATGATGTTTCATCAGAGCAATAGTAACCTCAGTAGGACACACAGGCAAATGTATATACATATACATATGTACATACATTCATACATACATATGTACATACATACATACATACATACATATGTACATACATACACACACATACACATACATACAAACATACATACTACCTGTTTTTCTTGTACTGGGCATGTCTTAACTGGGAGTGAGGCCCGTAAAGCCCTAATGGAGGGACTGAGTTGGCACCCTCAAGGGATATGAGCGGGCTCCCTTATCCTCACCCAGACAGCGGACTACAGAGTCAATGGTAACTTCAAAAGTAACCCTAGTTAGCCACTCAAATTCACCAGACTTCACTGCACCCCAGTTTGTTGTAATATGTTTGTTTTGTTTTGTGATTATTCTTTACCTGTCCCCTGTCCTGTGTCTACCAGAATTTATGTATTAAATTTTTCTTAAACAGCAATTTCAAGGTGGCACAGCTGGGCTGATTTGAAAGAACTGTTCAGTGTCACAATTCTGGGCTCTAAAGTGCTGGCAGGCTCAGGTCCCTCTGAAGCTTTTGTAGGAGAAGGTTCCCTGTCTTTGCCATTTGATGGCTCTGGCCACCCACGGTGTTCCTCTGGGTGCACATGTGCTATGCAGCTGCCATTTCACAGCACTGCCTTGTATCTACCTTTGCTATCTGTCTTTTTCCATATCACTCTCTTTAGACAGGACCACCTATCAGAATTAGGGCCCTTCCTACTATTTAGTTAATACATAAAAACTTACTTTCTCCTGAGGTCACACGTCCAAGGACAAGAGATTAGATTGAACCTACCTTCTCGAGGAATACAATTCTGCTCACTATGGTATAATCTGGAGACAGACAATGTATTTGGGGGTTGGTGACTAGGCTGAGCACAGGGCACAGTGTCTAGTGTGGGAGGGAGGGATGAAGCAATAGTAATGGGCCTGATTCTGAGACAAGACAAGAGAGTATGTCTTTATAAAATTTGCAAGAGCTGTTGTGGAACTTCTTACTATGAAGGAAACTGTGCCAAGCCTGAGTATGACCTAAGAGATGGGCTCTTAGTATTTCTCATGTTTCTGTGGGCCAGCCAGGCAGCTCTTCTGGTATTTCTTGTCAGTGCTGAAATGTTGCCTACTGCAGTGCATCTCAGCTCTTGGGGGAGTGGAGCTCTGCTCAGCCTTAAAGGTAGAAGCCTCTCTAAGTCTCTGCTTCGCTCCCTTTTAGTAATATCTCACTGGCTGAAGAAACTTCTAAGTCCACCCCCACATTCCTGGGTTGGGGGACAGCATCACATTGTACACCTAGAGGGACTGGAAGAGATTGGAGCCATGTGCTGTAAACAATCTCCCTCTGCAACTGAGGGACATTTGTATGCTCAGAAGAGTCAAAGCATGCACACATATCTACTTACCTGGGTCCTATCCCTTGAGCTAGAGCCGCAGAATTTGTGGACCCTTCATTCTAGCAGATGCACAGGTGCTTTCCAATGTCCACCGAATTCCATCCCCAGGAGGCTGTCTGAATTCTAGCTGTGCAGTAGCAAGGTGCTATCCTAGACCTCCCTGGGAGGTGAGACACACCAGAGACTGGCTTCTGAGTATAGCTCTACCCATAACTGGTAGGAGTGGGCAATTCACACTGTACTCATGAGATCCTCTAGCAGATGTGTAGACATGCTTTTACTCAGGCTTTGTGTGCCCTGGGCACCTCGGCCTCCATTGTGCACAGTAGTGACCGCTTGATAGGGATTTCTAGGCACTGGCCTCTGTCTTTGCCTGCGTTCTTCACATTACATTTCAAGTTTACCAGTTTTATATAAACATCCAAGTCAGAGTGTTCTGGGGAAGCTGTAATTAATATGCTCTGATTATGGCCCCAGTTTTGTGTGTTTTCTGAGAATTATTGGCTAGCATGGGTTGGTCAGAAACTTGCTGCTGTGGTTCTGAAAGGGTCCTGTGTGTGGGAATCAACTCAAGAATGAATCAGGGTGTTTCTGAGGGTCTGTGTGATGAGCAGGAAGCAGTGATGGAAGTTGACCCCAGGGAGGGTGGAAAAACCCACCACAGTTCTTTCCGACGTGTGTGTCTCTGTCCTGTTCAAAATTTCTGTGCCCACATAGACAGAAAGAACATTGACACTTGCACAGGACCCTGATTTGCAGGTGGAAATTGTCAATAGGGAGGAATGGAAAGGAAGGCTCAGAGTCTCAACAGCTGCAGAGCCAGGGACCATGGACAACGACCAGGGCCAGCTCTATTCCAAGTGCAGCCTCTGCTTTCTCCAAAACTCCAGTTTTTCCTTTGTACCTCCTGATGTTCTCCATGCCCTTGGTGTGTGTATGTGGTGTATGCTGCCTGTTAGGATGATTTAAACCACAGGTTTCACAATGAAAAAGTGGAGTTAAGTAGAACATTTAAACTGCCTGAACCTCATCTAAAGTTGTTTAAATGCAATCACTGCCATTAGAGTAAAGAGCTATCTGAGGCTACCTGGATAGAATTTGCACTTAACAACTCAGTTTTTAAATGGATTAAATGGATTTGTCTATCTGTAGATCAATAAATGGATTAGCGTGTAGCTTAAATTTTGTATAACTCAAGGTGTGATGTTTGGCTTTTACCCCTGGGATCCAAGTCTTTCATCATCTTCACATAGAGGAGCATCCCTCTTCCCCCACTGAAGCATCTTTATTTCTCCTTTGCTTCTGATGTTTCTATTGACATGAACCTCATTCAATCACTTTGGCCCTTCTGGGATTTTTAAGGATCTTTATTTAGTGACACCACAGTAGGGTGGCCATGTGTAACCAGAGTTTCCTAGATCAAGGTTATTCCCTAGACACAATGCCCCTACATATGAACATTGGATGACTAACCTTCAAGAGTTTCCCCAAATGGAGATTAACTAAACAAGACAGTAAGCTCACCAATACCCCACACACAGTAGAAATGGCAAGATGCATCCTCATCCACTCTTTGGCTCTCCCTAAGGTGTGCTGTTTCCTTAGTGTTGAGGGCTCACAGTGCAAGAAAGTAGCCAGCTGAGTAGACATGGATGGAGTCACCCTACAGCTTTGAAGATCTGAGCAATGTTTTCTTTTGTTTGGCTTTGCTACTTCATCTATTTAATGTTCATTTTTTAAGTAGCATGGAATGTACTGGTGGGCAATCTAAATTCCCTTCTGTCTACCTTAGGGAAGCCAGACCCTGTTTTAGTGTCAGAAATTCTTCATGGCAGCTCCAGGCCACTGAAGCACCTTCTAGAGCAGTGGTTCTCAAGCTGTGGGTGGGTGGAGACTTCCTTGGAGTTCATGTACCAAACATTCTACATATCAGACATTTACATTGCAATTCATAACTGTAGAAAACAAAAGGTGTTAACACTTGGTAGATAAGTAGGTAGATTGTAGATAGGAACATAGAAGACAGTGAATAGATAAAGGAGGAAGAGTATTACATGTCCATGTCAATGGATGGTAACTGTACTTTATCATTTTTATGTGTATGGGAGTTTCACCTATATGCATATTTACATCACATATGTGAAGTGCCCAAGGAGGCCAAAAGGTGGTGTCAAATCCCTTTGGACTGGAGTTAACAATTGTGAATACCAGGTAGGTGCTGGCTATCAAATCCAAGTCCTCCACAAGTACATCCAGTGCCCAATCACTAAGCCATCTCTTTAGCTCCAGTCAGTATTCTGTACTTCTTTTTTAAAATTTATTTATTTATTATGACTACACTGTAGCTGTCTTCAGACACACCAGAAGAGGGCATTGGATCCCATTACTGATGGTTGTGAGCCACAATGTGGTTGCTTGGAATTGAACTCAGGACCTCTGGAAGAGCAGTTAGTGCTTTTAACCACCGAGCCATCTCTCCATTTCTGTATTCTGTATTTCTGTATTCTTAAAAATAAGATTTCATTCTTTTGGCCCAACCACTGTAGGATAGGAATGTATAATCTTCACTGCCACCCTCCCCACAAGAAGAAGGTATAAAACCAAGGAGGTGAGCCATGTAGATGGAATGATGTTGGCTTTGCCCAGAGTGTCACTCTGGAGACTCAAGGCCACTGTCACTATTCTACATTCATCATCTTCTCAATTTGCCATCATGTTCTCCTCTGACTCCAGGTGAATCTTCTGAGAAAATTCCTTGGAGTTCCCAGATTCTGGGCTGGGGGAACAGCCATCACCCCCCTGCATAAGACACAATGGTTATTTAGCCAGGGTATTCTGGATCAACCGTAGAGATGGCCAGGTGGCTGCCCTAGACTTAGAGAATGATTCTATTTCAAGATCTGCTGAGATAAACATTATTTTGACCCTTTGATGGAAATCCCCTAAAAATTACAGAGGACATTTCAGGACTGCACCACTTCTCTGAGACTTTTCAAGAAAGATTTCAGAAGACTGTCTTCTCTGTGAGGAATGTTTCTAGAACCTAGATCCACCCAAAATCTAGTTCCTTCTATTTTTTCCCAGAACTGAGACACATCTTCCCTACTGTACATCATAACCACCTCAAGGCTCATTATAACACCTACTATAATGCAGGTACCATGTTAAAAACAAAAACAACCCCCCTGTTGTTTTGAGAATCACAATAACAAAGCCACACACATTTAGAAGCAATCCACCCCACATCTATCTGTGATTGGCGGAATCTGTGGAGATAGAATTCAGGATGTAGGTACCGAAGTTGCATACACTCACACCGTGCTTCTGAGTTCTCCTTTACCCAACAGCTCACCTGCCATTCTGAAGTTAAGCTGTCTTGTTTGGGTCTAAGACCTCAAGTTCAAAGGGACTCCAGCCTTCTTTCCATCACTGTCCAGAACAGTCTGTTCTTGCAAAGCAGCCACGTTGCACAGATGAAGAAAATTTCATGATTGAAGTAATTTGCTCTCAAATGTAAATGAGGCCTGCTGCTGAATTTTAAAGAGGTGCTCAGTGTTCCCAGTGAAGATGGAATAATGCAGGGAAGAAGGGCCCTGGGACAGCCATGCCTTGGCATTTTCTTGGCTTCTTCATTTAGATGTCCTTACTCTGGCCAGCAGAGACTGGAGGCACCAGCATTAAATCACTTGCCAGGTCCTGTGTCTCCCTACTCTCCTTTACATTCCAAGGAGGCCATTGGGTAGCTTAGAGCTAAGACCTACAGGAGGTTTTATGTCTTATATCTGGATGAAGAGATGTGTATACGAGTTCCACAGGATTTCTGAGTTTCCTTATGTCAGAATCCTCAGAGCTTGGCTTTGGAAGCTTGCTGTCAGTGGACAGTCAGCACAGAGGTTTCTTTCATATAGGGATGAAACTTAAGGGCCACTGGCAGCAAGGGTCTGGTAAGGGTTTGAGGAAGTCTTGGCTTAACAGCTATAAAGAGGTAGCCTCACCTCTATGCCTAGAGCCAGCCTTTCCAGAACAAATGGAATGCAAGAATTATTTTTGAGAATCAAAGACATTAGCAACTGAGACTAAAGTATCAGTCACAATAACCATACTCTGCTAGAGAAAGTAAGTGACTCAGGGAATTTAAACCATGTCATATGGTAAGAGCCATGGGCTAGCCTGGGCTCTGCAGATGTTCTATGAGGAAGCCCTCACCATGGACCTTCTAACATGAGGCATGATCTTTGCAGCAGGGACTACATTAAATAATCATCAGCCTGGATTCTAACAATTCAGGCCTGTCTGACCTATGGCCCACGGCATTGGGCCAGGGATAGCTATGAATGCAAAGTAGTAGACCTACTTGAAACATGTGGTTTGTATGTAATTCTTTTCTATAGTGCAATTGTGGTTATCAAGAAAGGCTATGCAGATGTGATTCTGCAGAGGTTCATTGTGTTGCAGTGTTGAATGGCTGGATATATCTGTTTGTTCTTATTTTAAAAAGAGGTTTAGGAGAGAGACACATACTAAGTGAGACCATTGAGGATACAGAAGTCTCCACCACCACGCCCAAGAGGCAGGCTCTTTGAGGAGCCAGGCCTATAGATACTTTGACTTTGGATTACCAAGGTCCAGAGATAGAGGTACCTGTCATTGAAACCCTTAGGGCTGTAGCACATTGTCACAGTAGCCTGAGTACCATGGTGTCTCAGAGTTAAACAGTATTAGAATGTAGAGTTTTAGGCCAGTCGAGATTATACCCTTCTTTACATGAGCAGCTCTCTATTCCTGCTCTCCCAAAGTCTTCTTTGTTGGGGTTCTCAGCAACACACCCCTTCCTTCTTCAGTGTAGTCTTTCTGGCTACCTAAGCTGGGGTGAAAAGTGATAAGAGGAGGAATTACAGTCTCCACCTTCAGTGTCAATGTGCAGAAAGCAAAAAATAATAGGACCCAGATGAAGGGGACATGATTGATAGGACTCTTTGGACAGATGGCCTGTTCTGGGCAAGGACAACTGCATTTAATAGAGATGGTCCACTTTGTACCAGTGCCCACACTATTGTCTTTTCTTCATGATGCCTAGTGATAAAGGTACACACTCGTGTTTTTGTTTCTACCCAGTGGTCATGTGACTAGCTCTGAATGATGGACAGGCAGTTGAGTGACACTAATCTGGACCTCAAAGTCCAATAAGATGTGTGTCCCTTTATACCCCCAGATTCTTCTCTGATGTCTGTGACTCTTGATGTGGCTCAGGCAAAGGCTCTTCAAGTATGGCCCCCAACCTACATATCAGCATCTTTTTGGTCTACCAGATGTACAGAAGCTTGGACCCCACTGCTGACCTACTGAACACTACACCCTGGAGTGGACAAGCCACATGTATTCTCACAAGCCTCTGGGAAAATTCCAGTGAAGCTCTATTTTAGGAATCACTGAACAAGAGGGCAAAAAAATGCCCAGAAAGCAAGAACCAAGGGTCCTGAACCAGTACATAAATCCTCTAATAGAACAGACTAGGCAGCATCATGTTACCTGACTCCAGCAGGACCTTGGCATCTGTTAACACAAGCCGTTAGATGCATCGGTCAGTTTAATAGAAGCTGAGCTTTCCTAACTAACATGAATGAGTGACTGAATTTTGTGCGGCAGAGCAACTGGAGTGAAATGAAGAGGTTAAAAACCAGCCCTGGGAGTCTAGTATAACCTCTCTCATCTCATGCCCTGGGAGGAGAGGACAAACAAATTGCACATGTTTGCACAGTTTACCCCCAACTTTCCAAACATTGTCATTCAATTTTGCCATTTGGATGAATGACATGACCCCTGTCACAGAGCCAAGGTGTATGTCCTCCAAGGTGCTTATTATCATCTCACCATGAAAAGTTTATGTAATAAAGTCGAGATTGTAGTTTGCATCAGTGTCTGGCTAGGTGTTGGAAACAGAGGATGAATAGGGCTTGGTGCTTTGCTATTTTGCACTTCTATCTGTGAGGAATATAACCCCCGGGTCAATATACTCTTATATGTACAGAAAATGAGAGTGGCGTGGGGTTCTTTATCATGTGTTGTATGAAGTAAGTCTAGAACACAAGACGGGGAAAGAGGTATGGCTTACCAGTGTGCTTCCATATGCCTAGTGATTTTGAAAACTGACTTGCAAGAGATTGATCATTTAAAGTCAAAACTGTGACTGTTTCTACATTTTTGTCATGCATACAGTAAAAAAAATAGGGGATTTAAGATTTGGGTTCTCTGAAGTTGTCAACTCTCTTATCTGCTTGAAGCACATGTTTTCGCCTCCATGCATGTTTGAGGGCCTTTGGAGCTCAAGATGGAGTCACAGAACCAGAGGTGGGTGGAGATTGTGTGGAATAAATAAACATGAAGATCTCTTCCATTGTCTATAGCTCTGTCTGCTGTCCATAGGGAGATGAAACACTAGTGGAAAGAAAGATGTGGGAAACTGAGAGAGCCAAGGTCCTGAGCTGCTGGAGGTTAGGTGGGGTGGAGGATGGTCCTAGATGCTGGGGATGAAGGAGGTTGGAGGATGGTCCTAGATGCTGGGGGTAAGGTAAGGTAGAGGGTGGTTCTGAGATCCCAAGGGTGAGGTGGGGTGGAGGATGGTCCTAAATGCTGTGGATGAGGTGAGGTGGAGGGTGATCCTGAGATCTCAATGGTGAGGTGGGGTGGCATACTCAAGTGATATCTACAGGAAGAAATTTTAGGGTGAATTGCCTGTGGTCCTGTGAGCAGTTCTGTTTACAATCAAAGCAGATTCCTTTCTGCCACTGAGAGGAAAGCAAGTTGAGAGAAAGGCATGTGACAATCCCTCATCCCTACTCCAGATCCTTTTGTTCTTGATTTTTCAAAGCTGAACTCCAGCCTCTAGTCTATCAAAATTTTTTTCCTTATAATAACTTTTAAATTTTATATGTAGTTTCTTTGTGTGTGTGTGTGTGTGTGTGTGTGTGTGTGTGTGTGTGTGTGTGTGTAGGCAGACACAGACTGTATTTTACAGCTATCTAGAGTAGCCCCATAGTCTTTATTCTCCAGAAGCTGAAGACATCATGAATCTACAAGAAAGGAATTTTTAGAATTGTCTCTGGTCTACATTCACAATTAGACTGAAACACTTGTATCTCCAGGTGACCCTAAGTCAGTATGAAGGTTCCGACTTAAGGACTGGGAGGCAATGCTCAGAATCAAAGTGTTATTAGTCTAAGGGATCCAGTGTGTCCATAAAGTGTGTCCTTGGGGAGTTAAACAGGTCTACAATACTGAAGAGAGGTGTAGAAGAGATATGGGCTGGCTCAGAGCAGTCAATGAGAGGCAAGGTGACTCTAGTAGTCCAATGGGTGAGGCTATGACCTGGGAGGGACACACACCCTTCACTCTTCAAAGTGGCCAGGCATAGTGTTATTCAATAGCTGATTGAGGCAGCCCAAACTTATCCCATGGTATTTACAAGACCAGTATGGTTAACCTCTTTAAGTTTCTGGCCACTTTTTACAGTAATCTTCCTTTCACTCATAGAGAAAACAGGCATGGGGGTAAGCCCCAGAGATGGAGACATGGATAAAGGAGTTGTAGGGGACTGGGTCAGCTTTTGCCAGATATAGAGAGTCATTCCCTGACCCTATTAGGACAGGATGTTGGTTAGAGGTAGAGGTCTCTTGGATGTTAAACATCCACATGTAAGAGCTACCCCTAACAGGCATAGATAAGGAGAAATAGAGGAGGAGAGAGCAAGTTTAAGAGAGTCAAATCAGCAGCTTGAGTCTGAAGTGTTGAGAAGGTAAGTGTGCATGTTCTACCAATGCTACCTAAAGAGAGAGAAGTCAAGAAGGGAGTCATATTTGAATACCCTTGTATGTAGAAGGTAGGACAGTTGGTGAGGAGAGGGGTCTAATAGATGACCCAAAGGTTAACTTCTTTGATTAACATATAAGAATTTTAGCTGTGGCCAGAGGTACATTCTTGTATATGAATACATGCAGGTGTACCTTTAATACCTTATTAAAGAAACATTGCTGTAAATCCTATCTGTTGTAAGCTGACATCAGTGACCAGATAACCCAGAGATAAATTCGGAGCTCTGGCCATGATGCAGCCGTAGCAAGCAGCATTTGCAGTGGTGGATGATGGCTGGCATCAGCATAGAGAGCAAAAGCAAAACCAATAAACACACGCTCAAAGAAGACCAGGCAGAAGCAAAATATGCAGTGGCTACCATCGTTCATACATTCTACTGAGCCTGATCTATTTCCATCTCAGCTCCTATGTTTATGATAAAACTTACAAATGCACCAGAAAACATAGACCCATTTGCACAGACAGACAGACAGACAGACAGACAAAACTTTTCAAACATCCAGAATCATGCAGGCAAGCTACCTCATGCAGGTAGGCTACATCTTGCCTTTTACTATAAATGGGAGTAAAAGGGCTTTGTAATTGGATAAGGGGAATGATGCTTGCCTATAGAGGAGTTTGGGATGCCTCATACCCAGGGATCCATCCACCCGGGAAGCTAGTAAGGGAAAAGGTGCATCAGAGTGTGTAGTTTGAAGGAGAAAAAGAAAGGCTGGTGAGCTTGGGATCAAAGGGATGCAGGGAACAAAAGAAACAAAGGCTCCTACGTAGCTAGGATGAGGCAGGTTTGTACCAATAGGAAGGGGTGGATAAGGGAAATACCTCTAGAGATACAGCTAAGTGGCGGGGTTTGGTGAGGCTGGTAAGGCCTCTTACCTCAACAAAATAGGGAAGAAGGGGGATGGGTCCCCCAAACTCTGTCAGTACCAAAAAAGATGGCCCTGGTGTCCAGAATGAAGGAGACAGATCACCCTGATACTGTGATGACTATCTAAGGCTCCCTGTCAGAAATGGTAGTGATTAGGCTAAGGGAGCCCAGGCCCCCTCAGTCATCCATGGTCAGACCTAAGAGGTTGGCTGGAGGGTGATTTGGGTTTTATGTCCTCGTGCTGCAAAGGAAGTGAGGATAGTCAGTGTGCCCCTGTCAATCTTGATGGCACTGTGGGCATGGTCAAAATGGTAGACCTGTGCTGAGCTGGTGTCATACTTTGTGTAAGGATGTGCATCTGTGGCACCTTTGACATTTTGAGCTGCAAAATTCTTTATTGTCAGGAGCTGTACCATGTCCTGGTGGAGTCTCAGAAGAAACCCAGCCACTGTGCGATGTTATAATACCTCATTAGGCCCCAGCTGTGTCTGTCCTAATGGGCAGAACTGTCCCATGGCCAGCGCAGTTGTACAGTATAAGTACAAGTGTGTGTGTGTGTGTGTGTGTGTGTCTGTGTGTGTGTGTATGTGTGTTATAGAATGTTGACCATGAGAAAGTTTCTCAGATACTGAAAGGAAAATTAGATGTAGACACATCCCCATACTAATAATCAGCTGTTAACATTGTTTTTTCAAATCATTGTATCCATTCATCTGATCTGTCAATCATGGAGCAGGTACTCTTAGGCAGTGGAAGGCTAGATAGGAAATGATATTCACATCTGAGGGGCTGGCTCACAGCCTGGGATGAGTACCAAGTGTCATTAAATAGTGACAATCATCATATGTGGCCTTCACTACTGTCTTGTCTCTCTCCAGAAGTATTTTGTAGCCATCATTCCTACAGTTTTATCTCAGATCTGAGCTGGAATCTTCCAGTTTTATGATCCATGTAGCTAATTAAAACTAGTTTAGGGGCAAAAGTAACTTATTTTGCAAAGCATGT
The DNA here is from genome assembly GCF_900095145.1 of Mus pahari. Taxonomy (NCBI): domain Eukaryota; kingdom Metazoa; phylum Chordata; class Mammalia; order Rodentia; family Muridae; genus Mus; species Mus pahari. The sequence continues at coordinate 88,081,187 of NC_034601.1, read as the reverse complement.
TCACTTGAAATTGTCTCAATAATTGCGTGAGCTATTTTGGGAGTGAGAGCTAACATGTAATTAATTGTGGGACCCTTGTTCACATTCCCCTAGAAGAGGAGTCTCTGAGGAGATGAGTTCGTAGAAATGATGTCTATTTTAAAGCTGAGGATGCATTTCATTTTTATTAGTCTCTGCATCTTACTAGGAAAGCATGAGAACCCAGACATTGCCGAATCAAGCTTTAAGGCCCTTGACTTTGCCTGTTCATTGGAAACATCCTTGCAAAGCCTTCAGTGCTGGGAGACCTAATTGGCAGAGCATCCTATCATACATGAAGGCAACATCTGCCTCACTTGGACTTCTTAAGGTCCAAAGGGCCATATAAAAATACCCAGTCTTTCCAAACAGAGAAGTCACCGTACTGTCTCCGGAATTTCATTACCATCATCTCAGAATAGTCCTTGACTGTCTTTGTTTTTTTCTGTTAAAAGAATAAAATTTCTCCCTCCAAATTTCATTAAGTTGAAACCATAAATTAAGGTGCTTTAGAGTGTGCATATACTGAGGATCACCTTAAGAGAAGTGATCAAATCCAAACAGATTACTAGGGTATGTCTTAATTGAATATTGCTATGTAATTATGAGAATGGAGATCAGGATGTAGACACACACACACACACACACACACACACACACACACAGACACATGTAGACACACACTGCAATACTTTGATCTTGAAACTGTGCCAGAAGTAAAAGAAAATACATCTCCATGGTTGAAACTGTGAGGTTCTGTGGTGTTTTGTCAGAGTGATCCAGCAAGTTCATACACCCTCCATCCCCATGGGGTATATTGTGCCCCTGTCTGGCATCTGCTTTCCTTTTTGCTATAAGAAACAAAATGTGCCTGCTTCGTGAACCAGATGAGTTCACACAAAACACTGAGCAGTATGTACTACAGAATTTAGTCAACACCACCTTGTGTTAATATTGTACTGGTAGTTTAGGTGGCCGAATGCCAAATAAGACAAATCAAGAGCCAGTCTAGTCCTGTGTCTCCTCAGAAGTGCAGTGGCATAGTTCACAGTTCCCACAGAGAACTTCTTCAGAACATTCAAGATAACAACAGTCACCGCTTTTCTACTCACTGAGGTGTTCTTATGTGGCCTTTTGGCATTCTTCAAATTCCTGGCCTTCTATGTTAAACAAAGGTGTCAAACAAGTTGTTATTTTGACATTTTTAACTGAATAGAATCAGACTTTGTAGAGGAAGGCCACTGATTAGTTTGAGTTAATTTTATATCCAGCTACTGCACTGANGCTGTTTATCAGGTTTAGGAGTTCTCTGGTGGACTTTTTAGGGTCACTTATGTATACCATCATATCATCTGCAAATAATGATANTTTGACNTCTTCCTTANCAATTTGTATCCCCTTGATNTCCTTTTGTTGTCGGATTGCTCTGGCTAGGACTTCAAGTACTATATTGAATAGGTAGGGAGAGAGTGGGCAGCCTTGTCTAGTATACTGCCATACAAATAATCCTGTGTTCATGTCCTGGGGGGGGGGCGGGGGTCATAGGTTAATTTTCTAAAGACTAAGTTGTGATGGTACTTATATTGAACAGTACCAGTCCTACTGGTATGTTCAGTTACTTTCCTGTTGATGTGATGTAATGCCTGACCAAAAGCAGCTTAAGGTAGGAAGGTCTATTCTAAATCACATGGTACAGTATGTCTATCATGGTGGGGAAGGTATGGTAGCAGGAGTGTGAGGTCATGTTGCTTCTGTAGTCAGGCAGCAGAGAAAATGAATTAATTAGTGCTCAGATCACTTTCTCCTTTTGATTCGGGCCGGAAAGGACTAGCTCACATTTAGGATGGGTCTTCTCTGCTCATTTAAACCTTTCAGAAAATACCCTCATACACAGAGGTGTGTTTCCATGGTGATGCTAAATCTTGTCAACTTGTCAGTGAAGAGAAACCACACAACACCTAAGCTAGTTGCATGCATGGCATTTTCAATAAGATTCTCTAAGCACCCCTTGTGTACAGATGAGACGTTGGTGACATAGGCTCTGGAGTAGTACGGATTCTGGTTCCTATCTCATCATCTCCTGCACTCCTGTTGCCTTAGCAACACTCTAACAATATCTCACAGCAGATCTCACTTATGTGAAAATATCCATGGAGAGAGAGATGGGCCATATACTTACTCTGGCTCTGGGGCATCCCCTGAAGGTTTGCAGGGGCTCCTTAAGGTAGTGTCTCTGTTTGTCTGTCTCCTAAAGGTGAGATTTTCACTAAAGTTCTACAAACACTGTGCTTGGTGATATCTTCTTGCTCTCTCTTGAAAATGGGTAATCCTGAGTTGATTTAATTTGAAATATGCCAGTAGTTACTTCCAGGCAGTACAGCTTAATTTGGTTTTCAAAAGTTATCAGTGAGGGAATGTTTTAAAAGTCGTATTTTACTTAAACATGTTCTGAAGAATTCTAGGCCATCCCAACCTTCCTGAAAAGATGTGTCTCTGGCACATTCCTTCAAATGTGTCAAATCCAAATCAACTAAAATTCCCATGGGATAATAGGCTTCTTTATGAGCTTTCCCTGTGTGATTAGGGATGGGACGGGGGGAGCCAGACAGCTGGCCTCTTCCATGAGTGACAAGGAGGTTTTAAGTATGAGGGAATGTCTTGGGTGGCTGCAGTGCCTCTGACTGGTAAAGCCCATGCCCCATATCACAGATTCTAGGGTTGTTGATGGAGTATCCCATTGCCTGGAGGATGTTTGAGATCCATTCTGATATAAATACCTCATGGTAAGGGCAGCAGGATCCTTCCTTCTTTAGATAAATTTGTGTGATTCAACAGATGTGTCGAAATCAGTGAATTCCAGCTGAGACCCGATCTCTCCAAGGAAACACAGTGTGACTGTATGTTACCTTTGATGCCACCATGCCTTTGAATGTGTGACAATTTGCTTTGGATTCAGACCTGGAGGAAGAAGGTACTCTGAAAAGCATGACTCCTGGTTTGGTTGCTTTTATCCTTGATTATAGTTTCAATACTGAGACCTACTCAGAAGGAGGTAATATAGATTCTACAGAACAATAACAACAAGAAGAAAAGGGACAAATGCTGGAGTCAAAGACACTCTCTGGTAGATTTTGCTTTATTTTATTTTATTTTATTTTATTTTATTTTATTTTATTTTATTTTATTTTATTTTTTAGCTCTAGTGGAAGAACATACTGTAGAGCCTTAGTTTGTGCAAACATAGTGGGTTAAAAAGGAAAGTAGCAGCGTGTGTGTGTGTGTGTGTGTGTGTGTGTGTGTGTGTGTGTGTGTGTGTTTGCCTGTGGAGGCCAGAGATCAATGTTGAGTAGTCCTTGTTGAGTAAAGTATTGCTTACACCATTTTTCAAAACAGGGTCTCACACTGAAACTAGAGCTTACTTTTTGGTCTAGGGTGGTTGGAAATCAAGCCTCAAGAGCCTCCTGTCGGCTTTCCAAGGGGCAGGTTGCAGGCCTCAGTCTATTGACTGGGTGCAGGAATTGGTTAGAACTCAGGTACTGGTGCTTGAGTGGTGAGCGCTAGATAGATGAGCCATCTTCTCAGATTTTCTTTTTGGCTTTTGTTTTGAGATAAGATGTCACTTGTCGTCCAGCACAGGCTTCCCTCAAGCTTGCTGTTAAGTAATTATGCTGGAGCACTGTTGGGCATGTATTCAGGCTTCTTCTGCCGCTGTGACAGCCAGATGATGTTAGACATCACCTATAAAGCTCATGGCGGGCTCTTTAGTTACAAAACAAATTGCCAAGAAGTCTCAAAACATTTTAAGAATGTTCACAATCTTGCCATGAGCTACATGTGTGGCTATCCTCAGCTGCATGGGGCTCACGAGCCTGTAGTTAGGCATGTCTGGTAGAATAACCAAATGTAGTGTCAGGAGGGGATTTTAGCAAGGATGCAGAAGGATGTGGTCTCTGCCCTCCTTCCTAAGCAGGTCCTTGAGCTCTCTTTCTCTTCCTTCTCAAACAGCCCAAGGTTAATCACAGAATTGACGATGTACTTATATGAAGACCTTGAACCAAATCCCAGCTCTGTGTCATACAACAATGCCAGACCAAAGTTCCTGCAGATTTTCCATCTCAATTTAAAAAAAAAAAATGTAATCCGAAATCTCTGTAATAGACACCAGGAGAGTAGCATAGTCTTGACACATAAGGAACATTCCCAGAGGGCAGTTATTTAGTCTTGCCCAACTCAGCAGCTGGAGTAGCTCTGACTGTTTGCAAACTACATTGTAGGCTGTGGCTCTAAGGTTCTCATAAGGGCTTGTGTTTGTCTAGGCACACTGTGTGTTTCCTGGTGCTCCGCAGCCTTATGAGGTTTCCTAATGCATCACTTTATTTGAGTGAGGCCAGCCTCTGATAGAAGTAGAGGTTAGAATGATGTCATGTAGAGATGCACAGGACCCAGTCAAGGATACACTTTGTTCTGTGAAGTTTGAACATATGGATAATCGAGATAATCAGATAACCAACCCCCTCCCCCGCTGCATCTCAACCAGCTGAGTCTACAGCACCAAGCATTCAAGTGATTAGAAGAGACAGAGTGGGTGTAGAGCCTCTGGAAGGGATAAGAAGTTCTGCAAGTGTCTAAATGCTTCATAAATTGACACGATGAGTCATCTGCAGAGAAAGACCAATTTAAAGTATCATCTGTCACCGGGATATAATTATATGCAATTGAATTTACCCCAACAGTCATGTGGTAAAGAAATATTTATTGAGATCCTAGAGGATATATTAGGGAATAAAGACACCGAAAATATCTCTGATTTAGGAAGCTGTTTTAGGTGGGAGTGGAGACAGGTTGTGCAAGCAGATGACTAAATGGGAAAAGTGCACAGTGGATCATAGGGTCCAAGCTGTAAGACAGGAGCAAGTGCTATGGCCTAGGCAACTGAGGAGGGGGCGCTCCTCGAAAAGACAGGCCCAGCAAAGACTTGACAAGGTAAAGAAGGAAGCAAGTAGCTTTGTGGTAGGAACATCCCATGGAGAGGCAGAGCATGTGCAGAGATCCAGAGATGTGAACCTGCAGGAATGGGTGGCAGTCACTCAGGGCCTTGTAGCTAAAGGGGAATGAATAGACAAAGGTATAGAAGGCAGCCCCAAGAAGCAACAGCAGGGAGAGGGCCTGGAGAAAAACAGAACAAGGGGAAATGTAATGGGACTGGCTGTAGCTGCTTCAGAAGGAAAGAATGAGAGGAAGTGTGCATAGAAGAGGGTAGAGACAGGACAACCCATTAGGCAGCACTGCCAAGTCAGTGCGATGCCATGGTGATTGGGTGCAGAGGTACAGAGGAGGGGGCAATGGCAGATTTGGGGCAGAATTTGAAGGTACAGCTTTTAAAATTCAAATCACAGGGAGGATGGGGTTGGGGAGGAGTTTCGTGTGTTTGGCTTGAGCAACCATCAAGAAAATGAATGGCCTTTGATAGTTTTAGCAAAAATCTTGATTCCCAGAATCCTCATAAGAATCTGGGTATGGAGATACCGGTCTATAATCCTAGCACTGAGAAGGTGGAGTCAGGATGGTCCCTAGAACTTTATGTAAAGTTAGTCTGGCCCAATTAGTGAGCTCCAGGTTAAGTAGGTGATGCTATCTCAAGAAGTAAATAAGGTAGAGATGTCTGATAAAATGGCTCACTGGGTATTATACAAGCATGAAGTCCTAAGTTTGAATCGCCATCACCCACGTAAAATGTAGGGGATTGTTGTACACAATCTAACCGCTGCACAGTAGGAGATGAAAACATAACAGATTTAGCAGAAGGGCCTGCTTTAAACTAGTGAGGCTGAGAGTGATAGACAACACAAGAGTGTGTTCCTGTAGCACATGCAACAAGTTAGAAAGTGATTGAAGAGGAAGCCTGGCACCAGACTCTGGCCCTCATGTGCTCACTCACACGCGCACACAACACACACACTTACCTCCATTCTCTCTAGGAGGAATCGCTGCATCTTCCTCTGTGTCCTCCAGAGCTCTCTATTGACTGACACACAGTGAAAAATCACACACAATGTGGTCCCTCCGTGTGAACAGTTCTATGGCATGTGAGGATTCCCTGCCTCTGATCAAAGGGGGAACCAAACAGTCTGTAGATACACAGTCACCAATGCACTTAGCTACCAGTGACTCATTTAGATCCCTTTCTTTCATTTATAAATTATATTTGTATTTATGTGTATGTGTGCATGCATGCTGCTACCACAGGATACCTAGAGGCTACAAGAGGGCATCAGGTTCTCCAAAATTGGAGTTACAATTGTGGGCCTCCTGATGTGGGTGCTGGGATCTGAACTCCAATCCTCTGGAAGAGCATCAGCCACTTCTTACCACCAAGTCATTTCTCCAGACTTATCCCCATCCACCCCACCCCCACCCCCGTTCCTGTCAAGCTATCTTCTAATACTGGTCTCAGACTCTTAAATGATCTAGTTACACTGAATCGAACTTCCAGGTTCAGGTAGGCGTTGAATGTTACAGTGTCTTCCTCTGTCCTTTCCACAGAACAACAGTATGGCAGGTAAATCAAAATGGGGAAGTTAGGTTACATTACTTTCACCGTGTAGGGATTAGCTGTCATGGAACCATAGGCAGCGAATAGGACATCCTTCTATTACAGCATTGTGCTTTCTGGAGGGAAAATAGTCACCTTAGGGGAGGAAGAGCATCTATTCTGGGTCACAGGCTAAGAAGAAATGCAGGACATTGTGGTGGCCAGGACACCTGACAACACATGGCACCCACCGTCAGGAAGCAGAGGTCAGAAGTGGAGCCAGGCTGTCAAGCGGCCTGGCTCAACCCCCAGTGCTCCATCGTGGTACTATAGGCTCACAGTCCCACACTGCTTCTGTGGGTGTTAGCACTGCATGTAGGTTTCGCTCTTATGTGGAGAGAGCATCTCAAACCCTGCTATAGTTTACTCAGCTCTTCAGGGAATGCTGGTGGGTTCTGGCAGCGTAGTTCTCTGCATCCCCACCTCATGTGCTGTTCTGTGGTTGCGTGTCGTTTTGCTAGGTGACGGTTTCCTTCCTTCCTTCCTTCCTTCCTTCCTTCCTTCCTTCCTTCCTTCCTCCCTTCCTCCCTCCCTCCCTCCCTCCCTCCCTCCCTCCCTCCCT
>NC_034601.1:88072394-88074005 GCF_900095145.1 Mus pahari | reverse complement strand
CTCCCTCCCCTCTCTTTCTTTCTTCCTCTCTCTCTTTTTCTTTCTTTCTTCATTCCTTTCCTTCCTTTCTCCCTCCCTCTGTCCCTCCTTTCTCTTTCTTTCTTTCTTTTTCTCTTTCTTTCTTTCTTTTTCTCTTTCTTTCTTTCTTTCTTTCTTTCTTTCTTTCTTTCTTTCTTTCTTTCTTTCTTTCTTTCTTTTTCTCTTCCATATTGGGGAACACACTTTCATACAAGCAATCTCTACAATGTCTCCCATTCATGTTTATAATTAAGAAGCTGTCTTCTCCACATGATCATAATGCTGGCATGAGTTCCCATGCCCTTACTTCTGCCTGTCCTCTTTACTCATAATTTCTCACGTGATTCTGATCTCATCACACAGTCTCCACTACCTTTACTTTCCCCCTAAAGATCTGCGATTCCAAATTCCAAGGAATCTGAGTTAGTCTGTTTTTCATTACTATGACAAAATTCTTGAGGCTAGGTCATATTTGAAGAAAAAAGGTATATTTAACCTAGTTTTTTTAGATGATTATAGAAGTACTATCTCTATCACCTCATATACCATGGACATATCACATGGTTTCAGATGGTATTATGCCAGATATGTGTATCATATGTAGGAGAGATCACGTGGAATGACATCAAGCCTTAGATTACTGAAGGGCAAGTATCTGATAATAACTAACTACAGCTCTGTAAGAATTATATGTCCAAGAGTGACAGTCCTGCTAGGTCCCACCCACCTCTTAGTGAGCCCACTATCTCTGCATTGTTACACCATGGGGCTTGGTGTCTGTCTTACGGCTTCTATTGCTGTGAAGAGACACGATGACCACAATTCTTACAAGAAAAACACTTAATTGGTGCTAGCTTTCAGTTTTAAAGGTTTAATGGATTATCGTCATAGTAGGAAGCATGGTAGTATACAGGCAGACATGGCACTGGAGAGGTAGCTGAGAGTTCTATATCTGAATCCTCAGGGATCAGGGAAAGAACTGCCACACTAGACTTAGCTTGAGCATCTGAGACCTCAAAGCATGCCTCTGAAGTGACATACTTCTTCCAACAAGGGCACACCTCCTAATAACGCCACTTCCCATAGGGCTATAGGGGCCATTTTTATTCAAACCACCAAAGTGTCCATTACAAACTTGACAAGAATTGGTATCACCTGGGAGACAGGCATGTAAGGAATCATGCTGAATAATTAAAATATAGTAGACTAACTGAACTTTGAAGACCCACAGTAAAATTGAGCAGTATCATCCCTGGGCCTGGTTCCTGGCCCATATAAAAAGGAAAGGTTGAGCTCCTCATAGCTTTCTGCTTCTTGACATGGGTACCATGTAACCAGCATCTTCAAGCTCCTAATATTCTGACTTTTTTATCAAGATATACTATATTTCAACATGTGAGTCAACAAAAATCCCCTTTCTTTTTTTTTGACATTTCTTTTTTTAATTTATTTATTATTATTTTCTTTATTTACATTTCAAATGCTATCCTGAAAGTTCCCTATAACCCACCCACGACCCTGCTCCCCTACCTACCCACCCACTCCCACTCCCACTACTTGGCCCTGGCCTTCCCCTGTGCTGGGTCATATAAA
>NC_034601.1:88019169-88070865 GCF_900095145.1 Mus pahari | reverse complement strand
GGGCCTTGAATTCCCAATCTTTCCAAGACTTTTATCATGAAGGGGTGTTGGATTTTGTCAAATGTTTTCTCAGTATCTAACGAGATGATCATGTTGTTTTTGTTTTTGAGTTTGTTTACATAGTGAAAAATCCCTTTCTTTCAGTTGCTTGTATCAGGGTATTTTTCATGGTTACAACTTCTAGTACACATGCCTTAGGAGACAACTCAGATCACATTCAAACCATGGCAGAACCAGTCACATGATTTAGATTAGCTCTGGTGCACTTTGTAGAAAACCATCTCCTCCTTGCGCTTCCAATTCTTTGGAATTGCTGATTACTTTTGTGTCCTTCGACACATGTAAACTTGAAATTTAAATACTAGAATGTTACATGCAACATGCTCATGGCTTTTTTGAGGACCCATGTTCTCCTGAAATGCACACTTCAACTACCACCATGTTAACAGCAACTTTCAGATGTCCCCAGGGACCCAGAGACTTTATGTGCACAATGAACTCCTGTGCACATATGAGATAATTTTCTAGAAGGGTATATCAGATATTTCAGAGCCATTTTTCTAGGTAAAACACTTTTTCCTCTGGAGATTTGTAAAACACACAGTGAAAGATGATTTTTTATTATTATTCATGTTGTAAAATCTGTAAGAATATTGGGTATAAAGATCACTCTTAACAAAGCAATACAAATTCTCAGCATTGAGTTCTCAGGGCATCTCAGGAGTTATATTCTCAGCCACTCATGGTCCTTGAGGGCTTGATGATGAATTTTTGGTTGTGACAGATAATGTCCAAGAAATGCACACCAGGAATTATTCCTTATAATGAATCTATTTGGTTATGTAGAGTATGAAAAAATGTATTTTTCCTTTTAGACATCTAATGATCAATTAATAAACACATGGAAACATTTGTTAAGCACGTGTTTATGCTCTGAGTACTAGGACCAAACTGTACCATCATCTGTGTTTTGTGCCTGGAGTGAGGGGGTGGGGGAGGTTTTTCATAATGGTACATATGTGGCTAAGACAGATTGTCTCAGGAAGCTGAGAGGGAGGGTGTGGTGTCTAGTTGGGAGGCAATTCAGAATTGAATTCCTACAAAATGTACAAATGTACAAGCTGAAAACAAACAAACAAACAAAAAATCAAGTTGGAATGTCCAGCCAATCAGCATGCTTTTCTTTTGTTGTATTGGTTGGAGCATTATGAGATATTTTATTGAAGTTCTTTTAGTGTCTCTTCCCCATGGTTTCCTTATCTCTCACTTCTGAGTTTGATTCCATGGTGTGAGCTCACTCTTGAGAAATTCATTGTACTGATGGTCACTTTTTCTTTTCTGTTAACTGGCATTGTAGTTATCGTGCAGTTATGGTACCTGGAACCAGTCAGGCCCCGTAGGCTCTGCTGTGAACTTTGCTGAGATTACATTGACCCCGATTGTCATGGTGATGTGTTCTGCATGCTGTGCCTGAAGTATGTTGCTGTAGAGTCCAGAGAATGTTCTATACTAGTCATACTTTTGGTTTTAAATTACTGAGCTCAGTAAGTAAATAGCAAAGCCCAAGTAAAAGAATAGGTAGAAGAAGGTGGATAGAAAGAAAGAAGCAAAATATTCAATTAGGCACTCACTGTATCCATCAGAAATGATCTGGGAAGCCCTGCTTGTCAGCCAGCTGGAGTTCCCCATAGAGAGTCCTGGGCAGATCAGCATGTCCTCACATTCCCTCTGGGTGAGGCTTCCACATCAAACAACAAATGGCAGCAGATGGGGATGATGTCACAAGTCACACTCAGGACATCTAGCAGACACTGACTGGGGATATTGACATCGGTGGAGTTTCTGATTGAGCTCTCTCTCCATGACTGAGCTTCCCATTGCTGACCTTCTGGCTTCTCTTTTCCAGTGAGGCATCTTTACACTTTGGGATAAACAAAGGTGAATTCTGTTGAAAATGGTTCACCTTCTAACTGTTCCCAAGGACATGAAGTAGTTTTATTCTTGCTCATCTCTCTGGGTCCTAGGGTTAGGAGCAGAGTATCCCAAGACACGGGAGGATAAACTAATACTTTGAGGTTAAAATGCAAGGGTCTGACGTGGGGGCGGAGACCTAAGTTCCAGTGCTAGATTCTTAGTGAGCTCTAGCAGCACATGACAATTTACCAGTATAGCTATGTGTGTTATGTTTCTGTGCTCTGGCTAGTTGTGATGTGACTTATCTCATCTTTTCTACCTGCCCTGTCCTGATTTCTTTTCCAGTGCTTCATATTTTTTCAATTTTTTTAACCACATGCAAATGCCAGGTAAAGACTCACTTGGGGTACCCTCTCCAGCTCTCTGCAGCTCTCTCTATACAATGTCCCTCTGTGTGCATTAGTGTCCTCTTAGAAATAAAACAATGTATTTTATTTATAATCGTGTGTGTGTGTGTGTGTGTGTGTGTGTGTGTGTGAATAGGGTGCTAGGAACCAAACCCAGGTCCTCTCCAAGAACAGCCATTGCTCTTAGCCACTGAGCCATCTCTCTGGCTCTTCACTCTGTTGTTCCTAATTCAGCAACTCAGACTCACCCTTTGGATTGATGTTGGGAATGTGCGAAAGAAGGAGGCCCTGGCTAGTTTGCTGTATGCTTTCTTGACCATATTGCCTGAATATTTGAACGTAAAGGTAGTCAAGTTTTGTGCATGTGACTGTAGGCATGGGACTACCTCCATTGTCTGCCAAGGACAAGACTTACCTGACTCTTATTTCATGAGGAGGTATTTGATCACGTGCTTTAATGCTGGGTACCATTAAAATACATTAGATAGAGGTCATCATGCTACTGTAGAAACACATAGGTGCGTCTTTATAACCTCACTTGGAATTACTTCTCAAACACTTAGGAACTTTTCAGGCCATGATGTGACCACCATTCATCTGATTCCAGTGGTCAGAGCCAGGTCACAGTGAGTTTGAAGGCATTAACTCGAACATAAAGCAGTTTCATGTCTCTGAATCAGCGAAAGGTTACACTTCCCTGACATATTTACCCAAGGCAGAGTTATATTCCTTTTATTTCGGAAGACCATTACAGAAAGTAGTATACATATCTGTTCACAGGTTCTTATAAAATCAATAAAAGCATTTTGGACTCAAATAACATGTCTACCTAAAGTGAGTACCTGTGGCCTGTAAATCTGGTGTCTTGCCTCAGTTCTCAGAATTCTGACATCTCAGAATCCATTAAATGCTAACATCCAATACTGCCATCCTGTTTGGTTCCTTCTTCTTTTAGGGAGTATAAAGGCTCAAACAGGGTCCCACTCTATAATTCAGGCTGGCTAGGAACTTACTATGTAGCCCAGGATAGACTCGTATGTATGGTGATCCTCCTGCCTCCAATCTCCTAGGTGCTGGAATGATGAGTTGTGAGCATCTGAATTACCTTCCATCCTTTTGTTTCTAGTACATCATTTTTCTGTGGGATTTAGACCACGGATCTAACTATTCTCCTGTATCTCCTTTGTATTCCTTTCTTTTTCTGTTTTCTTAAGTTTCTCAGTAGAATACAGCAGTCATGCTGTCACTGTGTGCTGATCCCAGTGGATAGCTCAGGGAAACCTTTTCTGGCTGAAGATAAGAGCATGCAGATCAAGACAAATTGTGACAGCCACTGGGCTCTCTCTACCTCCTCCCATACCCATTCATTTCTCCACACTTAAATCTAATACTGTGGGTTTGTTCTTCCTCTGATTATATTTGATGGGGGAGGGAACAGAGATGGGATTCTCTTGTGCCTGTGTTTTTATTGTTTTGTTTTATTTAGCATTATGATGTAAGAGACTGGGTGTGTAGCTCAGTGACAAAATTTGCATGAGATGCTGAGTTCCAATTTAGCAATGCAAACAAACAAACAAACAAACAGAAAACCACCAATGACCATCACAACAACATAATATGAAATCTAAAACTGAAACCAAAGCCAACCAAACAAAAACATTCTGCACACACTATGAGTATGGTAGCATATGCCTGTAATCCTGTAACTCTGAAGACCAAAGCAAGAAAGTGCTCACAAGTTTGAGACCAGTTTGGGCTGTATAGTGAGTTTGAGGTCAACCTGGGATGCAGCTTGAGACCCTGTCTTAAGGGTGCATAAGGAAATCAACATATAACATATATCAATATAAATATATAAAGCTTTGTATATGAAAAATACTTTAAAATTTTAAACCTATATTTATTTATTTTATTGTGTGTGTATAATGTGCATGTATGTGCGCATGCATGTGTAGGTGTGCACACAAATGTGTAGTTAACATGTAGGTTTTCAATCTGTATCTGGGGTCAAATCCTCTGTCAGATATCTTTTCCTCATCTTATTAAAAACTCCCAGTGTCTGCGGATCCATCTCAGGTCCCATCTCTTCTCATACTCCAATCTGTATTGGGACACACACCTAAGGATGGTTGTTCTTCTCTGGTGTGGAAACCCTTTTTGGAGTCTTGGATGAATATGCTAACATGCTGTCCAATGGCAGTGCCCTGAGCCTCACTGAATAAAGTTGGTGGTCTTCTTTCCTTTACCCCATATCCTCCTCTCTGCCTTGTATGACCTTTTTGTTAATGACTCATCTTTGTGACCAAGCATCCAAGCTGTCACCCTTGTATAATACAGACTTTCTGCCCTCTGCCCTCTCAATTCTCCCAGGCTCTGTGCACTTGTGCTGGGGAGATTACATCAGATGTGTCTGTGTGCTTGGGCCATTCTCCTCTTAGCTGGCACAATAGCTTCCAGGCATCCTGCCTCAGCCTTCTCTTTTGTCTATGCCATGTTTCCCATCTCAAGCTCTGATCTGGGAAACTGTTTTGTTTCAGACTTGCAATGACACTTTCAACTTCCAAAAACAGCTTTTTGAGACACAATTTACTTGCCATAAATGAAGCAAGTTAGAGTATGTAATTCAGTGGTTTTGATTTATCCACAAATATGTAGCCTTTAACAGTTCATTTTGGAGCAGTTTTAACACCTCAGAAAGAAACCCTGCACCATTTAGCTGTGACTTCCTAGTCCCTTGAACCCCCCTCCAGTCCCAGGAAAACCACTGACCTACATTCTCTCTCTCTCTCTCTAGAATTTCCACTCCTAGAAACTTCATGTGAATGGAGTCACATGGTCTGTGCTTCTCTGTGGCTTTCCAATCTCAGCATAATACCATCCAGGGTCAGCCTCACTACAGCTTATGTTAGCACGTCATTGCTTTTATTATTACAGTGTAGTATTCCATTGTATGTATAAACTGCACCTTACATGCCAGCCTTACGACTGGTTAACACACTGGATGTGTCCTCATTGGTTTGTTTGTGCACATACATTTCCATTTCTCTGCAGAATCTACCCACTGGTGTAACTCTATTTTCTAGAGAGTTGAGAATAAGCCATCTAGCTTGCTTTCTGGACTTTTTGCTATATCCCATGGCATTGGTGACAATGAGCCTTGATTGTTAATGTCCCCAGATCCTGAACCAGTGCCAGATACTCAGCATATGTTAAATGAGTATTATATGAAGGGGAAATACAAGCCCTATAGCAGGGCTTCTCTTGAGGGGACATAAAGAGACATCTCTTCACACCAGGCTAGAGAGCACCAACAGACTAAAGGGAGAGTTCTATGCAGGTCTAGCTTGGTGAAGCAGTAAGTGTTTGGGGGTTGCTTACAGAAGCACGGGGGACTCAAATGTGGCTGCAACAAGAAAGAATCCCACCCTTCTCATCTCTTTCCTCATCTATCACTTCAGAGAGGGGAGGGTAAGGCCACCTAAGGATCTCATAGGACACCTCCTATAGATCTCCTGAGCCTTGTGACCTATCTTCTCCCTCCATGGAAGAGCTGTGAATAAATCCAGTTCTTTGAGGGTCTCCTGTGGGTCTTCACAGCTGCTCTGCTTCAAGCTGTTGTCAGCATGTTCAGTCCAGAGGAACTACATGGACCCTATGTGGGTCAGCCATGTTCCCACACTGCTGTCATGGGCACTGATTCAGTTTCATTTCTCTTGCTGTGACAAATGCTACTGAAAAGTTCATTTTGCCATTTCAGGTTACAGTCCATCACTGTGGGAAGTCAAAGCAGGCCCTGAGAGAACCATGTCCACAGTCAGATACAGAGAGAAAGCCAGTGCAAGGCTCTACCCTCACACTCTTGCTCTTCGCTTAAACTTAGCTGGCATCTTCATTCTTACACAATGCAGGGCCCAGCCCATCAGAGAGTGCCACCAACTCTCAAGCTAGATCTTCCCACCTCACATGATAATCTAGACAACCCCCACAGACATGCCTACTGGGCAGCATGATCTAGATGGTTCCTCGTTGAGACTTTGCGTGTGATTCTAGGTTTAATCAAAGTTGACTGCTCAGCACAGATACCTTTGCAGTTCTTTCCTGACTGTGACACTTACAGTCTCCTAACTGTGACACTTACAGAGTCCCAGTATGTTATGTTTTCTGTTTGTAGTACTTTCTTTCATCACATAGAAAGCCTTGTCCACCACCCTTGTCTTGGGTTGCTTAGTTCTGCATGCCTCTGGGGCACTTGGCCGATAGACTCCTGTTTTCTTAGTCCTCAAGTTTAAAACGTCCTGGGGAATGGCACTAAACATGTATATTGTCAGGACCTTACCCAAGGTCTAGAATACAGCTAGTGCTCAGTGAATGTTCAGGATGGAATGATTTTTGTTATTACCTTTTGTAAGAGTTCTCCCTCACCCATGTCACCTGACTACATCTAAATTTTAAGGAAGCTGAACATGGATTTTTTTTCCCCCTTTGGTGTGGAACATTCTCTGTCAGTGGCGCCTGTACCATATGTGGTAGCTGTAACATAGTGCCAAGTCTGCAACTGAGGGAAGATGTCTCTGGAGTCCGACCCTCTGGCTGCTTTCTGTGGGTTCCCCAGGATCTCACACAAGCTCGTGCCAAATAGTCTGTTTAGCTTTCTCTTGGTTTTGACATATATAATTCACTTGGAGGCAGAGCCCTGAGTAGTAAAAGTGTAGATGACAGGGATACCAGGGGCTGGGCTACTCTATGGCATGAAATTTCACTATTCCAGTTTATACCTGACCCCATAAACAGTAGACAAAATCATTCTGAACAAATCTGGACTTCCATTTGCTTGAAACTGGAGAATATATACTCTCTGTTGGTGGTTAGTCTAGGTTCCGCCCCACAGTTACCTAGCAGCAACAACCAGGTGTGCCTGACTCATTATAAAAGGGGCTGCATGCCACCCTCCTCTCTTTGCCCTCTTGCTCTTGCCCACTCTCTCCCCATTCCCCTCCCCCTTCTCTCTCTGTGTGCTCATGGCCTGCCTCTTCTCTCTCTCTCTCTCTCTCTCTCTCTCTCTCTCTCTGTATGTGTGTATGTATGTGTATCCCCCCCAGCCTAAAAACTGACTTTATAGACCACAGAGGCCTATAACTCACAGAGGTTCACCAGCTTCTGCCCCCTATGAGTTGAGCCTAAAGGCATTCACAACCATGCTTGTCTGCTTAGTTTAAAGCCCACTGGTGTGAGGTCAGAGAGGGATGAAGAGCTTAAAATTTTTAAGTGATCACAGCTCTCAGATGTCTCATCTCTTTGCCAAGATTAAATATTTTTCACCTTTTTTGTACATTCATTTAAAAAAAAACAGTTTGCAAGCTGGCTCTTGGAATGTGGCCTTCAACAACACACTGTACATTTCATTGAGCAATATTTCTTATATGCATTTATAGTTTCAAAGATTTGGCTATTCTTGGCAATGCTACTTTCAGGATAAGGAAGGATAAATTCAGATATGACCAAGTTTTATTTAGTTCACATTACACACAATTGAGTTGGCAGAAGATTAATGTAGGGGAAAAAAATCCCCGGAAATCTGGGTGGAATTAATTAGCCCTGAAGAATGACAGTTACCTCATTCCTAACAATATGTTTGGGGTAATGTCAGTTTCTTAGAAAGCTCAAATGTAAAATTACAGTGCTAGCATCCACATTTTTATTTGAGTTGAAGACTGCAATGTTGAGCTACAGTTTCTGTTCTGATCTAAGCAGATCTCTCAGCTAGTGATGATTTCCATACTCGGATTTGTGAAGCTTTGCTGGAGACTTCCTCTCACTGCCGAGCCCTCGAAGGATCTCACTTTCAAACAGTGTATTTTTCTCTATGCTTTTCTCAAGAATGGCAGCTATCTTTTCCCCTAGCTTAGCTGTCCAAAACTGTGTTCAGACCCAGGGTCACCAAAAGAAAGAAGCATGTCCCCTGTCACATGTCTGGAGAAGCCCAAACCTCATGCACAAACATGGCTTAAAAATGGGTCTCATTGAAAGGAACCAGAAGGGAATGAACCATGTTACTATAGTAACCTTGAGAGACATGGAAGGAGCTGGGGCTGCATGGAATGGCGTTTGCATGGTTTGTTGTGTATCCTGGAAGGGCTGAGTGAACAGAATGTAAGAGAAAGATGACTTCCATCTTTCCATTCTTGCTTTCCATTACTAAGACAGAGTCTGGTGCACAGTGTTGAAATGACTGTCCACGCAATCATCTATTTGCCTATGAAATAGTGCTCACAGATGAGAGCAAGTCTCACTGTCTCACTTGCTCATCACCACAGGCCACCGGTGAAAGGTCTAACAGAATAGCTTGATGAAGCTCCTGCTCAAAGCTGATGCCAGCCTGCATCTCTTCAAGATGCTCTCCAACCATTACACCTTAAAAAAAAAGTGTGCATATGCTTATGTATGCAGGTGCATGCGGTACGTGAAAGTGCATGCATGTAGGTATGTATGGGTTCAGTTCAGAGGATAGATTTTTGGAATCATTTCTCTTTCTCCCTGTTGTTGTCACAAGGTCTCTCTTGTGTCTGCCATGGTTTGCACTCCAGACTCGCTGGCCTATGGCCTTCCAGATGATTATATTGTCTTCCACTCCTATCTTGCTATGGAAGTACTGGGATCACAGATGCACACCATCACATCTGTGACAAAATCATGTCATCTAGATCACATGAGCAAGCCCTTTTACCCACTGATCAATCTTGCTGGTCCCTACATTAACTGTTTTGAGCCAAGGTTACTCACTGCCCTGGTACTTGCTACCCCTCTATCACTGGGATTGCCAGCCTGTGATACCACAAGTGGCCTTTTAAACATGGGTTCTAAGGATCAAACTCAGGTCCTTATAGTTCTAAGGCAAGCACTTTACCAAGGGAACAAACTCAGCTCCAACCAATTATAGTTGCTGAATCCAGTGTGAATGAGGTCATGAAGCATGAAGCCATGTATGTTAACAAGGAAGAAAGTTGTTCTTTTTGTCTCTTTGATAATGTTAGGGCTTTCCCAGACAGAAGGCTACAGCTCATGTGGGTACCAGTGAGCAAGTTCTTCAATATCCCAGTGCCCTAGAGAAGTTTGTCACTAACCAACAGGCATCTGTCAGTCTGTATGGCCTCATGGTCAACATAATATTAGCTCTCCTGAACTCTGTGTCTGTACACTTATAGGTCATCTGCCATTGGCCTCAAGGAAGTGTTGGGGAAGGGGTATATGATACTGTTCACAACCAGGAGTTTTGATATGCACAGATGGATGACATATTCTGATGTGTATCATCTAGGCAGTATAGCCCTTGTGAGAGCAAACATTCATCCCTCTCCATGGTGAAGGGCTGAGGGTTGTCTTAAGACGCTGGATGTCTCTCCTTCTGAGCATCCATACGTAGTCTGTTCTCTAATAGTGAATGGAGATTCCAGTATATTTAAAAGAGATGTAATTTTGTGAAACTTAAGTTCCATAAGAAATACTCCAAAAGATGGACAGGCATTTGTATTACCACATTAATACGAGGTGAAACTGTGGAGACATGGTGAACAGGTAGCATTTGCCAGACAGTTTTAGAATGCTAAGTATTAGAGTCTGTTAAATCACGTCACTTCGTTAGTTACCTATTTCATTGGCTGCGAGAAATAGCTAACAAAGGCAACTTGAGGAAGGAAGGGTTTATTCTGCCTCAGAGTTTGAGGCTGAAGTCCGTCATGTTGGGCATGACAGAGGAGCAGAAGTGTGAGGAAGCTGGCCACACTGTGTCCACAGTCAAGAAACAGAAAGCGATAATGATGCTCTGCTTGCTTTTGTCCTTTTGATTCTGTCCAGGACCCCAGCCCATAACAGCCCCAGTTACATTCAGGGTGGGTCTTCCCACCTCTGTCAGAGCTCTCTGCAAGCAGCTTCACAGTCATGCCCAGAGGTGTGTCTCCTGGAAATCCCATGTCCAATCAAGGGAACAATGACTAACCATACTTATTTTGCTTATAGACTTTTACAGAATAGAAACATTCATAAAATATAGTCTTGTATAAACCAGTGATGGAGATACATTCTGAGAAACACCCCACAATATATTATAAGAACACATTACCTGATGGTATTGTCAATGGTTTGAGGTGCCATCTTGGTATGATCAAGAAATATGACAAATGAGATTGTCTTAGTACTTTGTTGCTGTAAAGAGAAGCTGTGACCACGGCAACTCTCATAAAAATGTAACTGGGGGACTTGTTTGTAGTTTCAGAGAGTCTGTTCATTATTATTATTATGGTGAAGAGAATAGTGGCAGTCAGATAAGGATGGCACTGGAGAAGTAGCTGAGAGCTATATGTCCTGATCCACAGGCAGAGGGGGAGGGGAGGGGGGAGGGATGGGGTCAGGTACAAGGAGGGGGGGAGATGGGGCATGGGAAGGGAGGGAGAGCGAGAGAGAGTGGGAGAGAGCTAGGAGAGAGCTAGGAGAGAGCCAGAGCACCTGGTATAGACTTTTGAAACCTCAAAGCCTATGCCAGTGACACACCTATTCCAATAAAGCCACACTCCAATAAAGCCACACCTCCTAATCTACCCCAATGCTTAGTCTGGGAACTAAGCATGCAATTATGTGAAACTATGAGTCTAGTTTCCTCCAGAGCACCATACCCTGCCCCCACTACCCCTCCCCCTGCCACATTGTCGTTATATCATAATGCAAAATGAATTTAGTCCAACTTAAGAAACATCAACATGCTGTTTGAGTCTCAACACTACTTGAACATCTAATGCCTCTTCTGAGACACAAGGCCATCTCTTGGCTGTAACTCTCTATAAAATTAAAACCAAAGAGCAGATCACACACTTCTAACACACAATGGCACAGAATATATATTACTATCCAGAAGGAAGGGAGAAGGGCAGAGCAAGACTGAAACCCAATGGAGAAAACTCCAAATCCTGCCTCTGCGCATCTCATGTCCATGTGCTCTTCAGCTTTCCCCTCTCCTGATTGTAGCACACTCCTGACTCTCTCTTGGACTGGTTTCATGTTTGCCCTGCAGCTTTCCTTAGCAGACTGGTATCTTTGACTCTCCAACACAACCCACACTTCCCCTTCCCAGCTTCAGGCAATGGCCTTTCTAGACCCCTCTGAAGGGGCACCCCTGCCACACACTTGACCTCTTCTTAGCTGCAGACTCCACAACTCCTTTCTTGTGTCCTTCTTGATTTTGAATCCAGAACCACTTGGCTAAAGCTGCCCAGCTCTGTTTGCTGTGGTTGGACTGTCACCCCTCCTCAGATTATATTTGCATCATTTTCTTTTGTTGGTTTCCCTCATTGCTTAAACTTCCCTTTGATTCCTTTTCATAGTTAGAAGCTTAGCAGGGTGGGGTTTCAGCTTGACTCCTTTTATCCCATTTAGCATCAAGCTTTTCCTTTAAACTGTTTATCTCCATGGACACAGGACTTGGCTCCAATATTACATATTCCAGTGCTCTTTCTCTCTTCAAACTGTACATTTTATATTTCTTTTTGCCCTGCTTGCTCCTTCTCACTATAGAGCTTCATAAGATAACCATATGACAGTCAACAGGAGGATGAGGAGTGGCCTAATGTTATCTGTATGCTGAGCTACTTACTGTAAGCCTCTTGTCTCTTTTTGAGGTGCATGGCAGCTTGTGCATCTACTCTTAGAAGGATGTCTGAGCAAACCTGTTCACTGTAATTATGCATATTTGTATTTTGGGCTCTGGGAGTTGAGTTTCATTGTTTTGCATAGAATATGACATGGAGTAAAACACAGGTGCTCACTAAATGGGCTAAGAAACTGGATGTGTATGGACAGGTCTGCAGATGTTTGATTCGTGGGCATTAAAACAGAAATGATTTAAATCGAAAGCTGAGGAAAACAGTTCTGAAAGCCATGTCCTGTCAGGTAGGTACCACAAAGGCATGCTTGTGGTCGCTGTAGAGAAGCATTGTGATTTGACATGGTGTGAGTACGTAGACAAGGCACTTGGGAAGTTAGCCTGCAAGGACAGGCTTCCATGTCAAAGCAGAGACTGTAGGGTGAAGGTGTGGGGCCATGCCTTGTCAGAGGTCTTTTGAAAACGACAAATTTCCAACAAAACATGCATGACTGATAAGGCATTTCCTTGTCTGGTAAGATGCTTTATACGCCACCCTTAGGTTTTACATGTTAAAGTCGTGGTGTATTTCATTCACAGATGGGTCTCACTGTGCCACCAGAGAGACAGAGGGGGTCACGGAGCATGCACTGAGCCTCTTAAGTCCCCTTGAGATTGTGGGCTGCATACAGAGTATGAACCCAGCATCACTCCTTTTTGCCCAGACCCAGACTCTGTAGTATTTTAGGCAATGCTAAGCCATCCAGTCCTATGGGAGTCCCCTGTTGTCTCTCAGAGTACCGCTGAGATGACAGGCTGACTGACCGGTCTTTGTTGTCTCTTGCAGTTTTCAGTGAAGAGCCCCACTCCAGCCTCTACTTTGTCAATGCATCGTTGCAAGAGGTAGTGTTTGCAAGCACGTCGGGGACGCTGGTGCCCTGCCCGGCTGCAGGCATCCCTCCTGTGACTCTCAGATGGTACCTAGCGACGGGCGAGGAGATCTACGATGTCCCCGGGATCCGCCACGTCCATCCCAATGGCACTCTCCAAATTTTCCCCTTTCCTCCTTCAAGCTTCAGCACCTTAATCCATGATAATACTTACTATTGCACAGCTGAAAACCCTTCAGGGAAAATTAGAAGTCAGGATGTCCACATCAAGGCTGGTAAGTACCCCTCTTTCTTGGGTCTACTTGGATGGGAGGAGAATGATCAGGATGGATGAGTATGTGGGGGACCTCATCAGCTCATGAGGACACTTCTGATGCTGATGGTTATAGTGTTCCTACACTAGATTTTAGTGTCCCTGGGTGCTGGGTCTTTAACTTTAAGAAATCATGTTTTGCGTGCAGGGGGAAAGACTCTATATAGGAGTGCCTGTTTACTATGTAAGCATCGGTATGTAAGTTTGTATGCTACCATCAACATACAAATAAAAAATCCAGATGTGGCCACATCGTCAAATCCCTAACACTATTAAGGTTGTTTCATGGCTGCCAGCCTAGCTCTCGGTTCACAGAGAGGTCCTGTCTTGTGGGGATGAGGGCAGGATGATGTCATTCACTGGCCCTTTGCCATATGTATGTGCATGTATGTGCATATGTGTCCAAATACCACACTCATCTGCTCACATGGATGTAATAGTTATCCAGTCCCATGACAACTTTATTGTATTCACTCATTCTGTTACTTTGACTCATGTTTTTACACCTGTGTATACTTCCACCCATTTCTCTGCTTGTCTGTTCCTTACCCAACCTTAAGGGAGGGGAAATGGAGAAAAATGGACGTCATGATTTGAGTGGGAAGGAAAACAAACGTGGAGTATATGTGTACTGTAATGGAAAGTCATTGATCCAGTAGTTTCACTTTCCCATTGACATAAAAAGGCTGTGCCCACATTCCTCATGGCATTGTGCACAGATGAAATGTTTTCTTTTAACAACACATTGTATTCTTTTTAAAAATAATCAGTGCTACAAAGTCTACTCCTGGATCCTGCCCACGGGGCTTCTGCATAGGACATACTATGTATGTCCTTGGATGGTGTCAACAAAGCCCTGAAATGCAAGCTCCCAGCTAAGAAAACCCTGTTATCAAACAGAATTGAGGTATTTTTAAGTCTTGCTCTAAAATGCTTGGCGAGGGTCACAACACAGAGAATGACAAGGTTTGGTTGCGGTGGGTGTCTTGGCTAGTGTTGGAAATTTAAGTATCGTTTGTACAGTGAGTGAGAAGGTCTGCTGGAAGACACCAGGGCATGAGTTAAGTATGTAATGTTTTGGAGACTGTATATGATCACTTTGATATAAGCAATCATACATTCAACAGTGACTCATATTGCCTGCTCCTTCAGTTCCAAAGCCTGTAAAGAATGTACTTAGGAAAAGCAGAAGGTTGGCTTTAACTGGGAACTGGGAGCATGCAGTGTGTCAAATCCTAAAGTAAAGCAAATGAAATTTGGGTAGGGACCCCATAGCCTGACAAGTGGAGACACCCTGCATGCCTTTGGCAGCTGAGCATCTTAGCAAGCTGCTAAGAGCATTTTATTATGGTCTACAAAACACAACTAAAGGAAGACCTGGTATTTCAGATTGGACCCATGATTTCTGATTTGGTTTTTCCATCAGGCTGACTGGTTCAATGCTCAACACTCCCTTGTTTTGTATGGTTTTGGTGCTGTGGGTAAGAGTGGTACACGTACCCATGCCTGAACATTGACATTGGGTATCTTCTCCTTCAACCTTATCCTTTAAGATAGGGTCACTCAATGAGCCTTAAGCTCACTGATTTGTATAGGCTAGCTGGTTAGTGAGCTCCAGGTACCTGCCTGCCTCTGTTCCCCTGACCCTCGTCCATGGGATTGCAAGGATGTGCTACCACATCCAGATTTTACACAGGGCCTAAGGATCCCAACACAGCAAGCTCTTTACACACTGAGCTATCACTCTTGCCCCTCACTTCAGTTTCCTTTAACTTTGTCACAGAACCAACCGCTTACTTCGGATACTGCAGCTCTGAAGGGACTGATGTGGTACCAGTGTTTCTAGGGTCCCTTTGGTATAGCTTCATAGCTTAGATGCTGTTGGTGCACTAGGAACTGAACACAATGTTTTTGTTAGTCTGAACTTGAAATTTGGACACCCATGTCCCCCCACGGTCTTTCCTTACTTATCTTTGCTTTCTGTTATGAACACATTATGTTTGCATTGAACCTTTATTTCTGTTCATTTAATTACTTTTCAGTACTAGGGGTTGAACATAGGCACCCTCACAGGCTGAGCCTGTGCTTGGCAACCAAGCAACCCTGCTGCTCCTGGTGCATATAAAGACAGAGTCACATGGTCCTCCAAGGGCCGATAAGGAGCACAGTGTCACTTCAGACAGTGAGGCTGAATGGAGCTGAAGGAGTTCTCTGTCATGGGTTCTCCTATGTCACCCATCAGAATTGTCCCTCTAGGCTGTTGGGATTATTCTGGAATGATCCAGTGCACCCTCACTTTTTTTTTCACAGCATGGAATTCACATTCTCATCAATGCTCTGCAGTTTGTTTTAGTTTTAAATTTATCCTTTGGAAATATAATACATGTATATAATGTATTGGGGGATATTTGCTCCTACCCCATTTTTTCTTCTTCCAGTTCCTCCTATATCCACCGAAACATCCTCTTTCATATATACATATACATCATATACATATATATCATATACATATATATCATATATACACATCATATACATCATGTATATATACATCATATACCTATACATATATCCCACTGAGTCCTATTAGTGTTGCCCATATATACATGGGTAAAGGGCCATCCTCTGGACCACAGTCAACTTATCACACAGCACTCTTGGGGAAAACCTACTACTCTCCCTCCTTGAGTAACTATCCGCTGCCAATATCTCCTCAGCCTTAGAGGGGGGAGTGGGTTGTGATATGCTCCCCTTCCATGCTCAAATGTTGGATGTCTTGATCATGTACAGGTCTTATATAGGCAACCACAGCTACTCTGCCTCCATGAATGTAACAGACCTCTCCTGTTTTATCCTGATTCTCTCTAACCTCTGGTTCTTACAGTCCCTGTACGACGTTGACTCAGACTTAGGTGCATGAAAGTGGAGGTGTTTCCTCTTACTATGCCTCATTAACTTGAAATATTAATTCTAACATAAAACACTTCCTTGTCCAAAGGCTGGGTACACATGGGCCTCTGTCATGTTACTGTCCCTGGCCTGCCTCTGTGTGCCAGTTAGCAAACAGCAGTGAGTTATAGGAGCTCAGGAAGGGTAAACATGTCCAGCACATGCTTCCTCCTGAGCAAACTGGAGCTAATGACATTAATTTATGGCCCAGATGGAGTAGCAGGGGTCATTTATCTGAACCAATAACAAAACCAAGGGGAAACCTTTGGAAAGGTACAAACACACAAACCCGCAGCTCCCAGGACTGGGCCTAGATGAGCAAGAACCAGCCTTTGTTCTGTCTCCTGTTTCCTGATGGAGGACACAGAAATCTATGTGTGTGTGTATGTGTGTGTGTGTGTGTGTGTGTGTGTGTGTGTGTGTGTGTATGCATGTGTGTGTATGTGTGTGTGTGTGTATGTGTGTGTGCATAGCAGTTTCATTCATAGGTGTGCAAGCATGAGCTGCAGAGAGAGCCATCAAAGTGGACAGATAATGATGAAGAGTCTCTTCTATATTAATGGTTGGCAGGGCTCTTCTGAGGCCTGTCTTCCCAACCAGAGTCAGCTCTGACCGCCCACATTTATCATGCCAGTGCCCACTTTCAGCAGGAACCCTGAGAAGCCATTCCCTGGTAGCCGATCAAGTTCCCAGTGCCCGCTTTCAGCAGGAACCCTGACAAGCCATTCCCTGGTAGCTGAGCAGGAACCCTGACAAGCCATTCCCTGGTAGCCGATCAAGTTCCCAACCACTGCTTCTCTTGCTGCACTTAATGCATACATTTTTGGGTGTGCCTTTAGCAAGAATAGTGCTTTGCCAGTTTAGGAACAATTTACCTATCTTTGATGTCTCTTTGTACTAATTTTATATCATTGAGAGCGTAATTGAGTATTTAAGCACAGAGGATACTGAGGTCTTGTGTGGTGTGCAGAAGGGAAATGTCTGACAGCATTAAAACAGCATAAAGTCAGGAAAATCTAATAACACAATTCTTTTACTAAGCATGTCATGGCATAATACCACCCCTCTGGGGATGATGATGAGCTAAAGATATATACTATTAAATCTGAAACAAAATATCTAACCAAAGGGTAATAATGAAAAAGTCAACCAAGAAGGGAGATAGTAGTCATTAAAAAAAATCTTATTCTTGGTACTGGAGAGGCAGCTCAGCAGTTGAGAGCACTGGATGCCCTTGCAGAGACTTGGGTTCTATTCTCAGCACCCAATAGCATCTCACTATCAACTGTAACCTCAGTTCCAGGGGATCTGATACCCTCTTCTGAATTATGTAATCACTGCACACACATGGTACATAGATATAAGTGCTTGCAAAACATTCATACATTTAAAAATAAGTCTAAAACAATAATAATCCCAAACAAAAATAAAATAAAATAATAAGCAGAGATCAGAGATAATGAAGGAATAAAAGAGCAACACCATGAAATTAAATGTAAGGATATTGAGTGCTGACATCACATGTAAACATTCAAGTCATGCTAGACACAAGGCAGAGATTTCAAGACCGGATTTGGCACCACAAAATTCTTTTGAAACATAAATACATAAAGAATTCATTAATTTCTTGTCTGCTGCTTAACTAAGTACCTGAAGCCACAAGCTTTTTTCTCAGAGAAGGTTATTTAGCTCACGTTTTTGAGGGCTGCTATTCCTGATGTGAACCTGGTCACAGCATGGCAGACAATGAAAAAGGAGTTACTGCATGGACTCACAAGAAGCTTAAGTTTCAAGACCACATTTATTCTTCTCATAGCAACTTGGTCTCATGGGAACTGACTGGTATCCCATAAGAAGCACATTAATTCCTTCCAGAGGCTGCACTATCGGAAACTCCGTCATCTCCCACTATATTAAGCTCCCAACATCTGTTATCACCATCATGTTAGGGAGGAAGCTTCCAAAAACATGGACCTTTAGTAGGCACACTCCTGTCATGTCCTAGTCATAAAAAGATGGGGGAATACCATGGTCATCTAGACAAATCAGGGTAAACCACTGCCAGGAAGATGGAGTGGATTTACCTTTCATTAGCAGGAAGATATGTTTTATATACAAGGATAAGACACAGCTAAAGAAGTCATTTCATAAGGAAAAGAGATAAGTTAATTAAGATGGTATGATTCTTGTAAATTTTGTGCACAAGACAACAGAACATCAAAGCACATAGTGTGCGAGCTGGTGTAGCATCAGCAAGAAGGTAAGTCAGAATTACAGCTAAAGAGTTCAATGTCCATCATCTGTTCATAATTAATAGATGCAGAAACAGAACAAATAGGAATAAAGAGCCCTTGACTGAGATCACCAATCAACTCTGTCAGCTCATACTTGAATAAGAATTGTCTATCTTCTGGGACACACAGATATTTGCTATAACATACAACATGTTTTTGGCAGTAAAACAAGTTTCAGATGACCCTTAAGTCAAGTCACATGATGCATACTATTTGATTGCAGTAGAATAAATTAGAAAATAATAACAAAATCTCTGTGAAATGACCAAATATTTGGGTACAAAATACACTTCTAAATGATATATGTCTTAGGGCTAGAGAGATAGATCAGGGGTCAAGAGCTCTTCTCAGTCTTTAAGAGAACTGGAGTTTGGTTTCCAGAAAATGTCATATGGTTCATAACTACCTGTACTTCCCACTGCAGAGGATCCGACAGCTCCTTCAAATCTCTGTGGGTGCCCACATGTGAGTTCCTAGATACATACACACACATAACTAATAATAGCAACAATCTGTATTTCAAAAAATGTAGAAGAAAAATTAAAAAGTTAAAAAGTTAAAAATTAAAAAAGTTTTTAGAGATAATATAATTTTGGATCAATCAAGGGCCACAAGAAAGTTTTTAAAAAGTGTGGGGCATGGAGGAGGGGTTTGAGTGCTGTGGAATGATGCTTTGTAGCACTCCTGAAATCACAGCAGCTGTGGTTACCTGAATCTCACCTGGACAAGATCATGTATTGGAAAGAGAAGGGACTCACAAGTCCCACCCCCTTTCTGAGAATCTATTGGCAGTTAACAATTGCTGGGGAGAGAGAAACATTTTCTTTAGTATTGAAGCCACAGCTAAGAGGCTCACATTTCTGTAATAGCATCTCATGCTCCTATAAGCAACCCTAGTGAGGCTCACTGGATCATCAAAGAAATAAAATATCCATGAAAGTGAAAGGGAGATGAGATACGTTGGGAAGAGGACCCAAAAAGGGCAACAGGGTGAAAATCCTCAAATGCATTATGCACGTGTATGAAAATGCTGCAAGGAAACCCATTCTTATGTATAATTAATATATGTTAATACAAATGTAACAAAAATAATGGGGGAATCTTACCAAAGCAGTACACAGGCAGAATAGAATGCATAACTCTAAACACCTGTGACTTTACATGTAAAGAGAGGTTTCAAATGATGGTCTCGTTTTCTACCTAAATATAAAGAGGAAATTAAAAATATTTCAGAAAGAAAACAAAGATCACAGTAGAAGCAAAGAAACGATGGTCCAGAAAGCATTAGAGGACAGCATGAAATTAGAAGTGGGTTCTTTCAAGGGGTCGATAAAATGTATACAATGCTGGTCAGATAGAAGAAGCAAAGGAGAAAGGACTTGGTGCAAATACCAAGAATGAAAGGGATAACTGCTCTACACTGGGAAGGACTTTCACACATGTTTTAGAAGTGTTAGAATAATAACTACTGAATATTAAATATATACATACATACATATATAAATTCAACAATATATGAAATGAAAAATCTGTCTGAAGACTCAAAATCTCAAAACTCCCTCAAGAGTTAAAGAATTGAATTTGTGAACAAAAAATTCCTGTGATAAAAATCTATGGATCATATGGATTCACTCTGACTTCTAATAAACATTTAAGTAATAAAAACTCTAAGGTGAATATTCCAGGAAATTGAGCAAGAATTAATATTTCCTCAAGTCATTTTAGACTAACATTACTCTGATCCTAGTCATGACACAGGTATTATAAGAAAAGAAAACTATAAATAAGTATCTCTCAAACCTTCAGCAAACCGAATTGAATAACATATAAGAAAAATACACTATGCCCATATAAGGAGTTTCTCCAGCAGGCAAGAATGGCTTCAGACTTGAAAGCTGATCAGTGAATTCACTCTATTGACATATCAAAAGTAAAAGCAATGAAATCATTTCAAGTGGTGCAGAAAATTATTAACAAGTCCCACATTTCATGATTATGGAACAGAAATCCCAGAAGAGTTGGAGCAAGAGAGAATTTTTTCATCCTAGCAGAATCAAAAATTCAGGCCTACTTAACACCAGAAATGAAGGCCAAAGAGTAAATGATTCCTCATATGTCAGGAGTAACACCAGATTCTACTCTGTTTCAACTTCATTAGAAGTTGTAGCCAGGACTGTGTGACAATTTTGCAAAGATAGAAGTTTAAGATGGGGACCCAGCTCTGTGAACAAAGAACTTACTATGCAATTATGAGGACAGGTGTTGGGATCCCCACTACATACCCCACATGGAGGGTGTGGAGGTCACCTGTTATTCTACTGGGAACATGGAGTGGGATCTCTCCCTCTATTAAGAAGATAGAGGTTGATTGAGAAAGACTCCAGATCTCTGCCTCAGGTCTCCACATGCCTGTGTACACACATGAATATACACTAAACACCCAAATGCAATACACCTTTCTCTACCCCTCAAAATTAAAAAAATACTCATATTTTGATAATATAATTATGAATGTGGAAATTCTGGTGTGATCTATTAAAAAAATACTGGTGCTAATAAGTGGATCTGTTAAAACCAGAGTTTTTAACTCAACACTCACATACACTTACGAATACATACACACTCACAAATACACACAC
Organism: Mus pahari; assembly: GCF_900095145.1. Taxonomy (NCBI): domain Eukaryota; kingdom Metazoa; phylum Chordata; class Mammalia; order Rodentia; family Muridae; genus Mus; species Mus pahari. Next base: position 88,049,831 of record NC_034601.1, on the reverse strand, counting down.
ACTCACACACACTTACGAATATACACACACACACACACTCATGAATACACATACTCACAAATACACACACACTCATACACACACATTCATTAAACAATTTAAAAGTACTATTTACACTGGAGAGATGGCTAAGAGGTTAAGAGCATTGGTTACTCTTCCAGAGGACCTGGGTTCAATTCTCTGCACACGTGCACCTCACAAGTGTCTGTACTCCAGTTCCAGGGGACCTGACATCTTCACACAGACATATATGCAAGCAAAACACTGATGCACGTAAAAGGATTATTTACAATAGAATCACAGCCAATAAATACTTAGGAATAAATCTCACACTAAAAGAGACAGAAATCAAAGGAGAAATATAAATTTTCCATGAGTGGAAGTTCATTGTTAAGAGAAAAAAAAATGGGGAACAGAACTAAACAGAGAATTTTCAACTGAGGAAACTCAAATGGCTGAGAAGCACCTAAAGAGATGTTCAACATCCTTAGTCATCAGGTAAATGCAAATCAAAACGACCTTGAAATTCTACCTCACATCAGTCAAATGTCTAAGATCAAAAACTCAGGTGACAGCAGATGCTGGTGAGGATGTGGAGAAAGAGGAACACTCCTCCATTGCTGGTGGGATTACAAGCTGGTACAAACACTCTGGAAATCAGTCTGGTGGTTCCTCAGAAAACTGGACATAGTACTAACCGAGGAACTCCTGGGCATATACTCAGAAGATTCTCCAACATGTAACAAGGACATATGCTCTACTATGTTCATAGCAGCCATATTTATAATAGCCAGAAGCTAGAAACAACCAAGATGTCTCTCAACAGAGGAATGGATACAGAAATTGTGGTACATTTACACAATGGAGTATTATTCAGCTATTAAAAACAATGATTTCATGAAATTTACAGGCAAATGGATGGAACTTGAAAATATGATCCTGAATGAGGTAACCCAGTCACAAAAGAACACACATGGTATGTACTCACTGCTAAGTGGATATTAGCCCAAAAGTTCAATATGCCCAAGATACAATTCACAGATCATATGAAGCTCAAGAAGAGGGAAGACCAAAGTGTCGATGCTTCAATGCTTCTTAGACAGGGGAACAAAATACTCACAGAAGGAAATATGGTGATAACATTTGGAACAGAGACAAAAGGAAAGGCCATCGAGAGACTGTCCCACCTTGGGATCCATCCCATATACAGTTGCCAAACCTTCATGCAATTGTGAATGTCAGGAAGTACTTGCTGACAGTAGCCTGATATAACTGTCTCCTGAGGCTCTGCCAGAGCCTGACAAATACAGAGGTGGATGCTTGAAGCCAACCATTGGACTGAGTGGGGTTGGGGTGGGGGTGGGGGTCCCTGATGGAAGAGTTGGAGAAGGGACTGAAGGAGCTAAAGGGGTTTGCAGCCCCATGGGGGAAGCAACAGTGTCAATCAGCCATGTTTCTAAAGGTGTTGCCTGTGAGAGACATGTCAGCAAGGAAGGGAGAAAGTAGTAGCTTAGAAAGTAGTCCTGCTTGCCTTTGAGTAATCACTGTAGTCTCTTCCTTCTGACCTCCAACTCCATGCCTCATATGGCTGACTGAGGAAGACCCGAGAGACTACAATAGAGGTGTGGAAGCCCTTGGTCAAGATCCGCAGCATCTGTACTTGTTCTGCTGACCTTGGACTTGCAGCCTTTGAAGGATTGCTTGGTGATTGGCACCATGGCATGCAAACAAGACTGCAGTCCTGAGAAAATAGTTTCAGGGCTAGCACTGAGCCTTTGCTGGGACTACTGTGTGTAGTTATGGGAAGGATTCTGGGCTGCCAAGGGAATGGGGTAGGGACTCCATTGAAAGACCAAGCTTGTATACCTGCTTTCCCTGGACTCTCTGTGTCCTTCTCCCTTACAGCTTTTCCTGGGTCATCATGTCCATAACCCTAAATCTCTTAGAGATCCTTCTAGGGAGAACCCAATATACGTATCCAGAGACTTGGCTGCCTGGGTCACTGGAGCTGATACAGAGATGTAGATACTGAGGGATGACTATATTCACTGAGCATTTGCTATGTGCCTGTGTGAGAAATAGCTACATTGGTGGGTGGGTGAGTGTGTGTATGTGTGTGTGTGTCTGTGTGTCTGTGTGATGTGTGTATGTGTGTTAGTAATGTTTGTGATGTGTGTATTTGTGATGTGTGTATGTGTGTGTGATGTATATATGTGTGATGTGTGTCTGTGTGATGTGTGTTTGTGGTGTTTGTGATGTGTGTTTGTGTGTGTGTATGTGCTGTATATATGTGTGATGTGTGAGTATGTGTGTTTGTGATGTGTGTATGTGTGTGTGTATGTGTGTGTGTGTCTGTGTGATGTGTGTATGTGTGTTTGTAATGTTTGTGATGTGTGTATTTGTGATGTGTGTATGTGTGTGTGATGTGTGTATATGTGTGTGTTTGTGTTTATGTGTAATGTGTGATATGTGTATGTGTTTGTGATGTATATATGTGTGATGTGTGTCTGTGTGATGTGTGTTTGTGATGTGTGTTTGTGTGTGTGTATGTGCTGTATATATGTGTGATGTGTGAGTATGTGTGTATGTGTGTGTGTGTATGTGTGATGTGTGTATGTGGGTTTGTAATGTGTGTGTTTGTGTGTATGTGTGTTTGTGATGTGTGTGATGTATATGTGTGTGTGTGTGTGTGTGTGTGTGTGTGTGTGATGTGTTCATGAGGTTGATACAAATTCCAGGTCGGGATCAGAGATGGATGTTAGGTTTAGGTTTCTCAATTGTTTTCCTACCCTTTTCTTTTTCTTTTTCTTTTTCTTTTCTTTTCTTTTCTTTTCTTTTCTTTTCTTTTCTTTTCTTTTCTTTTCTTTTCTTTTCCTTTCTTTCTTTCTTTTTCTTTTTCTTTTTCTTTTCTTTTCTTTTTTTGAGACAGAGTCTATCACTGAACCAGTTCTGTTAGGCTGACTGCCAGTGAGCTCTGGAGACTCTTCCCTTCTCCTTGTCCCCAACACTATTTAATTGTTCTATGTGTGTTGGAGATCTGAACTCAGGTCTTTCGATTTTCCCAGCTGGCCTCTATTGCCAGAGGCAGCTCTCCAGCCCCTATGATGGCTTTAGATGGATTGCTCTACTGTTGTTCTTTAGAATCAAAGATATGGGGAGGTGTTTAGACACAGATGTTTAGTGATCTGAGTGACATCATTGCTTTGGGACCTGGAGCTGAAATAAAAAGGGAGAGAAGCAACCATCACAGAGGTTTAAAATCCCGATGTTCAAGGTAGCTCTGGCACTACACAGGCCAATAGGTTTCAAAGGAAGAGAAGTCACTCAACAGTATAAATGTGGCTTCCTGAGGCTGAAAGGCCTCCCAGGAGCTTTGGCTGGTGACAAGAAGTAGGCTGCAGTTGGCCACCTTGTAGTCTGTGGCCCTAACGCTCAGGCCCAAGTAACAGTCTTGCTCAGTGTGACGGTGAGGTTCATGTCATCTTGACACAAATTCTCAGTCATCTGAGAGGAGAGGACATCAATTGAGAAACTGCCTCTGTAAGTTTGCTCTGTAGATAAGCCTGTAGGGTATTTTCCTAGTTAGTGATTGATGTGGAAAGACCCAGGTGTCATCCCTGAGTGGATGAAGTCATCCCTGAGAGGCTGGTCCTAGTTACTATTACAAAGCAGGATGAGCAAGCCATGGGGAGCAAGCAGTAAGCAGAACTGAACCTCATGCTACCCTACCCCCACCCCATGGCCTCTGCTTCAGCTCCTGCCTCCAGGTTCTGGCCTGCCTGAGTCCTGTCTTGGCTTCCTTCAGAGGACTACAATGTTGAAGTATAAGCCAAAGAAACCACTTTTTTCCAAGTTGCTTTGCTCATATTGTTCAGGGAGTGTTGCTGTGACAGACCTAACTATGTATTTTTGGGAGGGTTGTAGAAGGACTCTAGAACTTTGGGCTGGAAGAGCCACCGAGTATTCAAACCTTGACGAGAAGTCTTTTGGGAGTGTGAAAGATAAGAATGTTGAGAGAAATTCAGAAGATGGAGTCCTTGAGTGCAAAGTTGCAGAAGGAAGTTTGAGAGTCACTAAAAGATGATCAGAAGCATTACATAGTTTGAATTAAGAATCTGGTTCTGGTCAGCTGGGGCTGAAGAGTCAGCCATGGTCAACAAGAGACAAGAGACCAGCATCACTGAAATGAAACCTATTTTGGTACTGTGACAGTCAGTGGTAGTCAGCTGGGACTGAGGAATTAGCAGTGGTTAAGAAGAGACCAGCATCAGTGAGCTGAAATCTTCTGGGAAGTGTTTCCTCAGAGCCAGCCCAGCACACAGAAGCTGTGTTCCACAGGCAGCCAAGGTTGTACCTCATGCTAGCAACCAAACTTTCTAGTGTAAGAGTCACACAGGTGGTGCTGGTTTTGAAAGCATGAAGGGGTCATGGAGAGCAGCTGACGCTTAGCAGTGTGAGAATTGAGGAGAGGGCATTGGTGAAGGGCAGCTTCAGTGGCAGTTGAAGGCCCAGAATTAAAGGGGTCACACAGAAAAGTTGAGGCTTGGCACCAAGAAGAGGGGCCATTGGTGAAAAGTGCAGCCCAGTTGCAGTGCCAGGAGATTGGAGCTACTGGTACCATGGGATAGCCACCAAGAACAGCAGTAACCATGGAGTGGAGGCTGCCTGGAAGACAAGCTGTGTGCGCTGCAGTGGGTGGAGCTCGAGACTGGAACACAGAAGCTTGTGAATGAATCGCAGACATTGGACTCTGAATTACACAGTTGGAGTTGTAGCTTTGCTTTGCTTTGGTTGTGACTGTGCCCTGGTTCTTCCCCCTTGAAGTAAGAAACTATTTAATTTATTTTTGACTTTATAGGAGCCCACAAGTTGAGAGACATTAAACATTTACAAAGGAGATTTTTGAGGTTTACTGAGACTTGGGATTTAAAAGAAAAAAAAAACTTTGGAAGTGTTTGAATTTGTAAGGCTGTGGGACATTATCAGTCTGTAAAAATGTTATATATTGTGATTTTTTTATTAGTGGGGATGAACAGGAAAGGAAAGGTTGTGGCCTAACAATTTTGTGTATCAAGTTAACAAGCCTGTGATTGATGGTTGAGGGTCAATCCATTTTGGATGATGACATCCCTGGGCTGGTGGTCCTATGTGCTATAAGAAAGCAGGCTGAGCAAGCCATACAGAGCAAGCCAGTAAGCAGCATCCCTCCATGGCCTCTGCATCAGCTCCTGCCTCCTACTTGAGTTCCTGTCTTGGCTTCTTTCAATGATGAACTACAGTGTGGAAGTGTAACCCTTTCCTCCCCGAGTTGCTTTGGTCATGGTGTTTCATCATAGCAACAGTAACCCCAGCTAAGACATTCAGGCTGGGAAGATGCTGCCCGTATATCCGTGGTAGAATTTACTTTTTCTGGGCTGATATGGAATTAGGTCCCTTGACTTGATTTCTGATAGACATCTCCATGTGTGAGGTGTGAGCTGTGAGGTGTAAAGTGTGAGCTATGAGATGTGAACTGTGGGGTGTAAGGTATGAGCTATGAGGTATGAACTGTGGGGTGTAAGGTGTGAGGTCTGAGCTGTGAGCTGTGAAGCTGAGTGTCCTGGAAGTTAGAGGAAGTTGCTTGAGTCCAAAGCACAGCAAGACTGAAGACACAGAGACCCTGTAGGCTCTCAGAAACCCCATCCCTTCTCTTTTCTCTATAGTCCCTTTCTACCAAGTTGGGAAATGAGACCTCAGCTCTCCTCTAGGTCCAGGCATTTGGCTATACCAAGTCATCCTCTTCCTTGGCCACAAGGATGTTTCTGAGGACAAGCCTTTAGGTTGCCCTCCCCTCATTGTGACCCATGGACCTCTTGAGCCAGACATGAGTTTGATATGCTACCCAGAGCCTCAGGCTACACTTAGAGCAGGTGAAGGATCCCATGAGTGTCTTCAAGTTGGAAGGATCCCTCTGGCTGAGACAGGAATGAAGAAATTCTCCAAGTTGAGGGGGAGAAAATCAAACATGAATGTCAAAAAAGAGAACTGTGGCTTACAAGATAAAACAAATGTTGACATGGGAAGGGGACCAGTGAGGAGGTCCAGAAGTAATTAGTGGGGATAAAGAAGGGTGTGGCAGACAGTAAATGGAAAGGAGAATACACTAATACACTTTTATCCTTGAGGAACAAACTGTAAAATGAAAATGATTGAGAGTGTCATCAATGCCTTATCTTCTGTGAAGACTCCTAGCACTCCACTGCTGGCCGCTCCCAGCCGTCCCCTTTCAGAGCTCATCCCTTCAGCCCATTGGATACCCCATTGGGGGCGTTCCCTTTCTCTCCACTGAGGTGTTAGGCTCTAAAAAAAAAATCATCCCTGTTACCATTTTCTTGGTCTGTATTTGTTTACTGGGTGATATCCTTCTGGAAGCTGATTAAATGGCAGGGTGTTCCACAACCTATCTAGAGAATTGCAGACTTGGAATTAGAACCTTCATAATGTCCTGATTTAAAATTTGGGGAATAAAGTTGGTTCAGAGAGAAAAAAAAATATAAGCAGGACTCATCATCATCATCATAATCTCTTTACCCTGGTGACAGGGATTGGATTCATCCCCAGCTGTTGGGAAGGTAGTTCAGCTATCCTGCTCAGGAGATACAAATTGGCCTCAGAGGCCACCTATCCCTAGGCAGGAGGTCTCCCATCATCACCTGCTTGGTCCGGTTAGAACTGGGGCTTTCCTCTGTCTTATAGGTAATGACAGACAGGACAAGAATTTGGACCCAGGTAGTTGGGCATGCTGGGTAGACACTGAGCACCCCATGATCCCTGATGTGGCAAAAATACATGGACATCCCTATGGATTCTTTCTGGGATATTTCTATTATTGGGAGGTTTTAGAGAGTTCTCAGAACAATGATGGTTTCCCACACAGGTTTTTGACATCCTTAAAGGGTTTATGTATTTTTGACATCCTTAAAGGGTTTATGTATTTTTCTTGTTTTACTGTTTTTGGTTATCTCTCTTCTCCTCTCTTCTCTCTCTCATGTTTGTGTGTGATGGCAGAGGGTTAGAGTCTGTGCATGAATATAGGCATGCATGTGTCATGGTATGCATATAGAGGTCAGAGAAAACTCTGTGTCAGTCTTCACTGTACACTTTGCTTAAGATGAGTCTGTTCTCTCGTCACTGTGCACATCAGGCTAATAGGCCCATAGCTTCCAGGAATCCTTCTGTCTCCACCTCCCATCTGTGCTTAGGAGCACCAGGACTACAGACAGGTCTGCTGTTTTGGCTAGCCATTCTGAGGATTTGAACTCAGATCTTTACACTTGCAGAGTAAGCATTTTACCCACTGTCATTTTCCCCAGCCTGATTTTTTTTGAGTTTTTGTATTCATTTTCTTCTCTAACAGACTTATTCTTCCATTTTTGGAGGACTAAGAGAAGCTAATCCCTACAGCCCACCCTCCTCCTCCAGGAGAATCATGTACCCCCTTGCCTTCTTTATTTTTCATTGGTTATTTTATCTATTTATATTTCAAATGCTATCTCCCTTTCCAGTCTCTCTGCTGCCAACTCCCCATCCCATCCCTCATCCTCTATGTCTCTAAGAGGGTGCTCCTCCACCCACCCACCACTCCTGTCTCACCACTCTAGCATCCCCCTACCTTGAGGCATCAAGTCTCTACAGGACAAAGGGCCTTCCCTCTCATTGATGCCAGATAAGGCAATCCTCTGCTACATATGTAGCTGGAACCATGGGTCCTTCCACATATACTCTTTGGTTGGTGGTTTAGTCCCTGGAATCTCTGAAGAAGGGGTCCAGTTAGTCGATATTGTTATTCTTTCTATGAGGTTGCAGTCCCCTTCATCTCCTTCACTCCTTCCCTTAACTCTTCCATTAGGGTCCACAGATTCAGTTTGATGGTTGGTTGAGTATTTGCATCTGTCTCAGTCAGGTGCTGACAGAGTCTCTCGGGAGCCATACTAGGCTCCTGTCAGCAAGCACTTTTTGGCATCAGAAATAGTGTCTGGGTTTGGTGTCTGCAGATGGGATGGATCTCTAGGTGGAGCAGTCTCTGGATGGACTTTGTTTCAGTCTCTGCTTCATTTTTTTGTCTCTGCATTTCCTTTAGACAGAAACAATTCTGTGTTAAATTTTTGAGATGGGTGGGTGTCCCCATCCCTCAACTGGGTACCATACCTATCTATTGGAGGCAGTCTTTACAAGTCCTATCCCCTCTTTGTTGGGTATTTTGGCTAATGTCATCTCCATTGGGTCCTGGGAACCTCCCACTTCCCTGGAGACCGGGACTTTCTAGTGGCCACCCCCAGTTTCTCCCCACCCCACAGGTTAAAGGTCTAGTTCAATGTCTCAGGTTATACTCTTTCCTTTAGAGCTGGGGTGCAGTGTATTGCTAATGAAATGGTTGTTTAATTAGGTCATGAAAGACAGATGAATATGTTTGCTGATTTCTTTCCAGTGTCTGTGCTATGCAGTTGTTATCTGTGTGTCATGCCTTGTTTGCATTAGAACAATATCTCCTTGGCCAGAATGGACTTATTTTCAATGATTCTTACCAAGGGTCCTTTCTGTGCCTTTCAGTTTTACGGGAGCCCTATACAGTCCGTGTGGAGGACCAGAAAACCATGAGAGGCAATGTCGCGGTGTTCAAGTGCATTATCCCCTCCTCGGTGGAGGCGTACGTCACTGTCGTCTCATGGGAGAAAGACACGGTTTCACTTGTCTCAGGTAGGCTGAGCACCACTGCACATCGGGAGGCCGCTTAGAGGTGGGAATGGGCCTCCATTTCTGTGTGATATACAGAAGGACACCTGGGGTTATTATATCAAAGGATGAGCTTACCTTGGTTGACTTCATATTACAAATATTCCTGGTGGCATGCCTATGGTGTGGTTACCATACCTACTGGTATATATGGTCCCATCTCCATACTCATTGAAGAGTTGACTGATGAAGGGATGCTAATTACATGTACCACGTCCTAGCTGCAACTTGTATGGGGAAATTGAGGTTTTATTTCTGCATTCAAAAGCAGGTAAGTTGAGTACTGTGTCCCTGAGAAACTTCATTGATGCATAGTGTATTGTGATGTTCAGGAGTGCTGACATTCTGGAACTGGGGTATGGAAACAGAGCGTTGGTTTCTGTTCTGTGTTCTGTTGGTCCTTTCAAATGTCATACCACTGACCTTGAACTCGCCATTTCTACTGAGGGTATGTTCTGATCAGAAGGATATGTTGGGATGGGATAACTTCTCATCCTGAATTAGGCATCTAGAAATTCCAAGGCCAGCTCAGATCGCACTATATCTACCACCACCAGTATTGATGTTGGCTTTTTGCCCTGTGCTCTTGACCTGGAAAAACTACCTGAGTAAAATTATCAGGTTTCCTCTCCTGTGTCTCCTTCCATTGTGACTTCTGATGTCTCAAAATTGTCTTTCTGTGGGAAATTTTTCTGATGCATGATGCTTTGTGATATTCAGGAGGCAACTACTTTGTTCTTGGTGGTCTCTATGAACTAGGGCAAGAGGCTGCAGAAGTGTGCACATATGCACACATGCATATACATGTGCATATGTGCATATATGTACATACACATACATACACTGCTTAAATATACATCACACACACACACACACACACACACACACACACACACACACACACGCCACTCTCTAGCGCTGTCACTGGTAGCTATGGCATCCTGTGTATTCATAGAGACAATCTGTAGCTCAGCCCTTCATGGAGATGCCTTGTTTTTGTTTCTGCTTCTTAATTACCTGGATGAAGTCTGTCACCTGTCACTTCATGTAAAGCAGCCACTTAAAAGACCCTAATGAAAATGAAGGTATGTCATCCTGAAAATACATCAAAGAACTATAGGACAGACCAGTGGTTTTAGTTAGTTTGTTTGTTTTTTGTTTATTTTTATGCTGCCTTTTCTGTTGGTTGGTTTTCTTTGCTGGGGATTGAGCAGAGACCTCCCATGTGCTCGGTGACCATCCTGCCACACAGCTCCATCCCCAGGCCTTTTATAATTTTCATTTTGAGAAGAACCTCTTTATGTTAATCCTGGGCGGCCTTGAATTTGCAATCCTCCTGCCTCAGCCTCTTGAATAGCTGGGATGACAGGGTTGTGACACCAAGCCTGGTTTTAGTAGTGACCTAGAGAAAAGATGAATCCCTCACACCTCAGGGCATGATAAGTTCTTGACGAAATGCTGATCAATTGTATAATCTGTTATGGTCTGATGGGTGCTGAGGGATGCTGAGTTTCAGAAGTGAACATGATTGTGGTAATGAGAATAAACACTTGCGCACCTCTGCCTGGCTGCATTCATGGTTTTTACCTCTTTTCCTTAGAGGTTTTCATGACAAAATGGGGGGTATTCTGAGACATTTATGTATTCAGTGTTGAAGAAAAGGGGCCTTCACATCGACATAGCTAAGCAGAGAGCATCCTGGGAGAGGACAGATCCCATGCTGACATGACTAGGTGTTGCATATCCCTGGAGGGAAAGGTTCTTCTCAGGAGGAGACTGTTTAGAGCTCTGCTCACTGTCACCCTCACTGTGAGGCTTGGACTGAAGGCTATTCCACCATCACATAGCAACACATCCAGTTCAGGCCTCAGCATCTTCCCTGGGAGGAGAGGTTTACCATGTTGCACTTGAGAGTAACACACATCATCTCTGTTTTTATGGAATTCATCATGGTAGTCACAGGTTCAATAACAAGGTCAGTGGGCCGTGGACCTGAAGGGAGAGAGGGAGAAGTGCTACTGGGATTTTATCTTATGAAGGAGCCCACCAATAAACAAGCATTTGTTTGTATGCTGGCCAGTTGGAGACAGACTCTAATCAGTCATTCTGAATCCCATAGACCTTTAATTAAGCTGATGGCCTCAGGGCTCCAGACTTGTGCTAAGCTCTGACAGCAAAGGTGGGAGGGGTGAAGCTCTGTGTCAGGATCTGCTGGTGTCTGTGGGCATCCATGATGGGCCCACTGAGGGGACAAGGTCATGAAGTCACTGGAGGTGACAGTAAGAGTATCCAGGGTGCTGGGGAACATAACCTTGAAGGCCTGGGGGCCACTTGAGTTCAGAGCACCCAGAGTGCTTAGAGTATATGAGCAGCAGGTTTGTGCAAATCTGTGGACCAGACGGTCTTTGGGAATCTTGACGAAGGCAATGGGTATTTATCCTCTACAAATGGGGAAGGGTGATCCTGCCTGACATCTTCTCTGAGACAAGGTCTCTGTTGTTCACTGCTGCTTTGCTTCCTACTCCAGGCTGTCTCCATGGATCCTCCAGGCTCTACCTCCCATCGCTCCATAGGAGTGTTGGGATTACAGATGCGGGGCATCTGCATCCACCTTTATGTGGGGATCAGAACTCGGGTCCTCACACTTGCATGGACAGCAGTTTGGTCACAGAATATCTCTGTCTCCCCGGCCCCACTAAATTGCTTCTCAATGAAAGAAAAGTTGAATTATTTGATGCATTTCTACAAGAGCCAACAGAATGATGGCTATCCCATGGCAAGCTGCTTTTGTTCTATTGGGCAGAGAAAATAAGCAGGACACAGCAGGACTGGTCAAGGGACTCTGATGTGTCTGTCTCAATGAACTTGCTACATATTTGACTATGTGAAAACCAAATTCTCTTGGGTGGGGGGATGGGAATGGGGATGGTGGAGGCTGCAGGTGGCCTGAGGCCCACTCAGGGACAAATTATGTTTCTTTTTACTCCTGAAGTTCCCAACATTCAAGACGTGAACAAGTTCATTTCTTTTGGATTATCTTTGCAAAGAATACATTGGTAGCCTAATGGTAGGACTTCTGTAGTTACCCCAAAGATCACAATGCCTGATGCTTCCACTGCTGTCTGTTTATGCCCTCAAAGTCTAGTGGAGTGGATAGGGGCCTAGATCTCTGTATGCACAGGACAGGTACACACCACAAACCCGCATCCTTGTAAATATGGTGAACTCTGACCCACTGTCTTCCTACACCACTGAGACAGGAACAGTGATGCATGGGAGCTGCCTGCATGGTTCAATGCCCCTTAGTCCTGCAGAGCAGCAAAAGCCCTTTGAATATTAATGCAGCCCCGTAAACATACAGTGAGTTGGCTATCAAAGTGCATGGAGTCGCTGCTGCTGCCAAGAACCCTAAGACACCATCCCAGAGAACAATGACCCTGTCTTCCTTTGTGAGGTTTGTTCATAGTGCCCATTGAGAATTTCCTCCCATGTAGGGAGGCAGTGATGTGAGGGTCTGGCACTCCATCTCTGTTTCTGCTGATAAAGTTGTGAGAGTCTCTCCAGGGGCTCAGGCACGCTAACATCAAAGACGCAGCCAAAGGGGACCAGATTTGGAAAGTGGAAAAAGCAGACACTGTACCGTCCCTGTAGCAGCTGTCTCCCTCTGTAGTGTTCCCTAGCTGAAACCCTTCTTTAGAGATGACCCAAGAGCTTTCTCTGATAGGATCCATGAATAAAGATCTAAAAACTGATTCTCTTCCTCCCACGTTTGGGATTAAAGGAAAAGTTTTGCTGTCCCTGAAGAATTAGAAAGGGCACAGACTAGTAGTTTGCATAAAACCTTTGTGTAGGTCTTGGGACAAAACTGTGTCTGGATGTCTTAGATAAAGAGGGGATGACTCTGAGAAGCAACCCCTGTTGGCATACTTTGGGGATAGTTCCTGACCTGTAGAGCTCAGAGAGAGTAGCAGACAGACGGACAGTCAGGGGAATAGGCAAAGGCTTCAGGTCACAGAAGAAGTTGCCTGGGGAAGTAGGGAAAGTTCTAGAAAATGGTATTATATAAGAAAGCCTTTGCATTTTAGGGAGGAAGGGAGACTAATTAAAAGATAGGTAGAGTAGAGCAAGTTAGGAAAGGCTTCCCCCTCAGCACATCCTACCAAGCTGTGCTGAGGGTAGCTTGGATACAATCCGTTTTCACTGAAAGAGAGATGCTGGGTCAAGGGCTGTGCCATGGTAGGGGTCTAGGGGTATGCATGTTTTGTGATTACATCTATAGCCTTGGAACAACAGCTCCCTTCTTGGCACTGAGAGTTTAATTTTACAGCCAGTGCTGAGTGTTTTCAGGGTAGTCTGTCACTTTACTGTTTGGGTCATTATCCTGTTGGCAACCAGAACATTCTGGAGTTGAAGGGGTGGGTAATGAGGTCATCACTGGTGTGATGTAAGGAGGAAGCTGTCACTGACAGACCTCATGTTTGAATACAAATATGCCAGGGAATCACTGTGTGAAAGAAGCATTAGAGAGGAATGTGTAAGAACCAGGCAAAACTGAGTGGAGCATTCCCAGACTGGGTTTTATCCATGTATGTTAGCTAATTTCACTTACATTTACTTTTAGCAAACAGGAGCCTCATTCACAGCACAGAAAGCTCAATGCAGGGGCTGGAATCAGAAGGGTTGAGAAGGGTGTGGTGTGTGTGGCATGCTGGGTCTGCTCCCTGAGAAAGCTCTGAGAGGAGAGCAAAGTACTTCCATTTGAAAGCCATCCATTACATTTAGCTAAGTCTGTTGCTCTGGGAACTAGCTGTCTATGTTCCGTCTCCCCGAGTATGATTGGAACCAGGCTAGTTGTGATTCTGCTCATTTTCCTAAGGACCCTGAGATGGGGCTGTGTGTTGTCAGCAGCTGGGTTGGATACCCTTGAACAAGTAGGTCCAAAGACCGTGAGCAGCAGAGCAGTGTGTCCTTTCAAGAGGAAGAACTTTACCCTTTCTGCTAGAAGTTATGCATTGCAGAGCAGATTCCCAAACCACAGAAGCAGGGCCACAAGATACAACCATAGTAGTGTTCTTAAGAAAGAAAAGAACAGTGAGTGAGCAGACTTAGCCTGAGCTGGGGACACCTCAGATATCAGAGGTGCCCATCTGTGCATACACGTGTACAGTGTATTTGATATGTGTATGGTATATGTGTAGGGTGATATGTGTGTTGTGTGTCGCTATGTTGTGTATGTGACAAGTACACAAACATGTGCTATATGTGGCAAGTGTGTATAAAACTCAACATGGGTTCTTTGCACCTTCCAAATGGCTGTTCCTTATTTCCAAGAGAAAATGGCTTTGAGTTGTGGCTCAGAGCACTAACTGGGGATACAGGGACAGGTGTCTCTGGTTTTAGTTTCAGTGTCCTCAAGTGGCACTCATGGCTTCATAGTTCCATCCGCAGTAAAGGACATGAGGCTGGAGACGGAAACTCTATGCTTATCCTCCTTCTTAATCTTGGCTGTCTGAATCACTCCCTTTTCAGACAATCTCCCAGCATACTCTATGCGTGTGTCAAGAATCCCTAAGATCAGATCAGCTTTGGTCACTTGCTAAAATTCAGAGGATCTCTAGTACAGTGAGCCGCCATAACCATGCTGAAACTGTTACAAGGGAGGGACTCAGAGGGAAGAGTCAGCAGAAAGAAGAAGCACAAGGCCCTGAGAGGATAGCCACACTGGAGCTTCAGTTCCCTCCCCGCCAAGTCACACAGGACAAACTAAATTCTAGCAGCAGAAAGCTGTGATAAAGTTACAATACATACTGACAGTGGGGTCAGGGTTTCAGGAGCAGGCCACACAGGCACCCTCATCCTGGGCACTCCAGGAGGGGCAAATATTCAGCTCAAATTGCATTTATTTATACAGTTAAGGCAAGTGACCACCCTTACCAAACCAGGTAGCAGGGCCCTTCAAAGTCCCTATTTGCAGACAAACAGCAACAGGTCCACCATGTGAGCTGACCTCTCTTAACAGCAGCAATCTCAGAGCTACTGTCTCTTTCTATACCACACAACTTTTTTGAGTTGATGACTCAGGGGTTTCACACACCCCACGATCACAATTTTAATATAAACATCAATATTGCTAAGAAGGTGAGTGGGCACAATGGCACTAATGCCTATAATCCAAATATTCCCATTCTCAAAAAGAGATCTTACTCCAAATGACTTGCATGCTCCCAAAGATCATTGTCTGGAAGATATCACTTGTGTTTCTTCTCAGTGAACATGTGGCTGACTTCAGTCTGTCCATGGGAGAACTTCTCTATCCAACTCTGTCCCTGGGATGCATGGCTCTTCATGTTAAGAAACAGGTATCCCAAACCCCAAATGTAACCAAGAATGGCAGTGAACTCCTAATCCTTCCGAGATTACAGGTGTGCATTCCTATGCCTTGTTTATGAGGTCCTGGGGCTCAAACCCACAGCTTTGTATAAGTTAGGCAAGTACCCTACCAACTAAGCTACATCAAGATCCCTATCACCACTTGTATCATGACATAATCATTGGCCATTGTTACCACTTGTATCATGACATAAACATTGGCCATTATTACCACTTGTATCATGACATAAACATTGGCCATTGTTACCACTTGTATCATGACATAAACATTGGCNTTACCACTTGTATCATGACATAAACATTGGCCATTGTTACCACTTGTATCATGACATAAACATTGGCTATTGTTACCACTTGTATCATGTTCTCCTCAGTGTGCTTCTGGAACACATATGCAGTTGTAAGGTACTTGTTAGAAAAGCAAAGATAATTCAAGGAGAACAAGTTATTAACATGCAGAGGATGTTGAGGGTGAATGATCAGTAGCTCTGCCGCTGTGACACTGAAGCACCAGGACAGTATGAACTGCCAGAGTACAGGATTTTCATAACAAATACCCTTAGACTGACTTAAGTGTTTCCTCAAATATAAATTAGATGGTAGAAAATTAGCAACAAACTGGCAGGAAAGGAAACATAATTTTTTTGCTTTAACTGTCATGGGTGATTTGCAGTACAGGTGCACAGGAATGTTCAGGGGGGTACAAATGGTGCAGTAGCTCTCCATGGCATTACACACACACACCCGCCTTTAGTGACAGCTGTACTGCAATCCCATCAAATGCTATTCTCACCATCCCACTTCACATATAAGGAAACTGAGGCCCAGAGAGCTTACCTCTAAATAATATCACCAATGGAGTGACCTGACATTTATAAGAGTAATGAGTCATAAGGTAAAGATTTATCAAAGCAAGAAAGATATTTACAAGTACATGAACCAATATGGATTTAACTCTGGATATTTGGTATACTTAGGATATTTAATTGTGTTTTGAAGGCAACATGATTAATGTCTTTGGAAGTATGTTGTGTAAGAGCAAATACACAAAATTACCTAAGCAAAGATAATAATATTTTTATTATTTAACTTTTTATTGATATATAATTGTATATTTTTGTGGAGTATAATAATTTAATCTAATAATAATTAGATTAAGTATTTAATGATGATCAAATCAGAGACATTTGCATACCCATCATCATAGTTTATATTGTTTTATTTTAATGTCTTTAGTATTTGATAACTTTAAGCATGTATTCAAGGTATTATGGTTCTCTTTACCAGGCATTACCTGCTCTTATCCCCTTGCCCATGTGCTGAGACCGTTCTCAATAATAAGTCCTGTGTATGTGTGTATACACCACTTAGTTATGTTTGCTTGCATGATCATGGTAGGGAGGTTATTTATTGAAACATGAAGAAAATTATTCCTCTTCCCTATGCAATCATTAGCTGTAAGTGGCCTCTGAGAGAGGAGCCAGCTCTCATGAACCCTTCCCACATCCAGAATAAAATGTTGACAGGTTCAGTCTTGTACAAAACTTGTGCTGGAAACCGTAGAGGCTGTGAGGCCATAAGAGCAAAGGTCCTGCCCAGAAGACATTTCACAGCATTCTTCCCGTCCTCCAGATTTTGCATTCTTTCCCCCTCACCCCCCCTCTTCTGGGATGTTTCCTGAACTTTGTTGTGGAGGGTATACATCTCTCGTTTAGGTCTGAATGTTCAACAGTTGCTTATTTTCACCACTTTGACTGACTGTGAGTCTGTGTATTAACTGCCTGCCACATACTACAAAAGAAATGTCTTGACCAAGGCAGACAGTAGAACTAGTAGATGGATATATAAATAAATGTATAGAGGGCCTTTTGATAACATCTACTTAGTAAAACCATCATAGTATGTGCCTACATGGGGCCAATAACATTCCTAGCCACAGGCTTTTTACCATACTACAGTACCAGGCATGAACTCCCTTCTATGGAGCACACATCAAATCCAATGAGAAAATGGTTGGTCTCCGCCATGGCATGTGTGCGGTTNGTCTCNGCCATGGCATGTGTGCGGTTGGTCTCCGCCATGGCATGTGTGCGGTTAGTCTCTGCCATGGCATGTGTGCGGTTGGTCTCCGCCATGGCATGTGTGCGGTTAGTCTCTGCCATGGCATGTGTGCGGTTGGTCTCCGCCATGGCATGTGTGCGGTTGGTCACCGCCATGGCATGTGTGCCCCTTTACTTTACAGGTTGCTATGCTGGCATCCAGGTCCTAGAGTCAGATAAGAAAGGTGATGGCTTTTCTTCTCCAGGCTCCTGAAAGATAAATTTTAATTTCAAGACGATCTCTAATTGTTCCTTCCCCTCCACCAAGGATAGTATGTTAGTGCTGGACACAGAGGAGGGACTTCATAAATATTTATTGAGTACATTTTGAATGGGAGAGTTTTCAAATTATTTCAAAAATTTCTAATTATTCTCATTACTTTAAGAAATGGATTCTCTTTTCCCCTATTTTTTTCTAAAATATGACTTCACATCACCTCTCTAGAGTGCTTTGGTGACAAATCAGATGTGTCTTGGGACTTTGCAGCTGACACAGAGCTACTCCGTGGGATAAGGGATCACCTAATTGATACTATTCATTTCCCTCAAAGTGAACACTGTCTCTTTTATTTCCCTGAATTTCTTTTTTTGCCTTATCCCTTTCAGTTCTACACTGCAGCATGTGTTAAGTCACAGAATACAGAACTTGCTTAGCATGCATGTAGCCCTGGGGTTGATTCCTAGAACCACATAAACTATGTGTGGTGGCACACACCAACACCCGGGAGCAGAACAGGAGTATCAGGAGTTCAAGGTCATCCTGGGATTTATTAGTGAGTTGTGGCTAGCCTAAGAAACTTGAGATTTTTGTCTCAAACAACAACAACAACAACAATAATAATAATAACAACAGCATACATTTAATCAAAGCACAGCCCAAGCCACAGGAACCTGGATACATGCCAAGGCCTTAAGAAACATATCATGGCATTTTCCATGTAGTGGATCTGCAGCCATGTCTTCATGGCTTAGTATGCATCTGTCACTCTATCTAAGCAACAGATGCCGCTGCATTCATGATATTTGCATGTGGATGCATGTCATGTCACACTGTAATGGATATTTCATACCCAGTAAGGATCAAGAGTATTGCAATTGTAGGATGTTCATAGAAGAACATTAGACCAACTTTATGACCTGGTAAAAGTAGACAGGAGAGGGTGATGCGGTGAAAGAAGTAAAGGAGACAGTTGTGTGGCCAGTAGGATGCCTGTGAGCCTGGGGAGGATGGAGAGACTCTGAGCATCCTTCCAACTCACTGCAGGGCCATGTTTGTGCTGGAATGCTGAGTGAAGATGAGGAGATATCCAGAGAATCCAAGCCACCTAAGCTTTGTGTTCAGAGCAGGGCACAGCCAGGGCCACCATGTATGTGTTTCTCTTTTTGTCATTATACTTAAAATTATTTCATGACTTTAATGTCAGCATGTGGGGTGGGTATGACACCATTATAACCATGGCCACTTTTCACAAATCACATGATCTATTTACAAAGGGCATACATGGGTCGGAGATGTTTTCTGAGTTTGCTTTGTATGAGGGACACATGGGCAAGTGACAAGTTTGATGGAATGGTGGCTGGTTAAAACAACAAGGAGCATCCAAGTGCCATGACTTTTCAGCCTTCTATGCTTCTTAGCATTACACCATCTTCACTCCTGAGTAGACTGAGAATGGATTCATGCTTAGGGAAGCCTTGCTTGCAGGGGACAAATACATCCCTTTGTTTTCAGCTTAACTGCCTGTGAGCCTTCCCTGCTCTCTTCATTTCTCCCTTGCTCTTGATTTTTGCTCATTTTCTGCTTTGTTCCTTTGTCCTTCTGTGCCTACAGCATCTCTTGTGACAATTGTTCTTATACCAGGAAAAGAAAGGGTTTTTATGAAGAGCCTTCATGGAGTCATTTTCAGACCACAGATAATATTAGGAGAGAAAGGAGTACTGTGCACCCCCGTGCCTTAATTAGATGGTGACATTTTTAGTTCTCACCACTGCTATCCCTTTGAATTGAAACCCTATCATTGAAAAAGCCAAGTGAACTTGAAATAGAGTAGGGCCATTTTCCAGAAGGGAACACAGCCAGGCCAGATTCCTTGGTGCAGTGCCAGAGGGCACACGGGCCAGGTTTGTATGATGTGTCTCTTCAGTGATGGTTTCCAAGTAAGGATGGTTCCTTAAACAGCATTGTCCCAGATTCAAAGTTTGCAAGATGCCTGTTTTCACATTCTCACTGAAAATAATGGAGCACTGAAGGAAGTGTGTTCCGTCCTTGCAGGTCATTTTTACACCAGCTACATCGATTTCCTGAATGTGTTAGTAACATTACACTTGCCACTAAGTCAGGAAAAGTAAGTGTTGTACAGATGCACTGCACACATATACAAAATATACATATAAACATACATGATTACATATATAAACATACAGAAACACAATAAGCAAATATATATAAATGCAGTGTACAGGCACACACACAGAAACATACATACATGAAAACACATACATAACACATACATAAACACATATAAGTGCATATAACACACACACACTGCTCATATACATCACCTTACTACTGTAGGATTGAAGGACAGCAGGCTTAGTTTATTTCTACCATCTAATGTAACCAGCATTTAAACATCAAGGGAAAAAACATAGTAATTTAAATGCACACTTACCTGTGACTTACATTTGAGGCTTTGTATCTCTCAGAGGGTTTTTAGACAGGATGAGGTGGGACAGAAACTGGGAATGAGAGGCAGGTATTGGAAATCAATGACAAGAGTGCAGAGAGGGGCCCGGGGAAATGAAGGGAAAGCTAGAAGAAAAGAGAAGCACATGGCTTCTGCACATCTGCTCCACCTCATGCATCCATACCACAATCCTATCAGATGGCTGCAGGATTAATTCAAAGAGGTATTGATTTGTTTTCTCCTGTGTACTCTGGCCTGCTGACCTGGCTTTACTGACAGGCCATTGTGGATGAGACACATGAGTATATGCAATCACGTTAGCCTGTGCAGTCAGGAACAAGCATCCAACCCTGAGTATGTATCAACAGCGACTGAACACTGAGCAAATACATACCTATCAACACCCACCAAGCCATACCATGACTGAAGTCAAAGGGCCTGCCTGAAAGCAGCAGTGATGGTAGGAGACAATTAGTAAAGGTGTGTGTGTGTGTGTGTGTGTGTGTGTATGCACATGTCTTTGCATGTGTGCATGTCTGTGTGTTCATGTACATGTGTACACGTTTATGTCTGTATGTATGTATATCTGTGTGTTTATGTAAGTTTAATTGTCTATATGTGTGTATATCTGTGTGTTCATGCATGTATATGTATTTTTGTCTCTGTGTGTGTCTACATCCATGCCTGTGTTCATGTATGTGTCTACATGTGTGCATGTCTGTCTGTTCATGTATGTGTGTGTATGTATTTGTGTTTCTGTGTGTGTATACACGTCTGTGTTTATGTATGTGTGTGTCTGCATGCATGTCTATGTGTTCATGTATGTGCGGGTATGTATTCATATGTGTGCACGGATGTGTAGACTAGAAGACAATCTTGAGTGTTTTTCCTCAGAGCACTGTCCATCTCCTCTTTTCTTTTTGAGACTAGATCTCTCTCTGGTTTGAGCTCACAACTAAGAGATACAACATGATGGGCAAGGGTTTATTTGACTTCCATGTCCTGATCATAGTCTATCACTGGGGAAGTCAGGACAGGAACTTAGGAACTGAGTTAGAGGTCATGGAGCAGTGCTGCTTACTGGCTTGCTCCCTGTGGCTTGCTCAGCTGGCTTTCTTATAGTACCCATGGCTACTTGCTCAGGAGTAGCACCACCTACAGAGGGCTGCCCTCCCCCCCCCCCCCATCAAACATTAACTAAGGAAATCCATCACAGGCTTGCCTACAGGGTAATCTGATGGAGGCATTTTCACAATTGAGTTTCCCTCTTTCCAGATAACCCTAGTTTGCATCAAATTGACTCAAAAACAAAACAAAACAAAAACCTAACCATCACGAAGGGTAATGGTTTTTAGTTACACATTTCCAGGTTAAATAAGTATGCAATCAACTTTATTTTCATGTAAAGATTTAGCTAGAGAATAGTAGGACATGGAGACACAAGTTTATAAACAACCTTAAAAATCATAAAGTCTTACCCTAGTGCAAGTTAAAAGAATGTGACCTAGCTAGACATGATACCTTTATCTCAGTACACAGGACACAGAGGCAGAGGATTGCTCTCAATGTGAGAGTAGAATTTATCTCAGAAAAACAACAACCAAAACCTAGAAGAATGTGATTGATGATCCAATTGAGGTTATTATTTTTTTTTTTTTTTATCACAGCCACATACTGAAACATAGCAAGCCGCAAGGAAATTTATAAAAAAAAAAAAAAGTTGTAGATGTGGAAATTGAGTTTGTAATGACATCTGAGTAAAAGTGGTGGTAGTTCTCATGGTCTGTGTGGTCTTTAACTCTGTGGTGCCCGTGTGAGATTTGCTTCAGGCAGGAGCTTCAGCTGCAGAGCTGGGTTGGTGTGTGGATGCTGACAGCAGTGGCTGTGGAACGATGTGAACTCCAAGAACATTTTCTCATTGAATGCATGGTGGGGTCTGTGCCAATTACTCTTCGGGCGTCTGGTGTAGGAGATTAGACTAATCACACAGTGCTCCTAGACACAGACTGTTCCCATGTCTGTTTATCACAGGATTGTTGAGCACTGAGCTCTGGGTTGCTAAGTGTTTTCTATTCCAGAATAAATAATTCAAGCAGATCATGGAGATGAGACATGAAAAAAATGAAAGGGTTGCCTAGGAGATAGCTCCGTGTGTGTGTGTGTGTGTGTGTGTGTGTGTGTGTGTGTGTGTGTGTTGTAAGCACAAGGACCAGGGTTCAATCCCCAGAATACATGTAAAACAGCTGTGTGTGATGGCACATATCTGTTGCCCTATTGCCAGGGAGATGAGTCAGTAACTGTTGTTCTCATTGTTGAATTAATACATCTCTAACTAAAAGAAAAGGGCTGCTGGGAATGGCTTAACGGGTACTCACTGCACCAGGATGAGTTTGAATCCCCAGAACTCTCTCATAAAGCTGACCGTGTGACACAAAGGACAATCACCCCAATGTTCCTATGGAGACATGGAAGGCTGAGGCAGGAGAATCCTTGAAAGCTCGATGCCCAACTAGCCTGTTGTAAAGAGCAAAAAAAAAAAAAAAAAAAAAAAAAAAAAAAGAAGTCAGCTTAGCTGTCTTGAGCCAGGAGAATTCGGGACTGACACTTGGTGTCCCTCTGACCTCCACATACACTTTGTAGAACTAACACTCTCTCTCTCTCTCTCTCTCTCTCTCTCTCTCTCTCTCTCTCTCTCTCTCTCTTAATTAAATTAATTAATAAAAAGAGACAGATAAAAAATACTAAGTCCAGTATAGATTCCAATGCTTATATTGTATTTTTCATGTTTAATTAATTTGCTTTTCATAAATAATATTGACAGGCATAAAATCCCACTAACATTTCTATATGTTTAGAATATATTTGTGAATCTGGAAGCTATGGGAGTGATCTATTGGTATGTTTCTTTAAGTGTATATGGATGAAATTTTACATGCTCAAGAGGAACCTTAGGAAGCTTATTAATCGTTTCAAATCAAAGCTGTTCAACTTTGCTATAAAAACCACAAAGCAAAATGTCCTACTTTTTTTAGAACCTCAGGGCCGAAGGCTGGGACCTTGATGGAGAGAGGGCCCATAGAAACCCAAGCTAAGAGGGTCTGCAGGGAGGCAGGACCTCTGCAAGTTTATGCTGCCTTGGGTTCTTTCTTTGATTTCTTGGGTTCAGCTTTGATTTTCTTTCTTTGATCATGCTGGTTACTAAGGCCATTTCCATGCAAGCGTATGCTATACTTCAGGCCGACCCGCACATCCCAGCCACTCCCTTTCCCCCACCTCTCCCCTTTGCTCTTCCCATCTGCTTTCACGGCTTCTGTACACAGCATTTACAAATCTATATAAAATCTATGACTCACAGATGAGAGAGACATTGCATCTCTCTGGGACTGGCTTAATCCAGTTTTTGTGACTGACTCCCAGTGACCACCTTTCCCTGTCAGTGACCTGGCTTCAGTTTGGGGAGTTTCACTGCATTTCTGGTTTTGTTGGTTGTTTTCAGTCATAGGCATTTCATTTTCTTGCTCTTCTGACTGCCAAGGGTAGAAGTACTCTTGGTCAGCAGACAATACTTGCTTTCAGCCCTGTGCCAACCTTGGGAGCTGTGCATCTTTCTAGTTTCTTGGACTTTAGTCAGGTCTGCCTCTGTCACCACACTGTCCTGTGCATGGTTTCCATGCTCCTCCAGGAACACCAACTATCAAGGGCTCAGCCTTTCTGAACTAGAATTTGGACCTTTGGTTCTAATGGACACCAAATGGGACCCCATGGAGTTCCTTGTTCCTATGGGCCCACTCTTCCATGAAGGAGAACAAAGAGAACACTTCATTATTGTTGATGTGCCTTTGGGTGTTGGGTTTGCGGATGAAAGATTGAAGCCATGTGTTTTCATTTCTCCTGAGATGGTATGAATCCAGACACTGTGGCCTACTGTTGGCATCCCCCCACCTCTCTCCCTCTCCCTCTCCCTCTCCCTCTCCCTCTCCCTCCTTTCTCTCTCTCTCTCCCTTTCTCCCTTCTCCTGCTCCTTTTGGTCATTTCTTCAGGACTGGAAGAAGTCAGCCAGGTTAAGCATTATGGAGTCAGATTTTGAAGCAGTTTTGTGGCTGAATTCTGCCTCTCATTGAGCGTGTGACCTTTGATCTTGGCAACTTTCCACGGAGGGAGGGTACATCCTTGCACCCACCCCCTTCAGTCCGTTGAAGTAACAAACAAAAGATGGAGGAGATGAGCTTAGTACCAAGCCAGTTGTTCAGAGAGGGAGCTGCTTCCATTGGCACTGGTCTCATATCACACTGTGTGGGGTTGGTTGGTCTCTTCAGGGCAATGGATTTGTCTTCATCTATTTTTGTTGTTGTTGCTTAGGTCTCTAATGCATCCTGTTTTTCTATTAACTATAAATTGTGGGAGGATCACCTTTCTGAAAATATTATCCACTGTGTTCCATCCTTGCTTTAAGTGTGCTGTGAAGGCTTTGTACTCAACATGGTCATTCTATGGTTAAACCCTCAAGTACAGCCAAATATGAGCTCTTGGAATAGATAGAAAGACAAGTGAATGGGGAGTTGTCTCCAGAGTTTCAAGTCAATGAATAGCACATCAGCCTTGGACCAGAGCTTACCAAGGTCTCTCTGAAAGTAGGGGAGAACAGTATGCTAGGCTGTGGTTATGACTACTTCTTTGGTAGGAAGTCAAAGCTGTACTACAACCTAATTACTTCAATTTTGCCAAAGGATTAGAAATGTATGTATAATTTTGTTTCTGCACTTTGGCAGACCCAGTGGATCATTCTGTCCACAAGCTGGAGAAGCACAGATTCTTGGGAATTTCAGATGGTTTTTTCCTCCTCTCCGGGGCACACTTTGCACCTTCAGTGACTGCTAAAGAGGCTTCAATGCTTCTCATTCAGCCTCCTGTTATCAGGGCAGAAAGTTGTCTTGGCTCTTTAGACAGGGAGCTAAAATCTGCACTGTCGTTAGGGTTAATGTCTTAAACTGGTGACTTGAGCTAATGGTTTATTCTGAAGTTGAATATCACGGTTGATTATAAGGTCATAATAAGATCCCTCCTCTGATTGAGACTTTCCATTTTCTAGGTAAGTAAAGTCCCTCTGGATGCATTTGTATTTTCTCTTCTTCCACCTTACCTTCTCTATGCAAACTGTGGGAATCTCTAGGGGGCTGTTGTCTCCTTGCTCCATTTCAGACATGAAAGTAGTGTTCAAATGCAGACATATTTAACAGATTGGCAATTTTGCTATAATTAAGTTTCATGAATATGAAAATTCTCAAGAAATTCCCACGATGCTCCATGATGTGAGGGTAAGGATTTATGAAAGAATTCTTTCTTGCCTCACTGTGACCCTGAGCACAGGAGTGTGGCTCAGGTAAAGCATGACACAAACTCTTCTGAAACCCAAATCACATATTAGTTCAAACTTAGGTATAGGATGCATTAGGGCTTGTGGCAGGGGGAGGGTT
Source organism: Mus pahari (assembly GCF_900095145.1). Lineage (NCBI taxonomy): Eukaryota > Metazoa > Chordata > Mammalia > Rodentia > Muridae > Mus > Mus pahari. Next base: position 88,024,409 of record NC_034601.1, on the reverse strand, counting down.
AGTGTCAGGCTCAGAACAGCAAGCAAACTCTGCATCCAGGAAATGGCATACATCCAGCCCATCCAGCCCTCTTTCTTTTTTTTCCAGTACATATTTATGCTTTATTACAGTCATTATTTTTATTAGATATTTTCTTTTTTTACATGTCAAATGTTATCCCCTTTCCTAGTTTCTCCTCCAAAACCCCCTGCTCACCAACCCACCCACTCCCTCTTCCCTGGAAGTCCCCTATACTGGGGCATATAACCTTCATAGGACCAAAGGCCTCTCCTCCCATTGATGTCAGACTAGGCCATCCTCTGCTACATACGCAGCTAGAGCCATGAGTCCCACCATGCGTTTTCTTTGGTTGGTGGTTGAGTGCCAGGGAGCTCTGGAAGTACTGGTTAGTTCATATTGTTGTTCCTCCTATGGGTCTGCAAACCCCCAGAAGATGTTCCAACATGTAATAGGAAACATGCTCCACTATGTTCATAACAGCCTTATTTATATAACCAGAATTTGAAAAGAACCCATATGTCCCTCAACAGAGGAATGGATACAGAAAATGTGATACATTAACACAATGGAGTACTACACAGCTATTAAAAACAATGCATTTATGAAATTCTTAGACAAACAGATCTGGAAGATATCATCCTGAGTGAGGTAACCCAATCACAAAAGAACACATATGATATGCACTAACTGACAAGTGGATATTAGCCCAGAAGCTTGGAACACCCAAGATACAATTTGCAAAACACATGAAACACAAGAAGAAGGAAGACCAAAGTGTGGATACTTCAGTCCTTCTTAGAAGGGGGAACAAAATACCCGTGGAAGGAGTTACAGACACAAAGTGTGGAGCAGAGACTGAAGGAACGACCAGCCAGAGACTGCCCCACCTGGGAAACCACCCCATAAACAACCACCAAAATCAGACACTATTGTGGATGCCAACAGGAGCTTGCTGACAGGAGCCTGATATAGCTGTCTCCTAAGAGGCTTTGCCAGTACCTGACAAATACAGAAGTGGATGCTCACAACCATCCATTGAATGGAGCACAGGGTCCCCATGAAGGAGCTAGAGAAGGTACACAGTCCTCGTTCTTAGGTGTCTTTCTTCTGTACTTAGGTTCATCATGGAAAAAAAATAGAATTATCAGTTTCTTTTGTCCTGTTCCATTTATATCATGGGTACCATTTGTCTCCACAAATATATATATTCTAGCTACTCCAGTCCCTCATCCCCCAATTTCCAGGTGTCGACCTCTTACCCTTAATGCAGACCTTTTGTTAGTCTTTAGCTATCTGTCCTTCCTGAAACACTGTGTGTAAAAAAACACTCAAGTCTACATCACTTTCTGTCTGGGGTGCTCACAGCATCACAGACTTCCATGTAAAGCCCCCCCCCCCCCAGCTAACTGCCACACTGTAATAACCATATCATTGTTCCATCAATGTTAGTCAGGAAAATGTTGCATGTACTGCTTTGGGGTAAGACCCCAGAGATGGAGTTATGTCCTGAGTTACTTGCTTTTATTGATTATGAAGATTACTTGGGTAATTAGTCCAACAGAGAATTATAACTTAAGTGGAGACTGCTGATGTGGTCCTTAGGCTAGCTCAAATGGAACTTACAGAGATGGCAGATTATGCAAAATAACCTGACCCATCACCAAGTGCTGCTCCTGACCTACAGGCACCAAGCTTCCTCTCTGTCAGGCTAAGCTCCTTTGACCATAATGGCTGAAAGTTACCTCAAGTTACCAGGAGTTTAGACAGCCTGCTACCAAGGCCAGGCTATACCTAGTAGCTCTGCACCTCCAATAGGCAAAAGGTTGTATTTTAAAGGTTTGAAGTTACTTAAAACTATATAAAACTAAAATCTTCCTCAAGGATTCATTTTGGTCTTCTGAGTGTTTTTGGGCAGACAGACATGTAGGTCAAGTCTCTCTTGAATAAATGGGCTCTTGTAGGCAGCCTCACGTGCAGTTGACACTGCTCACTGAACAAATGACTACAGTCCCACCTTTGATCTACCTGAGGTAAAACAGGGTAAAATCAGATCCACTGACACATTTGGCCCCCCATCCTTACTTAAAATGAGAAGATGGTGTCTGCTCTGATGTTCTCTCTCTCTCTCTCTCTCTCTCTCTCTCTCTCTCTGTGTGTGTGTGTGTGTGTGTGTGTGTGTGTGTGTGTGTGTGTGTGTAAGACAAAGGTTGATACTACATGCCTTTCCTTCAGCTTTCTGGAACCCACATACACACTAGGTGGGAGTGGTGGTTGACCTGTAATTTTAGCCCTACAAGGTGGGGGCTGGCTTTCCAAAGTAGGCCAGGCTGGCTGGTCAGTGCATACCACTGATCTGCTTGTCTTCTCTCCCTGGTGCTGGGATTTCCACAAGCATGCAGCCACATGGACCACCCTCCACATATACCTTTCTATAATGTGGATTTTGAAGATGGATTTCAGGTCTTCCTACTTTGAGGGCAAACACTTTTCTGGCTGTATTAAGCCCACTCATTTTTTTCTAAGCCTCCAAGTTTACAATATCTTGTTACAGCAGCAACAGAAAATTAATACCATGAACAGGTACCTCTTGCCTTGTGTAACCTGTCAGGTGAGCTCAGGTGAAAGAGGTTCCAGGAAACCATGGGTGTTTGCATTGACTGCAGAAATTGTGCTTCCCTGAGCACAGCCACAGGATGTCTCTCTCTCTCTCTCTCTCTCTCTCTCTCTCTCTCTCTCTCTCTCTCTCTCTCTCTCTCCCCTGTATCTAGCAAGACTCCACCTTGTAATTTTGCTGTGTGTTCTCTTGATAGTCAGTATGTTCTGTAAAGTAAAGTAAAAGGATATTACAATCTTGGGAATGTGGTTGCATATCTATGGGTATGATGCTAAAAGCACGGATGTTCTATGTTTTTATGAACAATGCAGAAACTATATATTGTATCTTTGTGTAACTCGGTTAGTTTGTAATATACACCTCAGTACACCAGGTGGCAGAGTGTTAACTTCATTTAGTGTGTGGTGATCTCAGTCAATTCAGGGATGGATTGCTGATCTCAAAAGCCTCCCACACCTTGCCTGGAAGTTTCAGTTGTATGTAGAAGTCTCAGTTAACACAGGTCTGAGCTCAGTGAAGTGACCACCTTCTCTCTATGCTCCTATCCTGCACCACCAGTGGGAACTATGTTGGTCAGCTTTCTGAGGCAAGCAGCTTAGAGAGAAGGCCTATTTGGGCTCAAGGTCTGAGAGGCCTCAGCCCCTGACTGACTGGTCTGTTGCTTTTCAGCCTGTGACCAGGAAGCACATAGTGGGAGTAGATTAAAACTCTTCTGGAGACTGGAAAGGGGAAGAAAAGCAGAGGGGCAGGGCCTCTCTGCCTCGATTGAAAACATGTTCCTACTGAACCCTACCACCACCACCATCACAGACACACAGACACACACACACACACACACACACACACAAAGGCTTCACAGCCTCTCAGCAGGTTCACTTTAGGGGCCAAATGTTCATACCTAGGCCTTTGGAAAACACTTATGATCCATACTATAGTAGGCACTCATGTAAGAAGGTCAGAGTTTGTTAGGGTTCATGAGGTCACACATAGCTAGACAGTCTGATGAGGGACTCACAGAACTGAGGGAATCCTTTCCACACCTGAAGCTTATTACAGTAAAGGGCCTCAGATTAAAATCTGCAGAAGAGACTTTGTGAGAGTCTAGGAGATTTCTCTTTCCTTGTGACCAAACACCTGACAAGAAAAAACAGACATGGGAAGGTTATTCACCCTCACAGCTTAAGAAACAACACATCTGCCAGCCTCATGGCAGAGAAAGCAGGCAGCAAGCAGAGCAGGATGCTGGCCTGGCAAATTGTATCCACAGTCAGCAAGCAGAGAGTGGCCAGGAAGTAAAACCTGATTGTAATACCTCAAGGCCTGGTTCCAGTGACCCAGTTTCTACAGTAAGGTTCCACCACGATAAAGGGTCAACAGTCTCCAAAACATTGTCACCAGCTGGGACCAAGTATTCACATACTTCACATTCAAACCACAAATGCTTCTGCTTGCCTCTGCCCTGAAGTTGGAATTGCTCCTTCTCTTCCTCTTCTCCCTTCTTCTTCCTCCTCCCCTTCTCCTTCCCCTACCCCATCCTCCTCCTCCTGTGAATACACACAATGCTGCTGAAAACAGGGGCACCCCTGGGCAGTGTTGTCATTGTGTAAATCTCATAGGGAAGACTTACTTAAACCATAGCTATGATATTATGTGGTGATGTCATCTTACAGGATCACCATCTTCCTCATGCTCCAGCCACAGAGGGAAATATGCCTCACGGCACACAACTGCACATAGGAAACTCTATGCCAAGCCTGGTGTATCAGTTTTTATCAGGAGTCAGTGACATAGATGTGTAGTGCTGGTTTGACCAACCTCAACTGCCCTATCACAGCATCTCCAAGCCTGACCTACTAGAACAATGTTTTTGAACCTTCCTAATGCAGTTCCTCAAGTTGTGGTGATCCCCAACTATAAATCACTTTGTTTCTACTTCATGACTATAACATTGCTACTGATATGACTTGTAATGTGAATATATGAAATGCAGGATATTTGATATATGGCCCCCAAAGTAGTCTCAACTCACATGGCCCAGGAGCCCAGAAGAACAAATCAGGACTATTTCTAACTTCCACAGCATAGCCCCTTGTTCCAAGTACACACATGGGCATGACAAGGGGTGAAAGTCCCTTGAGCATGGCTGTATTCTTTAGCGTGTACAATGGTCACACATCCTGCCTGGAGAGTTAACCGTTTCCTTTACATGAGCAATGACTCCCTGACTCTCATGTAATCATAAACCCATTTGTGATTGCATTATGTCTGCTCTTATCAGAGGAGGTTGCTGTGGGACTAACCCATTCCCAGGGTCACATATAGAGAGAGCCCTGTCATCACCTCACAGGCTTCTTGTTCTATCTTGGTGGGCAAAGCTGCCTTTGATAAAGCATGCTATCTGTCTGGAGCCTATTGCTCACCCCATCAGCAACATGTCTAGGAGGATATAAGTTTAGACATTTGAATGTCAAATTCGGACTCGCAAACTAGAGAAACAAAACAGATGGTAAAGTGCTTGCCTTGGAATCCCAAGGATATAAGTTCAATCCCCGGAACCCACAGAAAGGAAGGAAGGAAGGAAAGAAGGAAGGAAGGAAGGAAGGAAGGAAGGAAGGAAGGAAGGAAG
>NC_034601.1:87988904-88019083 GCF_900095145.1 Mus pahari | reverse complement strand
GGAAGGAAGGAAGGAAGGAAGGAAGGAAGGGAGAGAAAGAGAGAAAGAGAGAGAGAAAGAAAGAAAGAAAGAAAAGAAGGAAGGGAGAGAAAGAGAGAAAGAGAGAGAGAGAGAAAGAAAGAAAGAAAGAAAGAAAGAAAGAAAGAAAGAAAGAAAGAAAGAAAGAAAGAAAGAAAAGAAGGAAGGAAGGAAAGAAAGAAGGAAAGAAAGAGAGAAAGGAAGGACAGATAAGGAAACTCAAACAGGCTGGTCTCAGGCTCACTTGGAAACACATCTATCCAGCCTGCCAAGCTCCATACCAGAGAGAGAGAGAGAGAGAGAGAGAGAGAGAGAGAGAGAGAGAGAGAGAGAGAGAGAGAGAGAGATCAAGGGTAGCACATGAGAATGCTTTCTAATATCTACACATATGCACACATATGCACACACACACACATGAACACACATGCACATGCATGAACACATGCATACATACACAGACATGCACACACACATGAACACATGTACACAGACATGAACACACATGTACACACACATGAACACACACATGCATACACAGCTTGACATATGACTAAATACATAATTAAATCTCCAATGTTTTCCACCAAGGAAAGAATGACACTTATGGTTATAGGAAGCAACGGTTAGACCTGCAGACAAGTGGCCAGCAGCAGAATGAGGCTTGTTCCTTACTAAGCAGGGAAACTATTTTGCATCTCTGCTAGGGCTGTGAAGCCTTTAGGACTTTTTCAGGTAAATCATTCCTGAAACAGTATTTCAAATGGGGGAAATGGCTGCAATGCATGTTCACCTGAGACCAGTCACCACCAGAGGGAGTTTGGTTTTGTTGCATTTGACTTAAGCCAAATAGATCATGTTTCCAACAAAACAGAACCAACATCTTTCTTGGATCATCAGCTGACAGTGTGTGTTGTAAAATACAAGTATGGATTGCACCTCAGTAAGCTACTGTGAAGTGAGTTTTCAGTGTACTGGAGCTTGGTGTGTTAAATGACCAGATGCCATAGTGCTGCAGTTTGTGGAGGCAGGTAAATTGCATTGGCAAGTAATGGGGGCAGGGATAGAAATCATTGCTGGAATAATTCGGATGAGACCCAAACGAATATATAGAATATGAATTCTTCTCAGATAAGTTAGTCAACCATTCTTAAATCAACTCAAAAAGGCATTTTGAGACTAGAGAGATGGTTCAGTAGGTCGAAGTATTTGCTATTCGAGCATGAGGGCCAAAGGTTTGATCCCCAATGGCTCAAGCTGCAAGCCCTAGCAGCAGCCTATCCAGAATCTCAAGCCTAATGTCATCACAGGCCAGATCCAAGCTGCATCTGAACTGGACAGCAGGTCAACCTGAAATGTCCATTGCCTAGAACTTGGGCTCTTTCTACAGGAAGCCTGCCTAACCCACTCTCCAGCCATCCCTCTCCCACTTTCTCTGGAAGGACATGAAGACAGATCATAGCTTGGCCAAGACATGTCCCTAGGCCTCTGTAACAAATGAATGGTCCCATTGGCCATTTCTAAAGGGCATATCGAGCCCCAGGATGAGTAATTGGCTGAGAACTTGGTTTTTGTGTGTGAGTACAGAATCAGATAGAATGACTTAAATGCTGATGCAGGCATTTGCACAAGATGCTCTGTCATTTTCACACTACCCTTGGGAATATGAGTAGAACAGAATCTACTGAGTCTTTGACTTGACTTAAAAGTCATTTTTGATGTCAAAATATGAATATATAGTTCTGTTTCTCTTCCCTTTCTTTATTCTGAGGGACATACTCTCTTGCATGCATGGAATTAACTCATTTTCTGCCTCTGAACCAATACTACTATCTCTCCCTTCTGTATGTAACACTCTGCATGTGTGGCACTTTGAATGTGGAAGACACATGGGCAGGCCATTTAAGAACATCTAGATTCTTAGAAGCAGCTGGTGATGTCTTTGTCTTCATGTGGATATGTGGTGTCCCATAGACCAGCCACATATTTAAAAGTTAAAGTTGGGAAGTCCGGGAGCTTCTGCATTGGACAATGTAAGGTGGCTGCCAGCTGCTATAACATTTATGGTGACTTTTGAAGGTGCATAGTTTCAGAAAGAATCTTTGAATGGACAAGATTTAAGTTGTCTGCAAGTTTTCTCTAGAAAATCTGTCTTTTAGCTGTGCTACAGTTGTTATGTCTCTGCCTCTCATTAGCAATTTTACCACCATACACAGGGAACTGGACTTTGACCTTTGGCTCATGTATAGATTTCAGAGAGGTGTCCAAAGTTACTTAATAACAACAAAATCTTGAATGAGCTTGTCTGCCACACATCGCATTTTGCTTTGTGTCCTCAACCTGAAACTGAAATCTTTCTGCAATGTTTGTAACTTGTAGTTAGATAGTCATAGCCAGAAGATTCCAAAATATTGCAAAGACCAAAACAAAGATTTGAAGCTGGAGATAAGGCTCTGTGACTAAGAGCTCAGATGGCATCTGAAGGTGACCCTGTCCATCTGGGGCTAGAAGGGGAATTTCAGGCTGGGTAGAGTAGTGTTCTCTGGCCTCAGAACTCATACTCACATTAGACTAGACTATCAGTCCCACTGAAATCCAGTACAGCTTCTCTCCTTTTTATATTGATTGTGTTTTCCATTTTCTCCCCCATAATCCTTTGTGCCCTCAACCCTATCCAGCATGGCTGAGACCCAGCCTATCTCTTTGCAGGTAAGAAATAACCCAGAGGGTTGCAGCAATTTTCAGGATGATTATTCTGCAGACTTTATGTCTTACCTATCAGTCTTACCTTTTCTCGCAATATGTATGAAGAAAAGGGTGTTAATTTAATACAAGTTTTGATGTTTCAAGGGCATAATGCCCACGTTGCTTAGTTCTGGTAAGGGCCTTGTGTCAGATGGTGGACAACGAACAGGTGATCTGTCCACACAGGAAGCAATAGCAGTTGGGGCATGCTTGCTGTTTTCATGACAGAACTTGGATGGGGCTATGAGGATCTTAATTTCAGAGTTAGCACATCTGCTGAGCTGAGGTGAAATTCTGTTGTATTGAAAGTCTGCTGTCTTCCAGTTGGAATATTCTAGAACTTCTCTTCTAAGGACTTGTGTGGATGTGGTCATCTGGGGTCTACCTGCACAAGTATGTAGGTGAACAGCCCCCACTCCCAACACAAGCTCACAAAACGGTGAAAAGAGAATGTCTTCGTAAGTTGTGGCCTCTGACTGAAGTGAGAGAAAACTGACTAGACAAAGCTGCTTTGGTTAAAACTATGGAAGTTCTGAGGAGTTTCTCTAGTGGTGTGTGTGTGTGTGTGTGTGTGTGTGTGTGTGTGTGTGTGCTGTGTACTTGTGTTTCCTGGGGTCTGTGGTATGTGTGTGTGTGTGTGTCTGCTGCATTCTTGTATTTCCTGGGGTCTATGGTGTGTGTGTGTGTGTGTGTGTGTGTGAGAGAGAGAGAGAGAGAGAGAGAGAGAGAGAGAGTATAATGTGTACATAATGTATATGAAATGGGCATGTGTGGTTTCTGATATATATATATATATATTATATATATATATATATTATATATATTATATATATATATATATATATATATATAATAGTGGGTATCATGTGTGATATATATGTGGTATGTGCTATTATCAGGGAGGAGGTTGGGCTGGGGAAGGGGGACCCCTGGACACCCTACCAGCCCTTCTCAGCTGGTGTAGACCAAAGTTCAGACTACAAGGACAAATGGATCCTGGTATGGGTAAAAGTGTGTGAAACAGTCTCCCTTCTGCACCAGGTGCTTCTCTGCGTTCCCTTAGCAATTGGCTTCATAGGGCAGCCCCCGCCCACCTTCCCCTCATCTGCCAGTCGGTCACTGGGAAGCCATTGGCTGCGCTGACTGGCCTAATTGCTTTCTGTGGTTTGCTTCTTGGTTAAACTTTCATGGTGCAGCTGTGCAGAAATGAAGACAGAGACATAAGGCCCTCCCCCTGAACCGTGTGAGCAGTGTGGGCACGGGAAGGTTTACTGCAGTGTAGGTGACAGGGAGAAGAGAGAATTGGGTCTGAAGCCCCCTTGTCAGGCCGCACCTAGTCACCCTCTGCTTCTTCCCCTCCAGCCTGGGAAGAAAGCCAGTTATGTGGCAGCTGCAGAGAATATTCTTTACCAAAAAAAAAAAAAGCACCCTGTCCACAGTTCTCCCTTGGTTCTGGCTGCTTCTCTTGGCTTCTGCAGCGCAGCACCCACCCTGCCTTGTGTACCCATCCCCGGAGAAGCACAGTCCAGGGCTCGTTAAAGGACCTAATCAATTCTGTGCCTCTCGCTGGCTCAGCAGATCACCACACAGGCAGGACCATTAGCAAGTGGGAGTGTGAACACACAGCCCTTCCATGAATCGATTCGCAGCCTGTGTAGAACAAGCCCCCATTTTTCTCCCATTAAGAAAATGTATCACAAACAGCCTCTTAGATGTTCCCAGGTTTGCCTTTTAGGAAGGAAAAAGTAATTTTTGTCTGCAAGTCATGCTTAGTGTAGGCTGTGATGTACTGAGACGGTGTGATCACCCTAGGAGGGCACCTTCACAGGCATCAGATTTGGAATCATGCTATCCTTGCTCAAGCTATTTACAGTCAGACTCACACATGCACATACTCACTCACGCAGACTCTCTCTCTCTCTCTCTCTCTCTCTCTCTCTCTCTCTCTCTCTCTCCCTCCCTCCCTCCCTCCCTCCCTCTCCCTCCCCTTCCCTCTCTCTTATACACGTGCATACACACACACACACACACACACACACACACGTTCTCAGATACACAGAAAAAGCCCACAAAGAACCATGGGATCAGCACATTCATTCACACTTCAGACTTAACTGAAAGTAGACATTTTTCATATTAGCAAAAATTCATACTTTTTGACTAATAATAAGCCCATGTGTTCAATATATGTATTCTTATTTGCCACTGATATTTCTTTTAAAAGCATGAGCACTTCTAGCCCATATGAGCACCAATATTACCAGCTAGAGTTATGGCTAGTTGTTGTTTGTGAATTCTCTTAGCTTTTTTCCATGTTGTCACAAGTCAGGAACTAAAGGGTCAGTATCATATGATCTTAGGTGGTATTGATTATACTCAAAGGCTTGAAAGAAGATATGTGGACCACACCCAGCATCACTGTGGTTGGACAAATTTGCTGTACTTGGTCACTGTGGTGAGGGTAGAACATCTGTGCCTTAGAGCCATGGGTACCACAGGCAAGAGAGCTCTCCCACTGTTAGGTCATTCCAAAGGCAGGTGGAGTTCTGTGCTCAATAGCTGGAAGTGTTATGAGAGACCATGAGAGATACAGAACCATAAAAACAAAATGAAAAGCAGAAGCAAACCCCAAATGCAGGTCATCCGGAGGCTCTGTGGGAACCACGTTGTTAACAAACCATTTTACACATGCACAAGCACACACAGGGAAACACACACACACACACACACACACACACACACACACACACACACGCGCGCGCGCCTCAACCATCTCGAGGATGCGGGATGTTGATGCCAGATGCCGTGTTAATGGATCTCGTGGCAAGCCCGTCAACACAGAATTGGGAGAAGGGCCTTCTATTTTTAAAGAATGCCCAACATTCATGTTTTTCATATTTTTCTAGCCTATAATTACTCTTAATCAAAATACAAAAATAGTAAACAGCAAAAAGGAGCCGAATATGGTGACAGTTTGCCAATAACGAGAGAGCGTTCCATCTGTCTAGCCGCGAGTGAAATGGTGTAATTACTGCTCATTTTTCTCGTAATTGCTGAGTTATTAGCTTAAAGCTTACACACAACTGGTGAACAGCACTACCCATTTCTTAATTAGAGCCCTGGCCCTGCCATGCTTGAAATCAGGGAGCCCCAGAGTCACAGGAAGAAGCCATTAACCCTATCTGCTTTTACAGACTGGACACAGACACTCCCAATTCTCTCACTGTCCAGACCTTAGTGCTTATAATTCTGTTTCTATGCCAGTTGATTTTTAGGCTCCCCATGTGAAATCTATCCTTGCATTCAAAAATCCATCATCACGAGATGACATCCCAAGGAGAGCACACTCTGCTGATTTCTCTCCAGTGGTCGGTTAGGGGTTCTATTGGCATATTGCAGTTAGGGAGACTGTGTGAGGAAGCCCAGGGTATCACTAGGGTGCTCTGCACACAGCTGTGCAGGTTTTACAACATGGAAAATATAATAAGAAGTAACTTCCCTTAGTTAATCCTGTTTATCTACATCAGCAAATAAAGGCAGACTGAGCTTTGATTGACATGTCCATCCAGGGTGTTAATTAGTTTATCTCTGAGGTTCACTCAAGATGGACCTATCTCTGTTAGGTTTTATCAGGGAAACAGAGGCTGTAGATGTCTCCCCCTGCCTCCTGCTTGGGGTTGTTGTAGAACATTGCTGCTCAGATTTATTTTTAGCACTTCCCTTGTTTTAGCATGGAAAGTTCTAGCTCCTGGAAGGTGAGGATATTGTTGTAGGGACATGGGCTCCCAGGACTTCCTGGGGATTCCTGAGTGTATAGCGAGCCACCAATGGCAGGTATGTGTGCATTTGCCAAATGAGGCCTTGGCAGAGTCGTCCCTAGGCTTCTGGCTTGGTGCAGTTAGACTGGAGAGGACCTGCTTGTGGTAATCAAGTCTTCTGAACTCTCACTCTGGAGATGGCAGAGATACAGTAAGCCAGGTTCATCCTTCTTTCAGCCCAAATGCAGCTGAGCTAATGAGATGCTGCTTGACAAAAGAAAATGGATTCTTCTCAGTAAAAAACTCACACTTTCAAAAGGCGGAGGAAGGTCTCTCTCTCCATCATGGGGTAAACTACAGAGGACAGTTTCTGTAACCCCTGCAGCAGAGGCAGCACATTCTTTGTCTCTTTCATTTCCCTCTCACCGAGGGAGAATATTGAACCTCTAACTTGAGATAAGCTGCAGAAGATTGGGAAAATGCATTTTAAAAATCCACATCGTAAGCCCCAGGGGACTGTGCATCTGAGACTCCTCTGAGCTCCCGGAGGCCTCACGTGCTTATCACGCCTAATCCTTTGGTTCTGCTTACCAGCTGTGGAGCACAGATAGGGGATGTTAGGGGGGTTTACAGCCTGCAAAAAAAAGCAGTCCAGATACTTCACCCCGAAGCACAAGAATGAAATGAGAATTTGCATAATCCACCCAGACTTACCCAGGTTTCTTCCAGTCCTCTTATCACATTTTTTGAAAAATCTATTAAACGAATATTAGGACAAAATGTAGTTTTTCTTTTCAGAGCATCCATTTTGCCTGTATCTCAGGGCCAGTGGGGCTTTCTGTATATGTATTTATTTTGTGTGCAGGGTAATATCTGAAGGGCTGACCTTGTCCCTGTGTCCTCTCTGAGTTTAGATCAGTTCTTTTGACTCAGGAAGCTTAGTTCTGAGTGATTATGAAATTTTTATCTAAAAAGGCCCTAAATAAATCGCATTTGTGAAAATTGTGGCATCTTATCACTTGGTATTCCAGGAGTGGGGAGGTGGATCCATAGCACATTCATGATAGCTGTATGATTAATCAAACTGGCTTATCAGAAAAATGCAATGAAACTAGTTCTTACCCACAGTCTGTCAGCCAGCATGCATTAGCACACACACATGCACGGACACAGACACAACACACATGCACACACTCATGCATATACATGCATACTCTTATACACAGGCATGCACACACACATGCATGCTTGAATACACATACACGTAGTCTCTCTCACACACACATGCACACATACAGACAAGCACACACACATGCATGCATGTACACACACATACTTATACACACACACATGCATGCACACATATTCACATATGTGCAGGGCTCCTACAATAAGAAGTAACAAGCCTTTTCTTTAGTAACAAACTGATAAAGTTGGCCAGCCCTTGCCTCCTTCCCACTTTCGTTCATTAATTAGATTATTTTCATTAACGGTTTCCCACTTTTTCTTTAACTCTTTTAGCACCTTCTCATCTGCACTATTTTACCAAAGCTTTTATAAGTAAATACTTATTTACTTAGTCTTTGTAATTTTAATAGATGCATGCAATGTATTCATTATCATATCTATTGCCCACTCCTTCCCAACTATTCCCCCTACCCTGTTACATGTCTTAAATAAGTCCAGTGGGAGCTGCCAAAGTGTGCCTGAGTGTCAGACCATCTACTGGAGGATCTGCAACTTATCTGGAGTCAGATCTCATCCGTTTAATTTTGGAATCCAGGTGTTTCTGTATCTCAGACCTCATATTCACTTTCAGATTTTGATGATACACATACTTGTGTACAAAATCCTTTCTTGCATGTGTACAGAACTGGCCTTTAGTACATGTATGCCAGGGGCTAGAGAGATGGCTCAGCTGTCAAAAGCTAGACTCACAACCAAAACCACAAAAATTCAAGAGTAAATGTATGCCTTTTTCAGTGTTAAAAAATTTTAAAGTTGTATGTACATGTGTGGTTTGTCTGCATGTATGTCTATGAACCACACTCATGCAATGCCTGAAGAGTTCCAAGGAGGGCATAAAATATACTCTGGAACTGGGGTTAAACATGACTGTGAGCATCCATGTGGGGATTAGAAAGCAAGCCCATATTTTCTGCAAGACCAGTGGAGTACCCTTAGCCACTGATCTATCTTGCCAGCCATGTGTATGTCTTTTAATATGTACATATATATGTATATGCTTGTGTGTTTGTTGTGTATATGTTTGTGTGGGGTGTGTATGTATGTGTGGTGTGTGTGTTTGTTTCTGTGTTTATGTGTGGTGTGTGTGTAGTGTTTGTATATGTGTATGCGTTTTTGTATGTGTATAGTATGTGTATTTGTATGTGTGTGTTTGTGTAGTGTGTATGTGTTTGTATATGTGTGTGCATGTGGTGTGTGTGTTTGTATGTATATATGTGTGTTTGTGTGTGTGTCTATTTGTATGTGTGTGTATGTGTAGGGTGTGTGTGCTTATATGTGCGTGTTTGTATGTGTGTATATGTATGAGTGGTATGTGTGGTATATGTGTGTGTGTGTGTGTGTGTGTGTGTGTGTGTGTGTGTGTATTTATGTATGGACCTCTCGTTTACCTCCTTCTCCTTGTCTTCCATTTAATGTCATGAACTCATTTCTGTGCATCTTAACTGATGTATAAATATTTACTATTCCATTTTTAATTCTATTATAAACCATATCTATATTGTTTTTGTGTCTATTACAAATCTTATAAAGTGACAAACACCCGCAGAGCCCAACACTGGCTAGTCTGTTTTATTTTGGCTATAGCACATGGATCTAATTGGACATTTTAGTCATCCTGTTCTTCCTTGCTCTATTTCAGTCATGTCATTTTTGTTGCTATGTGGCCAAGTGAAGGGCCATTACTGACTTCTGTGACAGATTCTTATGTTATAACTTCTTTCTTCCATCCTGGTCATTATACTGCACAGGAGACATGATGGAGCAGAGAGAATCTTGGGAAGTGCTGCTGGGCAGAGATGCTCTGCGACAGCTAGGGGAAAGTTATTCACTTCCTCTGAGGGAGCCAAGAGGAACCCAATGCCACTCAAGAGCTTCCCTAGAGAGTCAGATAGAGTGCCTTTTGAAAGGTCATGTAAGTAGTTTGATAAGGGAGGAGGTCGGACGGATATACAGGAACTTAGGGGAAACAGTGAACAGTCAGGAACCAGAGGGATGGGCCAACCATAAGGAAGCAGTTGGCCAGGAAGAGCCACCACCTCCCAGAACATATGACATAGAGTCCTATGAACTGAGCCAAGAGGAGGGCCTGAGCCTGAGGGCTGTGGAGACTGGGTGGATGGAGAAGTACCTGAAAGTGACTTAGCAGAAATGCCGAGTGTTCATGCTTTCCAGGCCCCATTGTCCCCTTTGGAGATGTGGCTTGTCTCGTGTCTCCCACTCAGTGTCATGCCTGTACCATTCCTAGGGTCCCATGGACTTCTCAGTCTAGCTGTCCTCTGGTAGGGCTGGTGGCGTTCCTCTTTGGGTGGATTTTCTGGTCTGGCAAGCAGAGAAGTAAATCACCGTTTCTGAGTCCCTTGAGTCCATCTCTTGCCTTCATTGCATAGATAGAAGGGACTGGGATTTAGGTGAACTTGGCTTCTTCTGAACCCAACCTTTGGAAAGGTCTGGTTCTCGGGACAGTAAAATGGAAACTGAAGCTCAGTGAGATCTCCCAGAGAGCTATTGGGGATGGTGGTGCCTCACTGAGCCAGGCAACTCTGGGTGAGAACTTGGCATGGGTGTCTGTCCATCTGTGTGAACCCCTGAAATGACTGGTTGTTAGAAATAGAACCCTTGGAAGTAGGCTCCTTTAAAAAAAAAAATCTCATATTTGTGGAAGCTTCTTTATTAGAACTTACCTTGGGTGGAGAGCTGTGTTCAGGTGAGCTCTTATTAGCAGCCAGTTCCTCCTTTATTTGATGATGCCTTAAAAAACTAAAACCAGAAGAAAACAAAAATACCCAAGGGGAGGTTTTGCTCCTGACCAAACATTTACATTTGAAGTGCATTCTGGGGAGGGAGAGGAGTGTGGGAGACCCCTGCTGAAGCGGTTTGAATCTGTCTCTTCCTCAAGCCTCAAGCCTCTGTGGAAGGTGGGTTTTCCATGCAGAGGCACACACTGGCTTGTGTGTATGTATTTATTCTCTGTTTGAAAAGCAGCTTTACATCTGCCCCAGAGAAGCTCATTACAGACATTACAGACAGGCCTTGCCTTCCTCTTGCCAAGCTGTCTCCTTGAAATGGAAAACTAATGGGTGTCAGATCTGTACCATGTAGCTGCCCAGCATTCTCTTTGATCCAGTGCAGAATGCGTTTGTTAAAAAGCTGCTTTATTGATTTTTTTTATTTTAGCTGCTTTTTGCCATGTTTAGATCATTTGTACATATGCACATCACAATTTTTGTGACATCAAAGTGTCTAATAAGTTCACTGTGCTCCGGAAATATCTTAAGAAACAAAGAGGTCTCTATTCTGTAAAAAAAAATGTGTGCTTCTCAACCCCACCATGAAGGCTGTTTTCACAAGTTCTACTAGAATTGCTTAAATGTATTTTAAGGGTTCTTCCAGAATTCCCCACCTTCAAAATTGTGCCTCCCGTGACTCTACATTTAATTGGTTAAATCTGAGGGTGGTGCTCGTATTCAGGACATTGTTGACAGGATGCTGTGTGTGAGGAGAGCTGAGTAGCAGGCGTGCTCGTTATTTATTAGCCTCAGTTATATGCCTAGGTGTCTGCTCCTTCCCACAGCATCCTTTTCATCCACGCTCAGCCCTCGCAGCTTCTGCTGTGGTTTTCACCCCATATGTTGCTTGTAGCAAGAAGACTATCTGGGTGTGCAGGAGGCAGCCCATGTGGCTTGGCTTCTCTCCCTGGATGCATCTGTCTCAAGTCTGTACCTACTGAGGGATCTTCCCCTGTCTGGATAGACCACTGTTTATTTTCTCACAGGGAGAGAAGGAAGGTGGGCTCTTTGTTGTGAGAGATTGCAGGTGAGGACATTATAGGCACTCATTTGCAGGCTTCATGTGAGCACAGACTTAAATTTCTGAGCTGTGTGGTTGTTAATGTTTAAATCACCCTCATTTATGATTTTTTTTTTAAATCTGCAGGCTTTTATCAGCTTGATAGAATCCTACTTGCATAATGTTTTCTTTTGGTTGCCATGCTTTGGGGAAGGGGGATTTTTGTTCCAAATCACTGTCCATCCCAATGTGCTGAAAGCATGGCTCTTAAGTTTTCATAAATGTTATAATTTGAAGCCTTACTATTAAGCATTCGCTCTCTTAGTGCATTTTGAATTCTTTGCGTGATGTCGTTCTTCTACATGTGGACAGCTAGCTTCTTCTGCACATTTATTTAGAAGACCATCTTTCCTCTAGTGTATGTTCTTGGTACTTTTGTCAAAACTCAATTGACTGAAGATTTGTTTATCATCCCTGTACTATTCTACAGGTCTACATGTCCATTTCTAGCATTTTTGCCTTATTTTCTTTTATCAAGATTATTTGGCTATTCAGGATTTTTACATTTCCCTCTGTGGCTCCACTGTAAACATTGGCCTTATTCTTTGCAGTGGTGCATAGATCACCATTACCACCTTGGTAGGAATTGCCTCAAGTCTATACATCACATTTGGCTGAGTATTCCTCCAATAATGATCCTTGTAATCTTTGAACATCAAGCCTCTTTCTGCTTTCTATGTCTTTTTCGCTTTCTTTTGTTGGTGTTTTGTAGATGCTGCTGTAACAATTTACTTCTCTTGTTAAGTTTCTTTCTAGTGTACTTTTCAGCTATTGAAAAGAGGTAACTTTCTGTTTCAGACATCATTTCCACACAGCTAAGGCACTCTTCTGTGTAAGCCGACTCTGCATCCGTATCTCGGCTGACTTCGTTACTACATCTAGAAGTGTGTGGTGAAGTCCTTGAGATTTCCTAAAACAGACCACGTCATCTGTAAACAATGACAGTTTTGTGTCCTCTCTTCTAATCCAGCTGCCTTTGTTTCTCTCTCTTGAATGATTGCTTTGGGAAGGACATCTAGTATTATGCTGAGTAAAAATACTGAGGCATATATTCTCATTTTGTTCTACACATGAAGCTGACAGCCTTAAGATTTTCTCAGTTCAACATAAAGTCAGTTGTTCACACATACACACACATGCACAAACATACACATTCCCACACGCATGCATGTACACATGCTGTGCACACACATATGCATGGATTTGTGCGCACATATGCATGGATTTGTGTGCACATATGGATGGATATGTGCACACACATGCACACACATGCATGCACGTGTATACACACTGTTCTATTGTATTGAATTATCTTCTGTGCCTCATCTGTTCAGGTTTTATCATAGATGTTCATTGTGCCAGTGTGATGTGTTGTTGGTTGATTTGTAACTATTAAACCATCCTTGTACCCCTGGGGTAATTCCTGTTTGCTCATGGCAAATATATTTTTAAATGTGCTACTGGATTTGGTTTGCTAATTTCCTGAGAATTTTTTTCACCCAGGTTCATTGAGGATATTGGCTGACAACTTTTTGTCTTCTTGTGTTTTTCTCTGATTTGTGTGTCAATGGTAGTGCTGGCCTTCTGGGATTTATCTGCAAAAACTCACAGTCGTGTTACTTTTCGTGGAATTAGTATTATTCTGCTTTCAATGATTAGTTGAATTAAACAGAGAAATTATCTGGTTTGGGTACTTTTGGGGAGGGGTAAATTTAAATTACTGTGTCAATTATTACTTGTTATCAATTTTGCCTTCATTCATGGTTTAGCCTCATGTTAATGGAGTATGTGTCCAGGAACCTGTCAGTTTCTTTTTGCTCATTAAATTTCTTGGCATTTAGTTGGTCATATGGGCTGTTTAAAAATAGTTTTCAGTTCAAATTTAATCTCACAATAAAGAAAGATTTGTTGACTATAGAAGTCTTCATGGCCACATCTGTAACACAGATATGATGGAAATGAATTTCTAGAGCTGATTATTTTGTAGCCTTATTATAAGTAGAAATTTAATAAAGTGCTAATGAAAACAAGACACAATGGGCTCACTGAAAATAAGTTATGCAAACAAACCTAATTTCCTTTCTTTTAAATAATTAATTTCATTATATATTGGGGTAATTTAAGAGATATAATATTTTATTTCATACTTGTGAAAAATGGAGTAATGTTCATTATATAAAAATAGAGTGAATTACATTTTATTTAAAAATCACTGTTCCCAGGCTCAGCATGTTAGTACATGCCTGTAACCCTGGCTATTCATACAGCAGGGTATTGCAAGATCCAGGCTAGCCTGGCTACACTATAAAATATGAAGTTATCATTGAAACAGAAAAATAAATAAAGTGATACAAACAAAACCAAAACAACAACAAGAACCTAGCCAGCCTTGTTACTCCCAGACAGTGATTTTCTTTGAGCCTGTCTACCTGGAGGGTTCATCTTAACTAGATAACATTTAGTCACTCATAATATTCAAATTAAGTCAACAAGAATTTACTAAGTCAAGCAGAAAATTAGATTAGACAAAGTACAATTGTGCAGAAAATTCCTGGGCAGAACAAGCTCAGTCTTAGGATGTAGATTTGTGACTCTCTTCTGAGAGAACATGAAGCTGAATGTAAAGGTGGGTAGGAAGAAGAGTATTATGGCATACAGTTGTGGGGTGGAGTCCCCCCCCAGCACTGCAGCAGAGTAGCACCTACCCCTACCACAACCCCAGTACTGCAGTAGTACAGAGCACCCACCTCCACCCCAACCCTAGCACCGCAGCAGTAAGATGGGCAGATCCCTGGGACTCACTAGCCAGCCAGCCTATTCTACTTGGTGATCTCTAGTCCACTGGACAGTACTTGACAGATGGCAATTAAGGCTGTCCTCTGGCCTCCATATGCAAGAACACACATGAGTGCACCTGCACATAGGCATGCATACCACATACACACACATAAATTAAAATACTATGTGCACATAGTAGTTTCCTTATTCTTTAGATAGATCTAGGCCAAGGATACATGCAAAGACTGTCTATTTTATATTTGAGGCCTGTGACAGTATAAAGAGCTGGACAGAGGTCATGATCTTAGCTCCCTGTGTCTGCATCTCTCACACATCTCATGCCACTGACCAGGCCTAGCACTGTTACAGACATATACATTCTGACTGTCACATATACAAAATAACCATACCCCCAGAACTGGTGTGTTAAAGACATACCCTAATCTCTTAGGAAACGTTAATCCCCTTCAACATACTAAGTGATTCTGGCATTTTAAACTGCCTGATAGGTGCTGAGAATTTGAACTCAGGTCTTCTAGAGAAGCAACAGGCTACCTTAAGTGTTGAGCCATCTAAGCCATCAAGTTTACAGCACATACAGATAGAACATAGTTATAGCCATAAGCTACATGATGTCCTTGTGACATATAATAAATGGTAATCTCAAGAGACAATATTCCCATTGATGTTACAATCATCTTTCTTTCTGTCAATCCCTTCACAACTTCCATGAAATGTTTATAATAGTTTTAATAGCAGCTTGACATGACCTAGAATCAACTGGTAAGAGAGTCTCAATGAGTCTACATCAGCTTGCCCTGTAGACATATCTGAGGGGGATTGTCTTGATTACATTAGTTGATGTGGAAAGACTAGCCCACTGTGGGTAGCACCATTCCCTGTGCAGTGGATCCTAGACTGTATGGGAGTAGAATGGGGGCTGAGCACCAGCAAGCATGTGTTCCTTTGTTTTCTTCCTGATTTTGACTTTGGATATAACATTACAAGCTACTTGAGTTCCTGCCTTGACCTCCCTGCAATGAGAGATAGTACTGAAAACTGCTTTTTGCCATAATGCTTTATTACAGCAACAGCAACAAAAGTAGCACAATGATGAAATCCCAAATGATGTATCTCTAGACTTGCCCCTTTTGTTTAGTTACCAACAGCTCTATCTGTATGTGTGAGTCCACAAGTGAGGGTAAAGTATGTATGGGTAAGGCGATATACACATTCAGTCTGTAGGTTCTATACAATTTGGGTAAAATGTGTCTCTCTGGGTGCTGCTGATGTTCTGTTAACATGTGGCTTATTGCTGCCAAATCACATAAAAGATTTGCCTTCATTTTGAATGATAGAGGGGATTGTTCCACAGTGAGGATATCCACTGCTGGACTTACAGCACCTTTAATCTCATGTCATTTGCAACAATCTTAATCAAGTCAGTGTGTACCCACTGTGTTTGGTAATTTTAAATATCATGAGTTTTCAAGAGGAATTATCTAGATCAAGATAGCCTGAAGACATACGTCTATAGTGGAGTGTCTTGAGTAACAATCTATATAGGAAGTCACAGCCCATTATGGGTGGCATCATTCCCTAGGCAGGTGGTCAGGAACAGTATAAGAGAGCAGAAAGCTAGTTGAATGTGAAGAAACAAGAAGGCAAGGAGCCTTGGGCTATCCTCTGTCTGCTGCCTGTAGATGTGATGGCTTAAAGCCAGCCTTGACTTCCATAAAATTGTGGCCTGTCACCTGGAATCAGAAACCGGATGAAACCCTCCTTCACTATGTTGCCTTTCCATGAGGGTATTTTACCACAGCAATGAAATTGAAGTGAGGACATGTTTGCCTAGCAAGCCTTGTACTCCTTGAGCTATGTTACTGGCCATTCATTGCCGTCTCCATGATGGAATTACAGAACCAGAGCTAAGCTTACTCTCTGGCCCATGAACTAAAACTTCTGGTGCATTCTCATCTGTGAAACTTGTCCCAGTGTCACACAGGGGCTTGTTCTTCACAACCCACAGATGAGAGCATTTAGAATTTCTTTAAAGTGCCACAGCAGTTTGGTGTTCATGAATGTTTATTTCATTTTAACTAAAGTAGCCTCTAATTGTTATAAAATCTTTAAAGGAAGCCCCACTAGCTCTGAATCTTCTATTACTTTTCATCAGAATTTTAGCCCATTCAAGTTTCAGAGCATAGAAAAATGGCATACAGACTGGTATTGGCCTGAATCCAGCCCTTAGGCAGTTCCCTGGCTGGCTTCCCAGATCCTGGAGAGTAGAGCCCAGAACAAGCCTGCCCCTGTGGACCATGGAAAAGACCTAGGCCTGCTCTCCTGTTAGCAGACTCCTGAGGATCTCAGGATTGATTCTACCCAGTGCCCTGCAGGTGGGGCTTGGTTGCAGGGGTGAGGGCTGCCTTCCCATCCTCCAGTGTCCTTCAAATGGGTTATATACCGCTCAGCGTTTTCTCCTGCACTGGACTGAACTTGAAGGTTTGAAGCGAACTTTACCTCATGTGCAACAGGTGTGTGTGTGTGTGTGTGTGCGCGCGCGCGCGCGCGTGTGCATGTGTGTGCGTTAGGGAATAATTTAGCCTCTAAGTTTCTATTATTTTGTACTTCCTCCTGTTCAAATCCCCCTGTGTCTGTTAAATGTGAGATAATAAATTCTGGAAAATGGCCAGGTGTTGGGTGCCTAGTGATACATTCCATTTTAATTGTCTTGTCTATTTTTGTTGTTGTTGTTTTCATTTTTTTTCTTCCCTGCTAGATTACAGCTCATCAGCTTTTCGGTGAGCAGCTAGTAGTGTGTCCAGGTGCAGCCAGTTTTGCTTCCTAAAGAAAACTAATGGTTCCAGGTCCCCAAACTGTAAAGAGGAAAAGCAGGAGGTGGTTCCCCTTCTCAGCACTGCTGCAGGTGGTTGAGTTTCAAACCCATGTCCTCATCACACTGATAAATTAGAAACCATGGCCTTGGTGCTGACTGGGGCTCTTGCAGAGAACCTGAGTTCTTCTCCTAGCAGCCATGTTGGGCCTCTTATAGCTCGCTCTATCTCCTGCTCCAGGAGTTACCCCTTCCTTTTTCCACGGATACATTAATACTCATATGCATGTATTTCAAAATGATTTTTGTTATTCTTAAGCCACTTGGGCATGGTGTGTGGTTTCACTCAATACACTCAAATACTCTCTCCAGGGAATGCTGTCTTCCTGGTCTCCAGTTTAGCCCCAACATTCCCGAATTACTTTCAGAGTCAAGTAGCTTCTAAGTTTCATGTGAACCTTAGCACACAGGCAAAGAAAGCAAAGAACAGGATATTAATTGTAAACCACATCTGATTAAGCTTCTATGCAGCTCCATAGCTGATGTCATTGTAACCATCCAATCTTAATGACCTCACACCTGTTTTTTCTCACCAAGGAGGAACCATTTCCTGGGGAAGCCATTGCTACCTCCCTTCTGCACTGACAAAAGTAGACCCGTGTTCTGCCTAGTTTCCCTCCACATATTGCTTCCCAGTGCCACACTGTCTACCCTAGTAAGAATATGCCACCCAGACCCGTGTCACCTCCCTGGAGCTCCCTAAAGCATCTCTCTCCTTGTTGTCTAATGTGTGCAGAGCAGACAGAAACCATTTCCTATTCACAGAAATCTTAATCCCACCCCCCGTAAACCGTAAACACTCCCACCCCAGTATCATAGCACACAAGGAAAAAGTGAGCTGGGCCGGACATTATGAGGGGAATTAATGGATAGCTAGCCAGGTGTTCTCACTCGCTTCGCTGTAAATTTTATGACAACAATTTTGCTTAATTGCCGCTCCTGGCACTGGAAATTCAGTATGATGTGCATATTTCAGCTCATTTTTAGACCCTGTTGGGGGAGAAACCCAGACTTACTAATTTAAACATCTGAAGCAGTCCATCCAGTTTGAACCATATTATGCAGAAGGACCACGGAGATTACACTGGGTGTGAACAAAGGGTAGATTTTAGAGACAATTGTCATACATTAGGACAAGAGGTGAAAGTTGGAGACTGAACTTACTGAAATTATTTAAATGCTTCTAAATAAAATGTTGTGTTTCCCAATTTTTGCCTCACTAAACACTTCTCTCCAAGAATTTACAGATAGAGACTGGAGAGATGGCTCAGTGGTGTTCTTGCAGAGGAACTAGCTTCTATTCCCAGCATCTATACAGTGGCTCACAACCATCTCTCACTCCTGTTCCAGTAGATCAGATGCCTTCTTCTGAAGTGACATAGACACATACTTGTACATACTCATGAATAAAAAAATGAAAATAAAAGATTTTATTAAAAACAAAGAATTTACAAGTAGCACACTTCAGTGTGTGCACAGATGATCAATGGATCTGAAAGGTGCATGGACCCTGTTAGATGGTGACACATGCAGCATGGTGGTGAGTCTGTCAGGAGCTCTCTTTCACCCCACTTAGTACTGTCAGAGTTACCTGCCTTCCTCAGACAATGTCACCCGTTGTCTTTCTGGTTCATCCTGTGGCACAGACCTGTTTCATTGAGACTGAGTTTAATTATCAAAACCTATTTGGATAGGAAGCAGTTTATTTTGAGCTGCATCTCTTAGATTTCCTTGAATGCTGGTTTGGGGATTGCTGAAATGCAGAGATGCTATGTGTGATGAGATAGCTCCTCTGAGGAGATGTTGCCCATCATTTTACCATTTCTCCCTGCCACCAATTATTATATTCAATCACAGTGAGTTCAATCATTTTTTTCTGAAGAAAAATAAAATACATCTATGGGAAATCACTGCTATGGAATGTCAAGATGGTAACCATGTAAAAGATAGGTGTTCCTTAAGTGACAGTGCCTTGACATTTGACCTTTGGCATTACAGTGTTGCTGAAGTAATACAGACTCCTTATAGACTACGAGGTTTTTAAATTTCAGCCTTTTCCTGAGCTGGCTTATGAGTGTGACATCCTTTTATGGCACGGGTAGTGACAGTGATCCAAAATTGCCAAATGTCCACCGTCCACTGTGTTCTGGTCCTTGACCAATGGTGTTCTGGTATGCTAGATGCATTTTTGGTCTTGATAAATTTAAACTATCAGTAAGGTTAGTTACAAGGTGTGAGGCCACACTAAGCAGAGGTATGTCTGTCATGATGCCCTGCTGCTAGGTTTCCTGAACAATTCCTTATTTGCTGCCAATGGAAAAACTATTTTACCAGAGTTTATTTCTACTGTGTATATTTGTATTCATTTAGTAACTTTAATGTGTGCTGATATCACATTTCAATATCAAACCTAAGGGGCTTAGGAGATATCTTGGTAGCTAAAGGCACTTGCTGCTTTTCCAGAGGACCTGAATTTGGGTGCCAGAAGCTGCCACATCAGGAGACTCACAGTCAGTCACCTGTAACTCCAGTTCCAAGGGACCATGTCTTCTGACCTCAGCAGACATAAACATGCATACATACAAATATAGACATACACATAGAATAAAATACTTTTAAAAAAAAAATTCAGACTTTAACAGCTTCAATAAGACCTTTGTCTCTAACTCGAGTCTCCCTGGCTTTTTGGTAACTGCATCTGTCTTAATGCATCTCAGTTACGGATCCAAGAGTCACTGCACACTGAGTAGAGGGTTCCTTCTCCTGAAACTCTCTAGCTGCAAAACCCACTTCCCCTGACTCTCCCTTCATTCGGACACAGTCAGTGATCTAGGCTCCTGTCAGCTTCCTATGTCCAAGGACAGTACAGAGGGGGGAATCCCTGACCAAGTTGGGAGACTCTGCCCATTCAATTACTGTTCATGTTGCCCTTCGAGATTTAACATTGCTTGGTAGAAAGCTACCGTGCCTGGCATCTGGGATTATTCAGAACTAAAGGGGGCAGTGAGGCAGATGGAGGTTTGGTCCAAGTAGCTTGAAGCACGTTTTTAAAAATGCCATGGTCTTTTGAGGATGGCCTGTGACTGATTGGAACCATTAATCTTGCTGTGATTTCACAGCACAGGCAAAATGGTGATTGTTTGATTAGGATTTTTTTTTTCCTTGCTGATTAAGTAAAACATAATTATTCTCCTTGGGAGAAAATGATGAAGTTAGCTGATTTTTAAAAGCTATTTGAAAATGTAAACATGGGGACCATTAATATTGTCTGTGAAAGAAAGTGATCTGTGCTGATTACACAGTAGCCACTAACTCCACAGAGGAGGGAAAGTCCACTTGAGTGGACCTGTGTCTTGATCCAGGAAGGCAGTGTACTAGGTGGTAACAGCACCTAGCACCCCAGATGTCCCTTTTCTGTGTGACCTCAGAGAAGGCCTTTAACTCCTGTGCTTCCTCAGATCACAGTTGGCTTTGGACCGCATTGAAGTCCATACTCAAGCAATACTCACTGGAGCCATTTAGGAGATTTGCATTTGGTCCACACATTGTTGGCCTAGTCCATCTTTGAACTTGGCAATGTTCAAAGTATTCATGGACATTTAAGAGTCTAAAATGTGGAGCCAGTGAGATGGTTCAGTGAGTAAAGGCACTTGCCACCAAGTCTGACTACTTGAGTTGGATTCCCCAGAATCTATCTGGAAGAAGAAAACTAACTCCTGCAAGTGGTCCTTTGACGTCCATGTGCACAGCATCCATGTATGTACAACATGGCCTTTACCCATTCACAAACACAATGAAGAAATGTAAAAAAATCTAGATTTTAAATTCCTATTGAATGTCCTCTCCACTTCATCCCTGAAGCTATTAGTGGTGACTCTGGTCTCCTCTACCTCTACTCTCTCTGTTCTCCAATATCTTCCAAATCTTCTCATATAGCAGCTGAAAGTATTGCTTGATATTTAAGTTTTTACCCAAAGTGAAATGTTTCTTTCAAGAAAAATATGATACAGCATATTTGATGCTAATAATGTCTTTAGTGTATAAGTAAATAACATTTCATTTTTCTACTTAAAACTGACACAATTTTTTCGTGTTTGTCCTGATACTATTTTGGTTCGTGACCTTTGACCTAGAGTAGAGTCTGGAAAACTGTGGGTTGTGAAACAAGCTTGGTTTCCACCTGATTTTATAAATACATGTTTATTGATTCATGCCATCATCCATTCAGTGTGCATTGTCTTCCAGCTGTTCTCAGATGGCAATATCACACTTGATTGGCTGCTATGGGAAATGTATGGGCTATCTATCTGTCCTGTACCTGAAGTTCAACAATCTTAACTTTCAGCTGTTACACACAGAGAGCTTGGAAATCATTATCCATACAGTTTTTGTTTCTTACAATGAACGAAAAACTGAAAAGCAGTGACTTTTATGGGACCGCCAGAAGTTCATATCCTTCTGAAATATGGAGGTACAGAAAGATGCAGAAAGTGATAGCCAAGATCAACCTGCAGGAGCAGGAACAAGTATGTGTAACTTGAGAGTTAAAGTGTCCTGAGAATCTCCACTCTACCTTTGTTTCATCCCCAGAAACCTTTCCAGATTTTCACATAGATAAGAGAAATATCCCAAACTGTTGGAATCATGGAAAGCACGAAGGAACCTTTGCAACAAGCCCAGGGTGCTCTGCCCACATATAAGCCATACTCTAAAAGAAAAATGCCTTTCAAAGTTCTTCTCTGATCTGAAGGAAGGGTAGTCTGCCATCTGTGGCAACCTTTTCTAACTTCTTGCCTTAGTGAACAGAAAGATGATAAGGTGGGGGCCAGGGAGAGCTCCCAAATTCAACCCCTTCTGGAGGTCACTGTGCTGAGTCTCAGACATGCTAAAAAGCTGAGATATGGTCACAAGAGACATAAAGCTTCCCCTTCCAATACCTCACCACCTAATCAATAGAACCCCAACTAATGGCAATTTACTACAACTAAGAATGACAGACACAGACCAGGATTGGCTAAGAATGAGTTTGTAAAGAAGCTCCAAGACAACAGGAGAGAGATAACAAGATAAAACTAAAGTCTCTTGGACACAGAGCCACAGTGTAACAAACATGGCTCTGGGTCAGAGCCACAGAACCCCACATTCAGAGTCTAAGTGTGATGTTCTTGCATACCCAGTGGATCATCAGGTCTGGCTTTCCTTAACAACACATCTGGGAAACAAGAAGCAAGAATTCATATGGAATAAAAGAAGAAACATTGCAACCAGGCTCTGTTACTTCAGGAAATGGGAATTGTACAGAGATTCAAATCAATCATGGTTAGTAGACTGAGGTACTAGTGGAATAAAGTAGACAACATGAAAGAAACAGATGTGGAAGACATACTGACAGGCATGGGTAGGCTTAGGTTTTTCAAAACCTACTTTCAATAAGGGTTCTTAAATGCTTTGACCTCCTTTCTAGCCCACTACACACCAGAGGTAGTGGAAAGGAAAGGGTGATAGAGAAAAGGAGGATGTGGACCTACTAAGAAAAAGTTCTTTGGATCTAATCAAATGTTCATTGTAAGGATATCAGCAGTTCAGTTCACAGAAATCAGCAGCAGCACCTTGATCCACTTGCAAACACCATTCACAAATCTGCAACAGCAGTTAAATCCAAAAGAAACACTAGGCTCTGCCAATTGGCCTGAGTCCATGGAATCATCAAGAAGCTGCCAGAGCACCACCAGAAGTTCTTTGGTGTGTTTCTCTATATAAAGTCATGACAAACAATGACCAGCAAATAATGATAAGGTGTACCAATACCACATAGCATCGTCCACTGTCTGTTGGGTTATACTTACACCCTTTCCAAACATCATGTGTTCTCGCCCGAGTGTCTGCTCTAGTCAAACATCACGTGCCCCTTTTCCAAGCTGCTTCCAGAAAAACACCACATGTCTGTTCTTACCACAACATCCTCCCACGTGTCTGCTTCAGCAAAACTATCCTCTCATAAGACAGTCTCCAGAAAAACATCACATGACACAACTGAGTCTCCAAAGAAAGCAGAAATTTCCACCTCAGGTATGCTATAAACACAAACTTAACAGAAGTGGAGGATGCCTTCAGTGGGCACATTGGCATAAAAACAAGCTCAGTGGAAGTAGAGTCAACAAGCATGTGAATGCTCAAATAGGAATTCTTCAACTTGAAAGCCAAAGAGGAAGAAAAGTGAAGAGAGAGAGAGAGAGAGAGAGAGAGAGAGAGAGAGAGAGAGAGAGAGAGGAGGGAACAGAAAATCTGGGAGTTGGGTGTTAGTTACAAGAAAAGCAACAAATACTTAACAAATATAGAAGGACACAAGTGCCTGCATGTCAGTGTCTGAGACAAGCTTAATTCATAATCACCCACCATGGCAATCAGGATACCTTCTTGTCGTTAAAGGGATGAGGAAACTGTACATTTGTAGAATGGAGTAGTACTTAGCAGTCAAGTTACTAATAGACAGGGAAGAATATTAAATGCGTGTGGTCAAATGACGGAGGCCAATCTGAAAATGCTGCCAGACTCTGACCTAATAATTGCAATTATAGAACATTCCAGAAGAGGTAAAATTATAAAGAAAATAAGGAAATAGGTGGTTGTCAGGTATGCTGGGACTTGGGGAAGAGAGAAATAGGTAAGGAAATGGGTTTAGGATGTGGTGGGAGAATGTTCTCTGCTTCTGCCCTGTCTTGTACTAACAACCTTTGCTAACAACCTTTGCTAACAACCTTTGCTAACAACCTTTGCTAACCACCTTTGCTAACCACTGTCTAATGCAGTGAAGCTTCTTGGAAACTTGCTGGGCTTCCATAACTGAAGGAGTTGAAAATCTGTGTAGAAGGGATGTCACTACTGACCCATTTCTGCAGTTAAACCTACAGAGGTCACATTTTACTTAGTTAAACATATCATCACACCCTAAAATCAAACTCAAGTGTAGGAACCCTTTATTCTGATCTTTCATATCTACTCTTTGCACTGAAGACTCAACAGAGACCAACGTGGTTTGAGCCAGTGGCATCCCAAGGGAGAAGCAATACCTCCATCTCACTTAGTGAGCCTTGTGTTAGGAGATGGTATTTCTGGATCTAAGTTAGGAAGTTTAGATGATGAAGTAAATCAATCAGTAGAAACGACTTTTAAGAGTGTCCTGAGGATGAGTGATTGACAAGGAGTTTCATCTTAGGGATTAACACCAATGCAGAAACAGACTGTTGATTTTGCTTCTGATGTGGCCTCCTGTTAACTTTCTGATACTCTGTGATGGGTCAAGGACACCTATACATATTTATGACATTTTTGAGAGATGATGCACAAATGAACAATTTTATTTTCCCTGAAGAGTAATTCCCAACTATAAAATTGTAATGTGAACCCAGCCTTAAATCACTTGTGTTTTCATTAAAAATCATCTGAGTTCAATAGTTTTTCTTACTGTGTATATTTAATAACACCTGGGGTGCTGAATGGAAATGTTCAAGATGTTTTCCTGCTGGGAAGAATTTCCATGAGGCTGTATGGGCTACCTGGCAAGCTCAAAGCTTATGCATGCTTTCCTGCCCTCCCATAATTTCTTACCCGAACAAACATAACTACCAAACTTAATAACCACTTGACAAAACAGGTGACCTTTGAGAGCCTCCACATGACCTCAAATTTGACACCAGCCTTGGTCAGCAAATATCAGAATTCCAGCTTTAACATATATTATTACTTATATGCTTCATCATAATATTTTTATATGTATAATGCATTTTAAAATTCATCGTCACCCCATTAGCCTTTCTTATACTCTCTCCACTTCCATCTATTCATTTCTGACTAGTCCCTCTTCTGCTTTCATGTCCCCCCCCCACACTTTTTCTTTTTTTGGACTACCCAACAAGTGTCTTAGGATGCTTTGCAGGAACATAGACATAGGTAGGTATGTTACGTCTAATGTTTTATCATCTATATGTCCCTAGAAGGTTGCTATTAAGGGGAAGCAGTATTATATTCCTGTGTGTGGAGGTGACTAGTGGGAAGTATAATTGTGCCATCATCCTTGTGGAGATAAGATTCTGATGCCTATCTTAAATATAATGGTGTCATCAGGCTTGTGGAGATAAGATGCTGGTGTCTGTCTTTTGTAGACCTAGCCATGTGTTGTGACTCACCCATGTGGGTATGACAGTGTTAGTGACTTCTCAAGTCATCCTAGTAAACCATTGTCAGTTTCAGCCCTAGAAGATACATGAGGCAGATCACTATAGGCCAAATATGTAGCTCACTGTGACCTGCAGTGGGTTGGTCTTTATCGGAAGAAAAGTCAGAAAGCCTGTGGAGGAGTGAGAATGTGGATGGGCACCCACAGAACAAAGAGGCCATGGTGGGTGACAGAACCAAGCCTGACTTGAGAAGCAAAGCACTGACTTTGATCTTCCCCCACCCTAAAAGGAAGAATTTCAGTTAAAAGTACCAATAAGCCTATAGGTCTTTACCTATGGGTAAGGCCTTGGTGGTTCTCCATTCATCTTGGCCTACTGGTTGGAATGGTCTTTACAGGCCATGCTGTTGAGAATTCATGAAAGCCACATCCAAGGATGTTTGGAAGAAGCTGTCATGTAACAGGCACCCCAGGCTTCAGGCTCTCACAAAGCTTTCCATGATGTCCCCGATCCTCTAATGGAATAGATGGGTCATTTGGGCATAGGCACCCCAAAGTCACTTATCCTCTACCTTTTGACCATTTATGGACCTCTTTTCTGCAAACACACAGTACAGTGTTCATTGTGGAACCCTAAACCAAAAACCAAGTACTGCTAAGCCAGGTGTACTCACTAGTGGAGAAGCTGAGGGAGGTGGATCACCATGGACTCCAGCCTAGTCTTGGCTACAGAATATGTTCCAGAACAGCCTGGGTTAGGGATTGACCCTTTCTTAGCAAACATATGCAAACAGATAAACAAATTTACCTATGAAATATTAAGCAACCAAATACTACCTTTGTCCTGGTTCCAAAGTTTATTTTTATTTTTTTAAGCAAATCTGTGCTGTAATTCAAATAAAATTGAGCTGCAATATGAGCAGATCCCTCACACCACAGCTGTCATACCTGCCTCAACATCATAGACTCTACCCTCAAATCGTGAGCAAAAATAAACATCATTCCTGAAGGTCCTTTGTCAGTGACTTTGCCATAATAGTGAGGAAGCAACTGCTACAATCACCTCTTAAGAAAATTATTAGCACTTATTTTCCAAATGATAAGTCTCAACAAGTACAAGTACCTAGTCCAAGGTTAGATTTCTGTTTACCAGGGTGAGTAATTATCCAGATGAAGTAACCACCCTCCCAGATTTCTTACCATCATGGTGCAGATCTGGGTCATGCTGTAATGCAGATGAACGATTCAACTTCTGGGGCCTCCTGGTTCTGCAGACACCTCCAACTCTGTTACATAGAGTGTAACAAGTTTAGTACTGATTAATATTGGCTTTTAAGGGAGAGACACCCTTTTTAGTACTGATTAATATTGGCTTTTTGAGGCAGGGTCTCTTTTTTAATGCAAAAGCAAGAGGTTTATTTTCCGGTGCCTCGGGGTCGACCTTCAATTAGTCCCTCAAGGCAAGCTACTAAGAAGACAAGTCCAAATGGCTATTACAAGCAGTTTTTATACTTTTTAGGTATACAGTTTACATCAGCAAGGTTACAGTTCAAACTTATTGGCTAAGCATATTGACCTTTAAATCTATTGGCTAGCAAGCATGGCATACATTTGAACTCTACCTGGGGCTTTCCAGAGGGTCCAGTAACTATTAGTCGGTACATTCTGAGAACTTTTTACTCAAGAATGTTCCTGTGGGTGGAGAATGGAACTTGGCTCCAGGCGGGAGGGGAAAGCTAGAAGGAGGTATGGGATTGGAAAACCCCTTAGGGTCCCTCATTCCCCCCCTTTCCTTGTATAAGCTCCAATCCTGGAGCTAAGCTCAGGGGTCTTGGGTAACTAACTCATATTCTTCAGGTCTTATATTGTTGGCCCAGGACCATCAGCTGCACTGCTCCTATTCTCTCTTTTATGAAGGCTATAAGGGTCCTAACAAGGTGGATATGAGGGTAGTTAACCAAGGGGGGGGGAGTTAAACTAAGACTCGAACCAGCCCTGACTCTGTTCTCATTCTCTCTTCTGCTTGGCTAGCCCTTCTCTCACCTTGGTCATTGAATCTTTAACAATCCCAGAATGGTCTATACAAAAGCAACACTCCTCAGCTATGGCAGCAAATAGGCCTCCTTGCTGGAGGAAAATTAAGTCTATTCCTCTCCTATTCTGTAGTACTACTTCTGGTAATGAAGTCAATGATTCTTGAAGGTGACTGATGGAAGTTTTTATTCTTTCTATATCTAAATCAATGGCTGCCCACAGACTGTCATATTTTTTCCCTTGTAAGACCAAAGTGGAGGTCCTGGTGACTGCCCTGTCCACCCCCCACCTCAACAGAGGGAGATAGTGAGTGCTGTAACAGGTTTGGTGGACGGGCACATAAAATGGGGGAAAGAACCAGAATTCAAAAGTACCACAGGCAATCATGATCAAGGTTGAGTGATCTTGAGCAGATTGTCTGTCTTTTGTACCCAGGGCGCAGGGCATCTACAGGTTTCACATAGGAAGCATGCACCCAGGCTGCAATACCATCCACCTTGAGGACTGTGGGAGTGGTTAGCAGCACCAGGAAGGGTCCCTTCCACCAGGGTTCCAGAAACTGTGCCTGATGCCTCCTTACATAGACACAGTCTGGAAGTGATGAGAGGTTTCTGGCATCCCTGGAGCATTTAAAGCAGGCAGTTTGGGTCAAACTTCATGTTGTATTGTCTGAAGGGCTTGGATCCTCAAGAAGATGTTCTTATCAGTGAGTTGCGATACCTGCAAGGAGGGCCCAGTGGACACCAAGGGAGTGGGGTACCAAACAGGATCTCAAAAGGGTATCTTTAAATGGTAGGGGGTGTTCTAGACTCAGAACAGGGTCAGGGGAAGAAGCACCACCCAGTCGTGCTAGTCTCCAAGGACAATTTAGTTAAGGTCACTTTTAGGGTTCTGTTCATTCCCTCTACCTGTCCTGATCTCTGGAGACAGTAGAGGCAGGGTCTTTCTATTCATCAAACACAATGTAATTAACAGATTTCTGAAGAAGTATTAAGCTTAAATTGGGAACCAAAAATATTTTCAGTCTGCATTTTGAGCCACAATCCAGGACCAATTGGCTCAATGAGACATTTAATTGACCTCATACTTTGTTTTGCACCTTCCCTGGCCTCTCTCAAGTTTAGGCTCAGGCCAGCATCTCCTGTCCATTAGTTCATCCCAAGTTTATTGGTTGCCTGTGATGAGCTATTGCCAGCTCTTCCAACCCCTGGAAATGTCAAAAACTAAGGGTGAGGTCTGTATTTTTCTTTTTTTATGCCATGTGTGTGAGGGTCCATAGGTGTTGCACATGTATATGTATGGAGGCCATCTTCAGAGCTTAACCTACCTCCCTTAAGATGAGGTCTAATATAGGCTTGGGCCATCCATGTGGCGCTCTCTCATCTCTGCTTCCCCAGAGCTAGGGTTACAGCATGTATCACCATATACTGCATTTTCCCCTGGATCCTGGGGATCAAATCCATGCCCTGATACTTGCAAGGCAAGCACTTGACCAACTGATACTTGCAAGTTAAGTACTTGACCAACTGAGCTCATGGTACAAGTATAACTGCAAGTACATATAACAAGTACAACCACACTCACAGGCAGCTGCCTATCATCATCCTTAAGCCACCATCCCTAAGGTCTGTGTTTTCATGGAGCTTAATTTCTACAAAGGAACAAGAAAACCAGTTCATGCTCAAAGGTGATTCCTACAACTGTGAGGAAGGAATTTGCTCAGGGCAAGGAGGTGAGGGTGTCCTAGGAGAGGACATATGAGATGGCCATTCCAGGGAGTGCCATGATTTGCCTAAGACCTGATAAAGAAGGGAGACACTCAGAACAAATGGCATGTCAAGTATGGCTAGGCAGGAGGGAGTCCTGCACATGGAAAGGAGGGAAGAAACAATTTAGAGGGAACAGTCTAGATGGAGGACAATTTATAGTGAAGTGGGACAGACAGTCAGGTTGACATCAAGCTGAGTCTTGTAGCTATGCAAACCTTGTATGCCTTTGAATTTTATTTAAATTGCAGCAGGATTCCATCTTACAAAGCCAATGACTTGACCTTCCCTGCCAGCGTGTGGCCACTCTTTCTGATTAAAACATGTTAAAGTACACAAGCTCATATAGCTATGTGATGCTTGACACACAGTTATCCAAGGGGCTTCCTCATCATCTCACAGAGGTGGCTTCAAGTCTTGAACTCCCTGGGGAACTATTGTATTTTCAGGGTAATCTTCCACCTTAAGAAACAAAATAAAAGAGTACACTTAGTTCAGGAATTCAACCTGAGTGCTGTAGATCCTCCTGTCACACAGCCTGTGTCACCTTTTGAAGAGGTGTGTGTCCCTGGAGTCCTGTCTCTTTACTATGTGTTTCCAGAACAGACAAGATGATCCTGTCCTCCAGGCTGAAATAATGAAGAGTGCCTGGTTAGCCGTTAGAAAAGTGAGGTGTTGTCTCCAAATATCCTGGATCTTCATGTATGTAGCCCCTTCCCCAGAGACAGGACTGAGGAACCTGTATCAACTAGTTTCCTTCTCTGGTACAAGTAGAGACCTACATAGCATTCTCAGTTACTGATGGATGGCTTCCATAGGTAGCAAGACCTCCATGCTCAGTGGACAGAAGTAGAGTGAACCAGACAGATTTTTTTTCTTTATTTACCTTTCAAATGCTATCCTGAAAGTTCCCTATAACC
>NC_034601.1:87986177-87987714 GCF_900095145.1 Mus pahari | reverse complement strand
AGAGTGGTTGTACAAACTTGCAATCCCACCAGCAATGGAGGAGTGTTCCTCTTTCTTCACAACCTCTCCAGCATCTGCTGTCACCTGAATTTTTAATCTTAGCCATTCTGATTGGTGTGAGATGAAATCTCAAGGTTGTTTTGATTTGCATTTCCCTGATGACTAAGGATGTTGAACATTTTTTTCAGGTATTTCTCAGCCATTCAGTATTCCTCAGTTGAGAATTCTTTGTTTAGTTCTGTACCCCATTTTTTAATGGGGTTATTTGAATTTCTGGAGTCCAGCTTCTTGAGCTCTTTGTATTTATTGGATATTAGTCCTCTATCAACTTTAGGATTGGTAAAAATCCTTTCCCAATCTGTTGGTTGCCTTTTTGTCTTATTGACTGTGTCTATTGCCTTACATTAGCTTTGCAATTTTATGAGCATACAGTTTTCAAGTTGAGGAAAACAGCCCCTTCCTTAACGCAGGCAGAACTGCAGTCTGTCCCTCAATCTCCGTAGGTCTCCTTATCAGAAGATGGTCATTGGTCCACGAGGCAGAAGGCAGCCATATCTGTACAAGGTGCATGGACTACTTATCAGCACCCTGGGTACTAGATACTGTGCTTTCTCAACTCGCTTCTGAATGCAGGGTGGTGTGGAAGGCTGGGGAAACCAGGTTCTTCAAATGTGGAAAGAACCAAAGGGTCAACCCAAGCTCTTCTCTCAAACTCATCAGTTGTCCTCAGTCATAATATACCCAGATCGGTTCTTCCTACCAGCCCCACGCTCCCAGAAATAAGACTCAGACTCAAAATATATGTACAAATACCTTGGCCATATAGATAGGCTCTTCTCTGACTAGAATCATAACTTAAGATAACCCATTTATTTTAGCCTACATTTTGCCATGTGACTGGTCACCTATGCTCAGGTACCATGCGTCCATCTTGTTACATCTTCTTGGGCCCATCTCCCACCTGGCTCTATCCCAGAATTTTTTTCCTGCCAGATGTCCCACCTCTATTTCCTGCCTAAGTCATAATCCAAAGGCTTTTTGATTGACAGGTGATATATCAATACAATATACAGGATATTCTCTCTACACAGGTCTGTGCTCACTTATATAGTGACTCATCCCTGCTCTCCTCACCTGACTGCTCGCCACCATCATAGCCATCTCCTCCTTCCTTTCTGAAGAGAAGATCCTGCCTTATTTACAGAACCTCTGTGTTTATTGGCCTGGCTGCTGTCAGAGGGAGGTTACTTGTGGAGGGATTATGCTCCTGGTAATGTCTCCAGTAGCCAGAACAATGGTGAATACAAGTGTTTAAGTGGATGACAACTGGATTGTTCCTATTGTCAGTTCTTTCTAAAGGGTTTTTAACATGATCTGAATGCTTGTATTCTCTATGTTCCATGGTTCAAATGTTAAAGTCCTAGTGTGATGGCCATATGAGCTAAATAAAATGTGTGTGTGTGTGTTCCCGCGCGTGTGCGTGTGCATGTGCGTGTGCGTGTGCGTGTGCGTGTGTGTGTGTGTGTGTGTGTGTGTG
>NC_034601.1:87980032-87986081 GCF_900095145.1 Mus pahari | reverse complement strand
CAGAGAGAGACAGAGGGGGACTGGGCAGAACATCACAAATGAGTTAGGTCCCAGAGAACTGCCCTGCCTATGACAGAGTGCTGTCTTTCAGGAGCAAACCCTCACAAGGTACTAAATTTGCTGCCAATCCCTAATTCTTAGATCCCAATACCCAAGTCTGCGAAGGGGTGCATTCCCTTCATTTCCTACCCATTAGTTCATGGTATTCTGCCCAATAACTATTTTAAGGCAATGGTATATAAGCAGGAATCTAGGACCCCAAGGAGATGTGGTGACATAGACAAAGGCCAAGTCCCTCTATGGTGCCATCTTATCTGAATGATAGACATGGTAATACCTCTACAAGATGGGCAAAATTAAGGCAGCCCTCAATAACTTATAAAACACAAATCTCAGCATTTTGTGATAATTTTGAGTTTTGATTCAGTGTCTTTTTCTAACACCCCCTCCTCTAGCAACTATCAGGGAGGGGTGGGGGTCTCAGTAGCCCCACCTTTTCATGATTAAATGCAGACAGTCCAATCTTGCCCTGGGTGTGTGCTGGGAACCAGAGCAGCAATGAGTTCCTGAGTATGGCCACCATGCCTGTTCAGTAGAGGCTTTCACAGAATTCTGCTTTCCTATCCTATGGCTCTAAGTTCTTTTCTGCCTCTCTCTTATAACCCAGAACCACGGTCCTCATAAAGATTCCTAAGCCACATCATTCAGACCCAACATGAATTAAACATTAATTGGCTGCTGAACTCTCAGGATTGTGCTTTGGAGGTGAGGACTGTGGGCTAGGTTCCTGGCTTCTCATTGATTACCCCCACAGAAAAGTCACTTGTTGATAGATTGCAATTGCATCGTGAATAATCGTTACTTTCATGGCCTTTGAAGAATGAGGCAGAAAAATAGTTATTTTCATGGCCTTTGAAGAATGAGGAAGCATTGCTTCTGCGGGGCTGCAATGAGTCACATGGGCTTGCCTGTCCGTCTTCCTTTCCCTTACAAATGCAATCTCTAGTTCTTAGTTATTATGGTGGAATATGCATGTCCTGAAAATTAGACCACCTGGCGGCAGTGACTGTCTGTCATTTCCTTTTCTTGAAATACATGGTTTCATTTTCTTTTCTCCATGAGCAAAGTTTTCTGTCCCCACCTTTGGTCAATGTAATTTTCTTTGTCCTCATTCAGTTATCTTGTGAAACACTCCCCTGAATGCAGAATAACACAGACTGAGTAATTTCCATAGAAAAGTAAGTCCTTTTGATTTTTCTTTTTGCCCACAGTATGGGGAAGTAAATCTAGAATCTTCAGGAGCTGTCCATACTGTGAGTCTTTAGACAAGATAGAATTTATCATCTTATAAAATAATCATCTATACTGATCATTTTCTAGAAGCCTGAAATAAAACGAAACAAAAAAAATGGGCTGAAATCTGTTGTTCTAAAAACCATCTATTCTGTCTCATAGTTTTCTTATCATTAGGTTAAATTTATTTTATCTATTGATTCCATATTTATGTTTATAAACACTTTTACCACCATGGGTCATGTTTGAGATTAATTACAAAGGCAATAATCCTATTTAAACATTCCTATTTACTATGCTAATAATAATCACACAGTTGTTTTTGCTGATCATAAGACCGTACATAGCATTTATTCTACCTGTGTAGATACTGTGTATTTATATGTAT
Organism: Mus pahari; assembly: GCF_900095145.1. Taxonomy (NCBI): domain Eukaryota; kingdom Metazoa; phylum Chordata; class Mammalia; order Rodentia; family Muridae; genus Mus; species Mus pahari. Next base: position 87,984,400 of record NC_034601.1, on the reverse strand, counting down.
GTGTAGGAGGCTACATTCTGAGGCCAGTGGGATCCTGCCTCTTCTTGAGTGTTAAGGTCATTACTAAAGACCCATTAAGAAGAATTCCTAGAAAGAACCTGTGTCAGCAGAGACTCACTAATTATTACTGCAGTTCTGTGGGGAGGTTGGAGTGTTGCAGGTCTAGAAGCTCATTACCTTATCACAGGCTAGCTAAACTCCATGGACAGACATTCCTTGTCCACCACATTGACAGAACTTGCATCCTGTGAATAATAGGTAAAAATGTTTTGTAATTATTAACTTATCCGGTGACTAACTTTCATAAACCTCAAAGCTAAAAGTGTGATCAGATAGCATCTGAAGACTGGAGAAAAGCTTCCCCCTTTTTGGTGTACCTGCCTCTCTGGTGTACCCACCAAATGCATTTTAAACATCCCTGGATTTGAAACTTTCTTTGTTCTGGTTCATAAAAAGGGCTTCCATATTAGAACATGGAATTTGGGGTAACCTAAATTTGTGTTCTCAGGCCGTGATTACTCAAATTTACCTGGAGAAGAATAGACTGTTAATCATTTTGATGTTTGAGAGCAGTGTTCTGTGTCTATAAATATAAACCTGTGGGTCCAGACCCAGCAACTTGAGGGCCCTATGTACTGACTGTGTACCCTCACACACACACACACACACACACACACACACACACACACACACACACATGGCTTTTGTACATCTTCTATCTGTCTCTGACTTCCACATGGCTATGTTTGACTGACTGTGCACCCTGACACACACACACACACACACACACACACACACACACACACACACACGGCTTTTGTACATCTTCTATCTGTCTCTGACTTCCACATGGCTGTGTTTCAGATTTTTTGCTTACTCTCAGTTTTGCAGATTTTTGCAACATCAGCATCACTGCATCCAGTCCAGTGGAAGCAGGTGAACACAGGCTGAGGCAAGTTGGCAGACAGGCCGTGGTGCACAGTCATAACTCCTTGTGATTGGCTGTGGGGAGCACGAAAACCCAGGATCACTTAATGCTAGGGCTTTGATCTTACCAAATCCAGAGAGACAGCTGAAGTCTCATGGAACCATGACGGGGATTTCCTAACCCAAATGCAAATAGATGTTTAACTTTCAAGTCCAGCTTAGGCCCCAAGGCTCTGTGAGCACACTGAAAGAGCCATCTGCCTCATAAATTGAAAAATAGTAATTTAAAAAGGATATCTCAGTGAATGCGTTGAAACTTGAACGGAGATACATGTTAAGTAGAGAGAATATCATCTGGAGGTTTTATTAGAATTTAGGCATAATTTCTCATATGATAAGTTACTTAAAAAAAAAAGCTATATCCTTGCATGTTTGCAATGCTGTCACTTAAAGACCAAATGCTACCATTACTTATTTACTCATCCATTTATTTATGTAAATACTGGTCATTAATCCTAGGGGTCCCAACACTTGCATACGTATCACGCACTGTGTCGAGGGCTGTAGCCCCGGCCTATTGTCTCTTTTAAGTGACTGATGCTCACAAAATTTGATGCATCACTCAACACATAGAGAACTTTTAACATGAATGTATGTGACTCGCTCACCTGTTGTTTGTCATATTTTGGCGATAGGACTGGTGCCTCATTTTCATTTGGGTATGCCTCCATGTGGCTACCCTTGCCCATGTCATTTCCACACCACTTATGCTATCAAACTCCGGGGCCTGGCCTGCCACTCATCCCCAGTGTACTGGCTAGTTTTGTGTCAACTTGACACAGGCTGGAGTTATCACAGAGAAAGGAGCTTCAGTTGGGGAAATGCTTCCACAAGATCCAGCTGTAAAGCATTTTCTTAATTAGTAATCAAGTGGGGAGGTCCCCTCGTGGGTGGTGCCATCTCTGGGCTGGTATTTTTGGTTCTATAAGAGAGAAGGCTGAGCAAGCCAGGGGAAGCAAGCCAGTAAAGAACATCCCTCCATGGCCTCTGCATCAGCTCCTGCTCCCTGACCTGCTTGAGTTCCAGTCCTGACTTCCTTTGGTGATGAACAGCAGCATGGAAGTGTAAGCTGAATAAACCCTTTCCTCCCCAACTTGCTTCTTGGTCATGATGTTTTGTCCAGGAATAGAAACCCTGAGTAAGAGACCCAGGAAACCGATTAAAAGAGCCAGATTTAAAAAGGAAAGCATAAAAGGGCGTTTATTCAGTGTGAGGCCACTGAGGAAAGGGACAAAGAGTCCAGAAAACTCCTCAAGTCTATCTTTGGGGTTCTGTGGTGGGATCAAAGTTTAAAAGGTCCAGGAATATGTACATTTAAGCAGTCCTGGTCAAGATGTGGTCCTGACCATCACCTACCACCATTGTCTGGGTTTCAGCCTCACCCTGGAAGGTTGTCTGATGAACTCTTAGAACTGTGTAGCACCTCTGTCAGTGAGGTAAAACACCCCTCTAGCTGGCCTTCTTTCCCAATCCTCGCATGTGATTTCTGAGATAATTTTTGTTTCTTTGGAACCAATTGTTTAACATCTAATAGATTGAGAGACTGGAGTGTCTCTTTAGAATATCTTCATTTTAATTCTGCTAGGCTGGCTACACTGGGGTCCTGGCATTACTCTGTGGTCTAAGTTTGAGTTATAAGGCTATATGTGATTATCAAGGTATAGGGATTTACTTCAGAAATGACTGAGTCCTAAATACCTACGGACATGGCAAAGTGTTGTTCTGGAATTTCTTTGCAAAACGGGGTTTGAAGCATGGATCTCCATCTAAGCCTCTTCTGTCTTCCTCAGGCTGCCCACAGCTGCATTATCAGGGATACTGAGTTAGGCTGAGGGTCTGCAGCTATCAGCATCAGCAGGAAGCCCTGCCTCAGGACCTGCAGATCAGAGCCCTTCAGAGTCAGATCTGCCTTCCAGCAAACCTTGACTCCAAAGAAAGACAGATACCAATTAGAACTGAACAAATGTTAGTCAAAGAAAGAAGAGCCCTAGGAACATAAGATCCCAGAGGGAAGATGGTTCAGCATGCAGCGAGGAAGTTCATTCTGCATCTGCAGTATAGGAAATGACACAGCAGAGATTGGCTGGTAGGTGCAACACCAGGCTTGCCTTATTAGGGCATCATTTTGGAGTCTTTAGGTTGGGAATGGCTGAGGGATGGGCTGCTCTGATTGGCCAATGCTCAGTTGCTTGGTTACCAGTGTATTCAGGTGATAGCTGCCTGTACAGCAAGCTAGGTTGCAGTTCAGAATACCCAGAGGCCATTTGGAGAGAAACATTTAGCAGTCAAGTATGGAGGCCTGTTTAGGACAAATGCGTCTGCATTTAATAAGTGATGTTTCTGCAGTTGGAGAAGCATGAGCTCTAGGATAACATGTCTCTGTCCTTCAACCTCATCCCAGAGGCTGACATTTCTCAGTGTGCTGTCATTCTTATTGTTTATTCCAGGTCACTGAGCAATCTGGCCATTTCCTCAGGTGATTTTGCTAAGAGGAACTGGAAGTGTTTTCCCTTCTGAAACAGTCCACATCTCTCACCATAATATGGGTGTGCTTAAAACAGGGATACAACATAACGCTGCAGACCTATTATCCTCTGGAAGGTTTTACTCTGCCTTCTGTTAGCCTGTTCTGGCTCTGAAGGGCGCTGGTGCCTCTTATCACCTCTGTAACTGTAGCTGGTCTCTGCTACTTTGTAGGTTCTTCTTCGGATCATACTTTATCTCCCCCACCATCAGGTTTCACTTCCCATCCCTGTATAGGAGGAGAGAGGAGGGGGGGGCGGGGGGAGAATCCTTGAATCAAATTTCTTTCCTAACCATTCCTCTCAGTTTCCAGCCCAGCCCCTTTAAATGTTGCTCACAAGCTCCATCAGTTCCCCAACAGGCTACTTCATCAGCCCCTCTCCCAGTTTTCCCAGTGCTATCAGCTCCCAACTATAACAACTGCCCTAGGCTATCTGTTCAGCTCAGTTTCTCCTGGCTCAGCTGTCTCCTAACAATATCTTCACCAACCACTATCTCTCACTCTGCCAGGCCAATTAACTTTCTCTGCCTTAGCTGTTTGCTTGTTTGTTTGTTTGTTTGTTTGTTTGTTTAATACTATCCTGTTCCCAGAAATCCATGCTGCAAGCAACATAGGCTCAAGTATTTCTAACAGCTAAGAAATTCTTTTTTTTTTCAATTTTTTATTAGCTATTTTCTTTATTTACATTTCAAATGCTATCCTGAAAGTTCCCTATACCCCACCCATACCCCTGCTCCCCTACCCACCCACTCCCACTCCCACTACTTGGTCCTGGCCTTCCCCTGTGCTGGGTCATATAAAATTTACAAGACCAAGGGGCCTCTCTTCCCAATGATGGCCTATTAGGCCATCTTCTG
>NC_034601.1:87975944-87978817 GCF_900095145.1 Mus pahari | reverse complement strand
GAGAGAGAGAGAGAGAGAGAGAGAGAGAGAGAGAGAGAGAGAGAGAGAGAGAATAGGAGGTCTTAATTAGTCATGATACACCAGCAGCATGTCCCAGAGGGAATTACCTTCTTCCCAGGACTTTAAACTGCTGGAGCAGAAATAACCCAGATAATTAACAAAGATCAAGTATTTAGGGGGTGCATAGTTGGGGTAGTATCCAAACTAGCATTAGAGATTTAGATCAGGGATAATCCCCAGGAATTTCAAAGAGCCTAATAAATAAATATTATAACTTGAGTCTCATTTATTAGAAGCTAGATGTGGATAAGTTTAATTGTATTATTCTACATTTATATACCTTGTTTTTAGGCTTGTAGCAGGGTGATTGGGGATGCAGAGATTTCTCACACATACCTTATCCCTGCTCGGTCGGTCATGTACACCTTCCCTGCCCTCAGCATCTGAATCCAGCCCTACATTTCTTAGTAACCAACACATTGTTATCTCTGCAGCTGTCATCCACATTGGCATTCACCCTGGTACTACACATTCTGTGGGTTTAGATGTATTTATATTGACATGTGTCCATCATGACCCTGTCATACAGAGGGTATAATGTCTTCTAGAGTTTGATTTAGCTTCAGCATGTCTCCCAAGGGATTATGTGTTGGAAGCTGATCTCAGCATGGCCATGGTGAACACAGTAGACCCTTTAGGAGGTAGGTCCTAGTGCTGTGTCGCCAGCTCATTGTGTGTGCCGCCCTTAGAAGTCAAGGTAGGTCCTGTGAGGTCTTAGATAGATCTCATAAGAACTTTTGTTTGAAAAAGAGTGAAAATTTAAGATGAATAACTAGCTCAGTGGATAAGAGGATTTGTTATTCTTGCAGAGGACTGGGGTTCAGGCCCCAGCAACACATGGTTGCTCACAACTGCCTGCAACTCCAGTTCCAAGGAGACCCATTGACCTCCTTCTGAGAACAGCACACTCATATGCATATATTCCCCCAGAATACACATAATTAAAATAATATTAATAAATCTTAAACAGAGGCAAAAGGCTGAAAGTCACAGTAAAAGTTTGACACAGGTGACTTGGGGGGGCATGTGTTTTGAACAATAATTATTCTCATGATTTATAAAAGTTAATTTATGATCATTATTCTCACCGTGTGTGTGTGTGTGTGTGTGTGTGTGTGTGTGTGTGTGTGTGTGTGTGACACGAGGTTATTCTCAGTTGCTGCAGGACTGACTGGGGACCAGGGCTAGGGCAGAGATGGAGAGGACAGTGCAGGCAAAGTTGGGATTTACACTCTACTTCTGTCTTTTACACAGTGATTTCTACTCTTGACAGCCTGGCATCTGACTTTTCCTGCCAGTAGCGGAGACACCCTTCCTTTTCTTTTACCACGAGAACTGCAGTGGTCAAATCGGGGTCCTCAGGCTTTTTGGCAAGCACCTTTTCTCTGCTGAGCTACCCCATTGGCCCCATCTATTTTAAACACATTCTAACTCATAATTTTAACACAATCATGAGAAATACTCTATCTTGCATTTCTTGCTGTTATCTGATGTCACTACACATGCAGAAAAGAACTGGTTCATGAATGTGTTATTTTGTGCAGTTTTATTACAACTCTGTCCCCACCAAATTCAGTATACTCAGTGTGAGACTGCTTCACCTGGGTTCCTTTAAATCCTGGGCTTTAGGACCCTAATCCTAAACCATAGAATGGCATTTCTCTGAAGTAATCACCTTGTGGTTCCACTGTATTTCACTGTTTGCTAATCTCGCCAACATATGGGGTGAGGGAATTAAAAAAAATAAATAAGCAGATCAAATAAATTGCATTTTATACTATCCCTAGGCCATAATCTTTCACTCTAGAAGTGCAAGTGGATTTGAATGAGTTACTTCTCTGTTTATTTAAAGAGAAAACAAAATGCTTCTTTATAATATGAAGTTGTTGAAAGGAGAATCAGAATGGATTAACACTGGCTGTGAATGATGCAATTTGAGATGTTTCTAGGTAAGCCTTGGTATACCCCAGAGAATAATGGGTACTCCATATCTGCTGGCAGGAAAGTCAGACACAATGCTGTCAAGAGGAGATATCACTCTGTGAAAGCCTGCAGCAGTGTGTAAACATGGTCTTAGCAGCACTGCCCTCCCTGTTTCTGCCTTAGCCCTGATCCCTAAAGTCCTGGAATCACTGAGAACAACTCCAGCTTAACACTGGGAGTGAGGGAGGAAAGTTTGGGGTGGAGCCCAGCTCCCTCTGAGCTGGCAGAGTGAACCCAGGTATGCTCTGGGACACTCCTGGGTCTTTAAGAAAGTAAGGATGAAATGTGCTACAGGGGAGATTTCAAATGATCCAGGGAAGACTTTGAGCTCACAGCCTGGTACCTAGTTGTTCACAGCATTTGATGGTAACTGGAAGAAGGTGGCCTCTGAGGGTCAGGATTGAACATGAGGCTTGCTATGCTCACCCTGGAGCTGGAGGACACAGGGGGCCCAGAGTACTGAGGACTCTGCTCTCTTCTCACTTCCTCCATGACCCAAGGATGCCATGATTCTTTCTCCCTTCATTGCTTTTCTTTCCCATTCATTCCTGCTTTTACTCAAGTTCCGACTTGCTGGCATTTGCATCACCTTTCCAGCTTCCTAGATTTAATATCTAGTGATGTAGTTTCCTGTCCTTATGGATATCATTTCAAACTATACATTTCTTTCCATCTCACAATTGAGGCAGCACTCAATGGGATTCTTCCACAAATATTTTTTCTTCTTGGCTGCCTTCTTCCAGGCTTTCAATTAGACATACATTGAAACATATTCTCTCTCTCTCTCTCTCTCTCTCTCTCTCTCTCTCTCTCTCTCTCTCTCTCTCTCT
>NC_034601.1:87934846-87975884 GCF_900095145.1 Mus pahari | reverse complement strand
TCCCCCCTCCCTCCATCTGTTCTTTCTCCTTGCTCTATTCTTTGATGAGTGACTTTCTACTTACTGGCCAGTTGGGGAATTTGCTTATATTCATTGTTAGCTTTGGGGCTGTGTTGTGCTGTTGTTTGTTGGTTGGGTTGTTGTTGTTTTTTTGTTTTCAGTTTGTTGTTGTTGTTTTTAATTGCCTGGCCTGTGTCTGAATTATAGCTGGAACCTATTTCTTTTCATTTTTAGGAGGCTGCTATATATTCTAAATATTGCATTTTGACCATTCCAGGCATTACAATCTCTTCTCCTATATGTGAAATTTGCCCAGGGTCTTATTCACTAAACAAGTTAGCCATGATCTCCCTAGACAGTCCAAGCTGGACTGGAATATAGGGAGATACTCCTGCCTCAACTTCCTAGGTGCTCTGACTATAAGTATATGCCACCCTCTAGTTTTTAAGTGAATTTTGACTTATAATTTTCAGATAAATTGTGTTTTGTTATTTGACACTTGGAGATACTGTTTCAATTCTTATTGCCTAGAAGTGTTTTCCTCCTACTACCAGTGGGATTTCTCTCTACCACCAGCACATGTGGTACACAATTACTTTGGTCCATCTGCCACATTAAAAAGAATAAAGTTTTTTGGCTTCTTGTCCTCAAGTTAATACCTCTGAAAATGCACATTTGTTGTTGGTTTCATAAAGAAGTGTTCCTTTATTTTACACACACCCCTGTCCTTTAGTTCCCAGACTTTTGAGCTCTTTCCAGTGTTTGATTAATATGAGAAAGGTTAGCAGGAATATTATTATAGAAGTCTTTTTGTGAACATATGTTAGCATTTCTCTTGGGTAAATACTAGACTGAAATTGCATGTTTAACTTCATAAGAAAAATCAAAATGTACAATTTAAACTCTTGCCAGAAATGCGTGAATGTTTTGCAATGATCCATATTCTCTCCAACTTTTAGCACTAACAGTAATTTTAATTATAACCACCATAGTATATGTGACCTTCTTAAAAATTATTGAAACACACACACATACACATACACATACCCATTCACACACACACAAGCACAATCTGATGAGTCCCTTTAATATTGCTTGTGTGTACCTGAGTTTAGGCACACACACACATATACACACATACACATCCACACCACAATCTGATGAGTCCCATTACTGTTTCTTGTGCGAACCTGAGTTTAGGTACACATACATATACACATGCATATGCGTACATATATACACAGACATACTCACAAATATATGTATGTGTGTGTGTGTGTGTGTGTGTGTGTGTGTGTGTGTGTATGTGTGTGTGTATCCCCCCCTCAATACCTGAGGGTTGCATACATAGTAAAGTTGAGCTGAACCCACCTGGTGTACCACACTTACCCTACAGGCTAAGGGTGAGGCAGAGGCAATGAACTGAGACCAAAAAGATTCCACCCCTATCCTAAGCCCATCCAGTTACAGAGATCCAAGAACAGGCCTAGAGAGTCAAAGGGCTGCCTGCGGCTGCACAGTGGAAAGATCTCTCCCATGGTTCACAAAGCTGGTGGATGGCACAGGAAGCACAAAGAGATGCCCAGAGTCTGGCTGGGCTTCAGATCCTGAGGCCTCTGAAGGCAGAGTTCTGACTCCATCCTCACTAAGTGTGACTAAGACCTGTGGCCTACTGAATCTAGCTAAAGGTCTGAGCTCTCCAGGAGCTTCTGTGCAGCCCAAAGACAGGCATGAGTACATGTTGAACTGCCAGCCCAGTGCCACTGGGGAAGGGGTATGCACACCTCAAAAGGTAAGCACCTCCTTGAATCCTAAAATGGTGTTCCATGTAAAATCAAGACAAGCCACAGTGTCTGCAAAGAACTGAGAAGCCCAGGCATGGAGAAAGGAGTCACTACAACCATGTTGTTGCCAAGATTTGCCCGTCCCATTCCCCTTTCCCCCCTTTACAATTCTCTCTCTCTCTCTCTCTCTCTCTCTCTCTCTCTCTCTCTCTCTCTCTCCTTTAAAGATTTATTTATTTACTATGTATGCAGCGTTCTGCCTGCATGTATGCCTATATATCAGGAGGGGCACCAGATCTTATTACAGATGGTTGTGAGCCACCATGTGGTTGCTGGGCATTGAACTCAGGACCTCTGGAAGAGCAGTCATCGCTCCAGCCCTTCCCTTTACAATTTTAAGGAAGTTTCTTCATTATAAACTATAGTGATTTAAGAAGTAAGTCAATCTGGGACAATCTGGACTGTTTGAAAATGCTTTAAAAATGTAGACAAGGAAATAGAAAGATTCTTGATTTTTTTCACATAGACTTGCTGGGTCAGTTAGGTATTCTGGAGAGTGAACCAACTTCATGCACATGAAGGGTGTTTCCACTGCTCTGAACTCAGGCTTCTTCAAAGCAAGGAGAGAGCATTCCTCTAAGGTTGGGCATCAGTTATTGCTGGTGTTTGTGTTAATCAGCTGTCACTCCTGCTATGGATGGAAGCAACCACGTTGAGGAGCAACCTTCCTGGTTTCAGAGGTGCTGCTTCTTCTAACGGGGTCTTTGTTCAGATTCTTTGAGCAGAATCCTGGACTATGCTCAGGTCACTGCCAACGGTACAGATTGAGACATCAGACAACAAAAGATACTATTTCTCATGGGTTAGAATTCATTTTTATTTTTCTAATCTTCAATATTCTTGATTTTTTTAAGGATATGAATGTAAGTAGATTATCCACAGCCCCCAAACCTAAAATATGGAATGTTCAAAACTTCACAGCTGTAGACTGGAGAGAGAGCTCAGTTGGTAAAGCAATTGTCTTGCAAGCACAAAGACCAGAGTTCAGATCCCTACCACTCATGTAAATGTGTGATGGACATGTGGTTTATGGGTGACCTCCATGCTGAAGAAGAGGAGATGGGGGATTCCCAGGCAAGCTGGATCTGTGAGCTCTGAATTCACAGAAAGGAACAAGTATCTAAAAGGCTGAATATTGTGGAGATTTTTGCATCTGTTTGATTTATTGAGTAGTATTCCCTGAATGCTTATGGAATGCCAAGAATTAACCCAAGTTTGGGATGGTTCATTCTTTATTTATTATTTAATTTAATTTAATTTTTTACATATTTACGTTACATCCCACTCACTGCCCCCTTTCCTGTCATCACCTCCCATAATCCTTCCCCCTTCCCCCTCTCCTTCTCCTTTGAGGTTGTGGGTGAGGTTGTGGGCCCCCCCTGGGTATCCCTCCCTCACCCTGGCACTTCAAGTCTCTGTGAGGGTAGGTGCTTCTTCTCCCACTGAGGCCAGACAAGGCAGTCCATCTAGAAGAACATATCTCACAGGCAGGCAACAGCTTTGGGGGTAGTCCCCACTCCAGGTGTTCCAGACCCACATGAAGGCCAAGCTGCACATCTGGTACACATGTACGGGAAGGCCTGGGTCCAGGCCGTGTATGTTCTTTGGGTGGTGGATCAGACTCTGAGAGTCCCAAGGATCCAGGTTAGTTGATTCTGTTGGTCTTCCTGTGGAGTTCCTATTCCCTTCAGGCCTGCAATCCTTCCTCCTATTCATCCATAAGAGTCTCCAAGCTCCATCCACTGTTTGGCTGTGGATGTCTGTATCTGTCTGAGTCAGCTGCTGTGTGGAGCCTCTCAGAGGACAACTTGCTTCTGTCTGCAAGAATAACAGAATATCATTAATAGTGTTAGGGATTGGTGCTTGCCCATGGGTTGTGTCTCAAGTTGGGTGGGTTATTGGTTGGCCATTTTCTCAGTTTCTGCTCCACCATGCCTGCATTTCTTGTAGACAGGATAAATTTGGGGTTGAAAGTTTTGTGGGTGGGTTGGTGTCTCTATTGCTCCACTGAGGTTCCTGTATGGCTGTGGGCTTCTCCAGAGTCATAGCTAAGGTCACCCCGTTGATTCTTTAGCACCTCTCTTAGCCTTGATCTCTGTCTTGTCCTAAAGATGCTTCTGTCTCCTTACCCCAGGCCACAGATGCTGGCACTATGGAAGCTTGAGTTCCATAGGGGAGATAGAAGAGGGGCTCGATGAACAAGCTGCTTAGAGAATGTAGTAGGGGATGGATGTCTGGGGAGATTGCTCAGTGATCAAAGGCCTGCTGCACAGCCTGAGCATCTAAGTTCCAGTTGTGGCTGCAAGGCTCCTTTAGAGAGTGATGAAGGAAGAGAGTGATAGGGAGTGATGAAGGAAGAGAGTGATAGGGAGTGATGAAGGAAGAGAGTGATAGGGAGTGATGGAGGAAGGCAGCTGATCCTACCACACCCACAGATTCACCCACGCACCCACACACCCACCACCACACAAACACATGCGCACACACATTCATCCATGTACCCACATACCAACAGACTCCACCACCACACAAAGGCATGCAGAGACATACAGATACATATGCACATACACATTCATCCACGCACGCACACAGCTACTGACCCCACACCACACAGAGACATAGAAACAGAGACACACAGAGATGCACACACACACACACACACACACAAACACACACACACATATTTATCCACGTACCCACACACCCACACATATTTATCCACGTACCCACACACCCACAGACACTGCCACCAAACACACACACATGCACACCCCCCCACACACAATTAAGTAAAAATAATAAATACAGAACAAGATATAACAAGGTAAAGCTTAGTGTATGGTGATACCATATACAGACTTTACATACAGTGTGTAATATTTGATGTATAGTGCATAGTATATAGTATATGGTATAGAGCATATAGTATATAGTATATAATATGTAGCACAGTGTATAATATATAGCATATAGTATGGTATATAGGGCATAGTATATTGAATAGGGTATAATAGCTATATACTACATAGTATACTGTATATAGTATATATTGCAGATTACATAGTTTATAGTATATAATGTATAGGGTTTAGTATATAGCTTATACATCATAACAATTAGGATGGAACAAAGAGCTTACTACATTTCTGTGGGGACTCTTTGGTGTGGTGAGACTAACAATGGATGAGTCTTTTCTGCCTCTTCTGAGCCCTGGCATCTCCTGTCCAGTTGTCCCCAGTGGCTGCTAGACTGTCCAGATGTATGTCAGTACCCACTCAGTCACACAGTCCTACATGCCCAGCACCATGGACCACCACCAGAGCATGTTCAACTGACAGAGGGAACACATGTGTGGAAGGCTATGCTCATAGACCCTGCCTGTGTCCTCACATTGCCATCTTACCTAAAGATGCCATTCCGAAGGCACAGTATGAGGGTGGGAGTATGAGGGTGGGAAGCAGAACCCCTGCCACTCACCCCTGCCTCTTTTACCTCCAGCCTCCAGGGCTGCCCCTTGAACACTAGCTATCTGGATCCACATTTAGCATCATAGTGTCCTGTCACCTTCTGTTAGTGCCAAACTGTCCCTTACCCTAATTATGTATTTGAATAAACTTGCATATATCACATGTTACAGATTGAATGTGATTTCATTCATTTTAAAGGCAAGATATAAAACAGCCAGAAATCCAGTACCTGTGGTTAGGACATCCGAGTCTTTGTCCTTGCCGGGTTCCATAACCATCTCAGAATGACAGGATGTCCAGGCCCTCGGGGTAACCCAGCTATTCTGTGCTGTTCTCTACCTCTTTCTGCCAACAAAATCTCCCTTCCTTTCTCTCTGCATCAAGCTTCAGTTTGCTTATATCTGAGTTGGCTCCGTCACACATTCAGCACCGGTATACTGCTCAGCATCCAGGACAGGGCCTCCCTTAGGCCCCAACTGGCTCATCTCTGGTCAAATAGCAACATCCAAGTTTAGTGCATGGTCATTCAGAAGGAAATTCTGGATGGGGGCGGGGGGCATCTTGATGGGAGTGGGGAGATATGGAACCCAAGAGTAGCTAATTTGTAATTCTACTTGGCAAGACTTTCTATTCCAAAGCCGTTTTTTTTTTTTTTTCTTTCTTCTATTCTGTGCAATTTTCTCCCATTATCCTTCCTCTTGCATTCCAACCCAGGGATTTGTATATGACCCTCTAAATAAGCTCTAAAAGCCAAATGTTTTTATTTATTGTGAAAACCAGGAGATAGCTTCATGCTTTAGGATACATAAGAGCTCAATGAAGTTTCTCTGTTAGTGAGGTGAGAAGCTTCAGGAGCAGATGAACTGGGCATGGAATCCCAACTGCCATGCATCAAGGTGAGAACTTGGGCCATTAGGCTGCTTCTCCAAGTTCCAAAGTGACACAATGTCATGGGCAAGAGTACAAGTGGTCATGCACACACATCCCATACACACAAAAGGAAGGAGGCAGGGAGAGAGGGAAAGAAGAGAGAGGGAGAGAAGGGGAGAGAGACTGCCTGTGGTGATCTTATGATATAGTAGCAGTCATACCTCTATCTACAGCATTCTCAAACCCAACTTTCGTTAACGAATATTTTGAAGATACCCTTTGCATCCTGAAATGTATACATAGTATTCCCACTCCTGATCTCCAGCACCTTGGGGGCCTGAGAAGCAAGTGACTTCTTCCTCTAACTCAGTGTTAAAATACACAGCTTATCCAGGACCTGAACTCATGGCCAGTTCAGCGTAAGTAGAAAGGCAACACAAAACTCCTGGGTTTGTAAGTGAGACAGTGTCTTGGGGTCTTGATGCAGATGAGCAGTGTTCTCAGCCCCCTGAACATCCACAGGAAGTTACATGTTATGAACCTGGGCAGGGTGATTTACCTTCAACCCCTGATCCCTTGAACTCTGCCCTGTGGTCCCATTGGAATGAAAATACCAAGCCTTCATGTTTTTCTGGTGCACATGCCTTGGGGTAGTACCATCTCATGGGTAGGAGACACACAAGTAGATGCTGATTTAACTGTTTATCCCTTGTCAGATATCACACTCATATTTTGGTTTTCTGCTGTTACTCTTTTTGCTTTTGAAACACGGTCTCATGCAGACCAGGCTGTCCTAGGACTCACTATTTAGCCAAAATAACCTTGGATTTCTGATTCTCTTAAGTGATAGGATGGCTGGTGTGCATCTCCAGGTCTGGTTCATACTGAGGATCAAAGCTAGGGCCTCCTGCATGCTAGGCTAGCATTCTCATAATTGAGCCACATCTCTAGCCTCTCCCATGAGTCTTGAACCTATTCCCCGAAGCAAAGGGAGACTCAGAAAGCAGAGCTGCTCAAAGTAACCTCATGTAGGACTGGGGCTACACAAGTGAGATAGTCATCTCTATTTGTATCCTAGGTACAAGCTCCAACACAAAAGTAATGAAGAGTATTGATTCAGACTGAGGTAGAGACAGGAGGGGGTGAAGGTGGGCAGGCTGAGCATGAGGACAACCCTGCCTCTTGCACTCCCTTGTCCCTGGGCAAAATCAGGTCAGTTTGCCCATGTTTGCTGTGACAACCAATTATCTGCATCCACAAAGAACTTAGAGGAGGTGAGTATGCCAAGGCTTTTGCCCTGATCATCAAAGCAGCATACATCTCTGGAATGGTTGCTTCTCTAAAACACAGACACACAGAAACACACCACACACACACACACACACACACACACACACACACACACAGGTGCACACACACTTCTTTAATGAAGTCCTGGTCTTGAACTCAGGACTTCAGCATTTCTCTCTTCCTACCAGACTGCCCTGAAATGCATCCTGATAAAGAGGCCTTTTGCTTTGAACTTCCTGCTTTCCTGGCTTTTCTGACTACGCAAATGAACACCACCCAATTCCAAATCAGCTACAATGCTTCCTTCATGGGAAGATTCTAGGTAGCAATGAGATAGCTCAGCAGATAAAGGGGCTTACAGCCAAGACGGACAGTCAGAGTTCAGACCCCAGGATCCACATGGTGGAAGGTAAGAATGGGCTCCACAGTTGTCCTCTGACCTCCATATTTATGATATGGCATATGTGTGTGTGTCACACATGTGCACACACACACATGTGTAAATAAATAAATGCAACAAAATATTTAGAAATAATTTAGAGCTAGGATGTAGTGCAGTAGTAGAGTTGCTTGCCTAGACTGTGCCAAGTACTAAGATTGATCCGGAGCATCACACAAAAACAAATTATATATGGCTCATCCCATTTCAATTTGGGGCTACTGAGGTGACCCCACAAGCCTGGATAGTAAATTAATATATAACAGTAAATAAAATATATACTATATGCTATATATGTAGTGTACATATAATATATATATGTACATATATGACTATGTATATATCCATAAATATATATACATATATAAAATTCCAAATGCTAGGTGATACAAGTTAAGCAACCCCAATTCATCAATTTAAATATGAAGTTCTCCAAAATCCAAAAATCTCTGAGCACCATCATGGCCCTTCAAATAGGAAAGCCTAAACTGTGAGGTTTCCTTTCATGCACAAAATTATTAAAAAATACTATGTGAAGTCACTTTTTGGGCCTAAGGTATATTTGATACACAAAATAATGCTATATTTAAACTTGGGGTTCAGCCTGAAGATATATATGTGCACATATTCTCAAATCTGAAGACACCGTACTGTCAAACACCTCTTGCACTCAGCATTATGAGTCAGGGTACTTCCTTATAAAAAAAAAATCAACATTTCAGTAAAATTTCATAAACTTAAGAATGGCTTTTCCATTGCCTGGTTTGCATTCCAAGTGGAAATGGCTTGCAAGGACTCAGGTGGCTTTGAGCAGGTGACCGGGGACCTCCTGGTTCATCAGGGACCCAGCAGCTAGCCAGGATGCCTGCTCTGGATGGTGAGACAAATGCTGACCACCCTGGGCAAACTGGGAGAGTGAACCAAAGTGGGGGTGGAGCAGGGCGTGTCCAGGATTTAAGAGCACTTTGGTACTGTCACTTTGATTTGTAGAGTTTCTGTGGGGTAATGACTGCTCTACCCATTCTATGAAAGTTTTCCTGGGTTGGAGTCAGTGGCCTCTGTGGTACTTCCTGCTGCATCCCAGGCCACATTGCTGTAAGATTTTTTTTTTTGAATCTTGTTGTTTGTGTGTGCAGGCTTTCTGTGCACACCTCTAGGCACCCATCTCTCTCCCTGCCTCTGCTCCTTTCCCTAGAGTAGGAAACTCTTAGGTTCCTACACTGCACCCAGGAGTCATCCCTACCTCCCTTTGGGGACTACCGAGGTGACCCCCACAGGCCTGACCAGTAAACACAGGCCTTCAGCTTTCTCAGGCTGAGACACAGTAGGGTGCCTGGGTTAAGATCTGTGTAATTTTGTGTAATTACATTCAATTGCTCACTCAGTCTCTGATCACTTTCTAATGAGCTGTTATTTTCAGAGGTGTCAGGAAAAGCAGTTCAGGGAGAGATGATGATGTAGGGAGATAAACAGCTGAGTGGCTGGCAGAGGGGAGATACTGAAACAGCCAGCAGCCCAGGCCAACCTTCTCTACATGAAAGCTGTGTGGAGTGAGGGCTACAGATATGAGGTTGAGCAGACAGGAAAGAGGAATGTGAGGTAGACAGAGCACTAGGAAGAGATGTCATGGGGAAGTCAGTCAGGAAAATGAACAGAGGGACAATTTCCTTCTGTCCTTGAAGATATCATTAATGTCGTATGTATTTTCCATCCTCACATGCACATGTGTGACTGCACATGCATGTGCATGAGCATGGATGTGGAAGCCCTAAGGTGATTGTTAGGAATCATCCTTGATTGTACTTCCATTTTATTCATTAGGACAGGCTTTCACAATCAAACCCAGAGCTTACCCATGTTTCTACTCTAGCTTATCCAGCTTGTTCTGGGAATCCCCTGTCTCTGCCTTAGTTACTGAGCCCACAAATCACATTCAGTAATAAAAACTATGTTCTTTGAAGAGTTTAAAGGGTTCAGCATGCCCAGGTGATACATGAGATTAGGATGTACATGGATGGCTTCCACATCAGACTCCTATATGACTTTGATCTTCTTTTCCTTAAGCACTCCGTTGACTCCCCGCACTGCCTTTGCATCTCCTAAATAGCAGCTGGCTTTGTCCTCCACCCTGTCATCATAGAGATTCATGAAAGCCAGTCATTGAGCAACCGAGGACTTCAACTGAAGGGAAAAGAGAGACCATGCCATGGTCATATAACATCCTAACCCACATGTTATGAAGGCCAGACCATTTAGAGAGTAGCCAGAGAAATATAAGCATCATTTCACTGAGCAAAACCTGATGGACAGTCAGAAAGAAAAGGTCTCCAGGGGCAGGTCTGAGCAGTAGGCTATCATTGTGGACTGAGAGTTCTCAGACACAGACATGAGCACATACAGTTTACTTATACTCTTTGTAATTACTTTCTGCCTGTAAGAAAATGGTGGACATTTCCAGCAAAGTAGATGCCAAGAAGCAGTGTCATGCTGGGTCTTATGAGGCTACGGTGGGAGCCATCAGTGTCTCCATCTTGTTATGATTGACACATGTCCTGAGGAATAGACTCCAAGGCATCCAGCTGTCAGTGCACAAGCAGAGTCACTACAAACTGATATGCAGGACAAGAGTCTGTACTTACAGGTAAATCCAGCACAGGTTGTTTTAGCATAAATGTCCTACAGTGTTGTTATACCATGATGTCAAGTCTCTGAAAGGAAAGGAAGACTTACCCAGTGGTTTATGAATGATCTTTAGACCCCAGTTCCTCAGGGGCTTGGTGATGGATCAGTGGTTAACAGTGCTATTTTTACAGAGGACTCTAGTTCATTGCCCAGCGTCCCAGTCAGAACACTCACAACCACCTAAAATTCCACCTTTAGAGAAAACAAATGACCTCTTTTTGTCTCTACAGAAGACTGTACTCATATGCATTCATACACATACACACATTTAAAAAATAATAACTAATTAAAAACTATTTAGATGCTGGCTACTCAGCTATACTAATATCAATGGTGCAGGCACAAAGACCTCCAAGAAACACTGGCCCAAGGTATATTCCCAAGTCTGTAAAAGCTAAATAAACCTACAAATCATAACACAGTAGGACCAGAAAACATAAACTCTTAATACTGGCAATAAAAATCTAATGGTGAGTATTGCATCCCTCTGGCATGTTCTAGTGAGATACCAGATTAAGTTTACATTGTTATACATGAATATATCTATGTTTTACTAGGCATTACATCAACCTTGGCATCAAACCCATGCCTTTACCTCAAGGGAGTGATTCTAGAATAATCTGGATTTGGACGTAGTAGGAATCAAACTTAAAATGAATTTCTCTTCTTTCTACAATCCTGTTTTTCTCATGGAAATGCTTCTTAAATATTAATGCTATGGTATTTTTCAGTTGGTATCTCTCACACCCGACTGATAAATCTGCTACTGTTGGAAAAGAACTTGGCTTAAAATTAATCAGTGAGTGTCCTGAGCTCACTTAAAAAGCAATCATTTTATATGTGAGAGTTAAATTAATGTGTCATCTTTCATAATGAAGTAGAGTATTCTGTGGCTCTGTGATCACAATTTCATTTTGATTTATATTTCTTTTGGCATTGCTGAGAGGTGCTACCTCAAGTGAACCTTGATTCTGAGCAGATTTCAAAAGCCAATTAAATGGGTCCTCAGGAACTCTGTAGTCAAGGTGATACATCATCAATTCTGGCAATGAGAAATGACCATTACTCTTCGGATTTTTACCCATAAAGGAGTTTATGCACGTCTGTAAAGTGCTTCCCTGAGGAAAGGTCCATGCATTTTAAGCAGTTAGGTCCGTGTACACTTTTCCCTTCTGTTGGGTGCATGTGGAATGGTGCCTGCCTGGATTCTGGATGTGAGCTTTTTCTAGAATGCTTACCAACCTGCTTGGATTCTGGATTTGAGTTTTTTCTAGAATGCTTACCAACCTGAGATGCTTGCTTAGACTCATCAAGCTCACAGGATAAGAGATAATAGCAAGGACTTGTTAGTGGGTTTAAAAGTATCCGTGGGACTGAGAATAAACCTTTTAGGTCTCTGGAATGTAAGATATGTGTCTTCTCATTTACTCCCTCATTCTTGCATTTGGTCCTATGTTCATTTGTCAATCATTTACAAATGCTTCTGTTGGAGCTTGAGGCTAGACACTGAAAAAAATGAAGGAGGCATAGTCTGTAAGCAGCCCACAGAATAATGGGGAAAGTTGACAGGGAGATACATAGTTCAAAAGGATGTGTCAAGTGCTAATTATGAGAGATCATGGGAGCAGAGAGTATTCACTCCTTACCCTACTGAAGGCCACTAAATGCATTTACATAGTTAATTTGCCATCTCCTAAGAAAACCTGCAAATAGAAAGGGGCTCAGTGGTGTATAGTCAGGATATCATATGTAGTCCTCTCTATAATGTGCCATTTCTTTAGTATAGATTACCCCCCATACTCCCTCTTCAGTACCCCATATAGGAGTGTTGCCCTTGCTTTCAAGATTGGCCTCAATTCCCATCACCTGTAGATAAAACACCAGGGGTTCCAGGAGCAGGGTTCACAGAAGCACAGACACAGAAGATGGCCACAGTCTGATTCTTCTGTAATCAGACTACTTTCATTTTCATGAGAATGACGCTCATATCATGCTAGACCTGGAATTTGAAACTTCTCCAGAGAACAGGATATTTTGATTCCTATTGCAGTTACATTGTGAAAACCATTTGACCAGTTCCATGTATCAAACTACATTATTGTGTTTTAAAAGAATTACCAAATAGAAAACAATGGCAAAAACCCCAAAACAAAGAAACAAAGAAACAAAAACACAGCAGGAACAACGATAGAGAGCACCTTCCTCTGGTGGTCATGTGATGTCATGGGTTTTCTTCTCCCTCTCTGGTCCTGTCTCCAGGAATGGCTCTGACATTTGCAATGGTGGGAAGAGCCTGGTAACCTGTTCTGCCCAGGTCAGGTAAGCTGTTGGGCCTCAGTTTTGCCATAAGTTAAATGAAGAAAATCTGTTTAGTAGGGTCTCAGGAATTTTCTATTTTTTGTTTTTTGTTTTTGTTGTTGTTTTTGGTTTTGTTTTTGTTTTTTTGAGACAGGGTTTCTCTGTGTAGTCCTGGCTGTCCTAGAACTCACTCTGTAGACCAGGCTGGCCTCTAACTCAGAAATCCACCTGCCTCTGCCTCCCAAGTGCTGGGATTAAAGGCATAAGCCACCACGCCCGGCTTCTATTTTTTAATATTTATTTTTTATTGATTGAGAATCTCAGACATGCATGTAATGATATTGATCAAGTCTTCCTCTATACCCTCCTTTCAAATTCTTCCTCTGTCCTAAACACCACTATTACCTCTTAATGTCATGTGTTCTCTTTGTTAGTTTTTTAAATTTAAGGAGTCTGCTTAGCACTGCCAGGATGCAAATGGGTGTGGGGACATCCTCTGGTGCATGGGGCCCCATCCTGGAGCTCACTCTCTTAGCAGCCATTGGTTGCCAGCAGCTCCTCAGTTAGGGGCAAGTCTTTCTGAAGACCTTACTTCACCTTTCTTTCTAAAGTCTTTCTGAAAACTTTACCTCACCCTTAGCACCATGTTGGTGTTTTGTCTAGCTTGATCTTATGCATGTCTTGTGCATGTTGTCACAGACTCTGTGAATTTATATGTGCAACTGCCCTGCTATATCCTGCTATTTTTTAAGCCTTGTTTGAGTGATGCCATGATCCTGTCTTAGAATGTCAGAAGAAATAACACATATAATTACAGGTAGAAATGTCTGTGAGAATGGAAACAAGCGCTGGTGGTGAAAGTGTATCTAGTACTTTTGGGGTCCAAACTAGTGTATCTTGAGAGTTAGTAATGAGAACCATTTAGATGCTTTGCCTCCATTCCTGGTCGAAGGATTGTTTAAGAAAAAGATAAACATGGACTTGGTTAATGACATAGATGTGTACGAGTCTTATTTATTTGCCAAGAGTTAAGAAAAAAAGTGTTGTATGGTATTGGGATGTGCCCTTGTCATGGCATACCTGGCAGACTCCCACAGTGGAGGGTATGGTGACTTTCTGCTTTTAGTAAGTACATTAATGGAAGATCACCTCTGTGATTCTCTCTTAGGACAAATTCTCAGAAGGGAGGGGTAGGTCTCCACTCAGTGTACATGCCCTTTGTTAGACCAGAGAGCCATGGGACCAGTTCTTTCTCAACTCAGACATACAAACAAAACGCTTGGTAGATTTCTAAACTTTAGAAAAGAGTGACACACGCTGTTTCTTTTAGTTTCAGTGCTACCCATAGGAAAACATCCATAAGAAGCTAGGTCCTTTAATCCTGGTTGATTGTGAAATAATTTGTCGTTTTACAATTAAGTGCAGATGGTTTTGAGTGGTAATCAGATAAACAAAGATGCTTAGTGAGGGTTCAATTTCCGGGTTGGATTTACATCCTAATCTTGGTCTAAAAGCATTAGGAGGCCCTCTCCAGATGTTCCCTCCTACAGGATGTTCTTTAACTACAGTCACAGCTATGCCTTAGTCCTGGAGTGGAGGGATTGATGCCATGATTATGTGCTGAGGAGAGAGAGCTTTTAATTTCTTCACATAACAGCTATCTCAAAACAATTTTTGCAGCATGCATCGTGGTGAAATTAGTTCACAAAGGTGGGCCAAAAGGCGAAGATGCGTAATTTTGCCTAAGTGCCAATTTCACTACAACAAAAACTAAAGGAAGATTCCTATGGATTGGTCAGGCATGGTAAATTTAAATGTGATTTGCGATCTGCTTCAGGTAAGCACAGTCACTTAACCCTTGACAGCTGCCTGTAGCTGGCAATGCTGATATAGACTATTAGGCTTCTGAAAAAAAAAAAATGGAGCTATCAATAATTTGCAGAACGTGGAAGAGTCTCATAGTACCAACACTCAGTAGTAGATGGTCCTGCAGAGGTTCCTCAGAGATGGGTAACTCTAGAGAGAGGTGTCCCTGCCTAGAAGGCAGAATCAGAATTGTGGAATGTTGTGTGCTGATATACCTCATGATCGAGGAGGTCTGTCTCATCCACTGGACTATGTGGGAAATGGCCAGGAACTGTTGTTGACTTTTAGGCTACTTGCAGTTAAGCTGTTGCTTCTCTCTCCCTCCTCTGGAGCTTGGTGTTACGTTAATTTATCCTGTTTGTGCTGGGAGGTAAGTCTGTCAGGAAAGTGTTTCTCTCTCTCTCTCTCTCTCTCTCTCTCTCTCTCTCTCTCTCTCTCTCACACACACACACACACACACACACACACACACACAGAGTTGAGTTCAGATCTCCAGTGTGTGTGTGTGTGTGTGTGTGTGTGTGTGTGTGTGTGTGTGTTTCATCTATGGATCTGAGGGAACCTGGGTGGGGCTGGTAGCAAGTCCACCTAGAGCTTAAAGTCTGATAGCAAAAACTACACACAATAAGAAGGGATCTAAGAATGGCTAGGGGGTTAAAGGAAGGAGAAGTGTGATCCCCTCCTGCTGCCACTCTTACAGAGCTTCTGAAAGACTGCCTCCTCACCTCACTGTTTTTCTCTACCCCATCTGGCTTCAGGTTGCAAGGTCATGATTTCTGAGCCTCCTCACACCTCCCAATGTGGCAAGTATTGGCCTGAACACACCATGCTTATAATTCTGATCACACAGGATTCCCTCCTAGCCCCTGAGGCTAACAGGCCAGTCTTATATGTCCCAAAGGTCAGATGCCCAGCTCTATGGGCACCCTCTCCATGCCTCCCTCTAGCTCTGACACCCTAGCCTTGTCCTCTCAGATGCTTTCAGTTACCAAGTTGCTAAACTCCAGTGCCTCCTTTCCACAACTTCTACTTTCTAACCATTTACCAGCACCCCATTTTCATGAAATACTCTCTGTTAAAATAATAAAAGGTGTGGTTTTTCTTGCCCTGACTAGATCATGGATGACGCCTTAGGGCCAAATGGTGTCTCAGGAGTAGTAGACAAGAAGAGAGGCCATAGAAACTGGTGGGCCCTGCTCCTCTTAGGAGAGAGTAGTTTTGACATCTCTGGTCCTACTCTTCGGCTGCCACTTTCTGTGTAGAATGGTTCATTAGAGCTATGTACAAACAGCCCTTCTTGCGTAATGGGACCCCAGACCAGGTATTTGTATAGATCTGAGAATATCCTCTAAGGTACAAGCTCAATCAATACCTGAAGAATAGTCTACCAATGTTCTTCTAATTAATAAATATATTTTGTTATTTCAAAACAAATGGATGAAAGTTTCTGCATCTACTTACTCTGATTCTCTGATGGCTTTTGGGAAATGTAGTAGATTTTTTAACCTCTGGACCCATCTCAAGATAACATGATCCTTGACATCTTAATCTGTTTCTAGACACAATTATAGGTTTCAAAGTCATGCCTATTTAATGATATTTTAGAAGAAAGGTCTGATTTAATGAGTATTTAGGAAATGGGAAAACTGTGACCTTGGCTTTTTTAGCACACTCTGTTCAGCCAAACATACTAGAGAAGAATGAATGGGCCCTCTTGGTGTAAGGGTAAAATGGCTGCTTAAATAGTGTTGGATATGGACTCAGAAGTTTGCTTCTTCTGTTGAACCCCTTTCCTGGTGTTGTGGTTTGTATATGCTTGGCCTAGGGAGTAGCACTGTTAGAAGGTATAGCTCTGTTGGAGTAGGAGTGTCACTGTGGGTGTGGGCTTAAGACCCTCATCCTAGCTGCCTGGAAGCCAGTATTCTGCTAGCAGCTTTCAGATGAAAATGTAGAACTCTTAGCTCTGCCTGCACCATGCCTGCCTGGATGCTGCCATGCTCCTGCCTTGATGATAATAGATTGAACATCTGAACCTATAAGCCAGCCCCAATTAAATGTTGTCCTTTATAAGACTTGCATTGGTCATGGTGTCTGTTCACAGCAGTAAAACCCTAAGACACCTGGTGACTCAAAGAAATATAAGTTGAATATACTTACACATTAAATTATATATTCTATGTCTATTACATGCAGACATTCTGCTGGCTCATTTCCAGTTGAAAAACTATTCCCTGGCTGGGTGCTCAGCATCTTCGGACTCACAGACCTTTACCCACAGTCCTGCAACATAGCTGGAATTAGACAAGGGTGCTTTAAGAGGAGCAGGGTTTGAATTTCCTGACTTAGTTAAAGATTACTACCAGCAGAAGCCCTTTGGGAGGAATGGATGGCTCATTGGGCCCCGTGGGGAGGGTGGTAATTAAGCTCCAAAGATGGCAGTGGTGCTCAGCTAAAAGCCTGACTTTAAATAGTAATACTCTCGTGTTGTAAAGTGGTAGGCCCTCGGGTGGCTGTTGACAGAGCGTGAGGAGATGGTGCTTTTTTTCTATAAAAGCCAAATTGAAGAAACTGTTAGGAACTCATCTGCGTAGTAAAGCAATCCCATTCTGCCTGAGGGTGCAGGCAACAGGGGGTGATTGGCCAACTGGCTCTCTCCCTCCTCCCAGTGATGCTAACATACCACTTGTCACTGAAAAATTGGAGGCACCATATGCCAGGCTGCTCTGCTGAGCAAGTGGCTAGGAGCTAGTACCCCTTGCTGATGACAAGCCAAGGATTTCCTCCCAGAGTCAGGGCTGCCAGGAAAAAGCCTCTTCTGCCTCCCAACTCCCTGCTTCTCTCAGTCAGGACACCCACTGTGCAGGGCTGTCCTGAGTTTGGTCTGCCAGTGTGAAGCTCTTCTGAAGGATGCTGGAGGTGTTGCTATGGAAACAAAGCAGCAGAGGTCCAGGGAGCAAGGTTGGGCAGGATGTGGAGTGAGGTCCCCTGTGCTGAGCTCCACAGCAGCACCCCCTGATGATATATGTAGGAAAACTGTGGGAGCAGGGGCCTGTCTTCCTCCTTCAAGTCTCTCATGGTTCCTCCTCGAGGCAGCGGTTTGTGTTTGCAGATTTCTGTGCTCAGTTAATTATGTAAACCCCTTTAGTTTTCCAGTGTAAGCGGTGCATTAAAATTTTAACCATGAGGAGAATGGCTTTCATGTATTCTGACAGCTGGTTCCCAAGGCTTTGAAGAAGAGTGGACTGCCTTTGATTTTTGAAGAATTAGCTTTCAGGAGCTTGCAGGAGATGGGAAGCATGGTAGCATCTGGGCCCCTGTGACTAGGAAGACTTTTTTATCTCTCAGACCCCCACTAACCCCCAGTCACCTGGTCTGGGACCTTCCCAAGGGTAGGCCTCAGACACAGGGGAAGGAGCCCAGGGGTGTGGCATGCAATTGCAAAGCAAAAGAAGTACTGCTGAAGAAGCAGCAACCCTTAATGACATCAGAAATGGGAGGTAGCGTTTGTCTCTGGGCTGTCCCCTCTGAGGTCGTGAGCAGAGAGAGGACTTCAGGATTCGTATGGACTCATTCACTTGTTCTAATGGAGGACTGGAGGTCTTCTGATGAGGTTGACATAGACTGAAAGAAAAAAACAGTACTGGCTTGTGGCACTTTTCATGATGGGTATCAGACTCTAAAGGATCCTTTAGTCCCCACTGAACTTAAACTGGAGCAAAGCTACCTCCTCACAGCCCAACCCTGAGAGGTAGGTGAAAACTCAGGACCCCTATAGAATGCTCCGTAAGTCTCTGTTCCCTGAATGTGGTTGGAAGGAGGCCAGTGTCACAAATCAACTTTGGGGAAGACACCCGCAGTCTTTTATTAAATTAATTATAATTTTAAAATGAACATTCATATAAACACCCACCAAACATTGGTCATGCGTGCATCAGAAAGGAAACCCTCTCCCATCACTTGCTCATTTGCTGTTCTGTGACAGGGGCTGTTCCCAAGGGGATGACATTTTGCAGTGCCAGCTTTACTTTGCCCCAATTATCCCCATGTAAACTGAGTATTGGGGCATCAGATTTGCAAGGGTGACATTCAAGAGATCTTGATCACGATGAGCTAATGTGGATAAAGATTCAGAAAGTCTACTGAGGTTGAGAGAGCCAATTCTCATCTCCCAGTTGCTTCTGGGGCTAAAGTTACTAAAGGCACTTCCCTAGGTACATCCTCTCGTTCTGCTGTGGTTCTCTCAGATGGCCCTTGGTAGACAGCCATGGTCTGCTGAGGATTCTGGGTCTGGGTCTGGAAGATAGTGTGCCCAACTCTGGCTGACTGCAGGCCACCTGGACATCAAGGGGAAGCTCCAAGGGACCACCATTCCATTCCTTGTTCTTGCCTCTATGGTTCATTGATTTAAGCTGGACTTTTCTGAATAAACACCTGTGGACAACTGAGGTATCAGTGGCAAATATGTGATATTTTACTGTTTGTATCAAAGTACTCTCAGATGTGGAAACACTTTTTGTCTAAGTTCCTTGGCTTATGAAATATTATTCACTCGTCCATCAACTTTGTACGATAGAGCTCTGCCTCCTGTGTTCTTTTTCAGTGAGTCAGATGCATTTTATTTGACTTCTTGATTGTCTGTCTGTCTGGTTATTGATTGTCTATCTGGTTATTAAATTGCAGCTCTCATCTCAAATGGGATAACAGAGTGTTTATTCTGGAGCTCAATGTGAGTGACTATGACCTAGCAACAGAGATTCAGGTTTCCCCAAATACCATGTTACTTTGTGGAAATAGATCAGTGATTTTATAGTTGTTTTCAAAAGCATTGGTGGGGACTACAGGTAGGCTGTTACAGTAAAGTACAAAAACCCTTCTATAGATGAAACCCTGATTGACAACGCTGTTAGGTTATGATGGTGGGGTCTAGGATCTGCTAAAAGTATATTTTAAGGTGTTGATAGTCATCAGGCACAGGGTGGCCAGTGAATGGCTTTAAATGGAACTGAGAACAGCCCTAGATAATTTGGCTTTGGTCTGCCACATTTTAAATCTCCTTAATTATGTTTTTCCCCTAGTAACTTCAGTTTGCAATCTTTAGGATTAGGTCAGACAGATATCTTAGAGAACTTACCATGTAAAGAAAATACTATACTGTATAATCGGGGCAGGGTGGATACCAGTGAAGAGATAGGGTGGCATCTCTTCTGTGATCTTTCTTAGGGTTGTTGGTTGGTAAAGATTAGCCACACAACAGAACAAGACCCCCAGACCCCAGAGGCTGGAGTTCTAGCCGTGATGAGAATATATGATAGCCAAGCTTTTAAATATCTTGCTCCGAGTCTTTCCTTATTGGGAAATGTGTGCTACAGACTGTTTTGTCGTTAACAGTGACTTTTCACAGGCATTGGCTGCTAGAAATCCAGAGTGCTGATAACTCCTGCGTACGCTCAGGACCCACTTCCGTGTTCTCACACAGCATAGCGCAGACAGAGAGGAAGCTAGCCCACATGTCTTTTTTGAATATACAAACACTATTCTTCTCGAGGGCTCTGTCATCACATCCCAGAGGCTGTAGGATCCCAATTCTCTCACATCAAGGGTGAAAAGTGCAACTCAGGAATTTGGGAAGGGAGTAGACATACTCAGCCCATATCAAGGGATAAGGAGGAAAATATGAAAGCCATCGTATTGTCATTATCATACACTTTTACTTATTCCTCTGCACATGTGGCTTACACATACAAGAAGGGTCAGTTCTCTCCTTCTATCGTGTGGGGCCAGGGAATTGAACTCAGGATATCGGGCTTTGCAGCAAGCATTCATGCCTGCTGACTGACTGACTACTCAGCTCCATCTCTATTGCTTTTGAGTGACAGAGGACCCTGAGCCCCCAATTAACTTCTGGAAATATCCTTTCTTCTAATTCACACTGAGTGGGCCCTTTAACACCATGACTGCTGACCACCTTTGCCTTCCAGGTTTTTTGCGATCAATTGTTTATTTCTGGAAATAATATACATCCTCTGAATGACCAAGTATGTTTATAGAGATCTGTTCATTTTAGAACAATGTGACCTGACCTCTATGTAAAAGAAGTGTAGTGCAGAGGTGTGTCCCTGATGTCCCTGTAAAGACATTGGGCAGTGTTGACTTTTTCATGTTTTCTTTCATGCCTTGGCTTGGCTTTCTCTTTATGTCCAGTGGCTCATCTATGCAGGTGGCATAACTTGAATTATCAGTAATTCCAGTTTCTGGTCATTTGGAAAGGCATGCTTTAAGACCATTAACCAAACACTATACTGTCCATTGTGATACCTATAGTATCAGATCATGAGATTGACTTGCTTTGCATACCTTGATGCCACACGGGAAAGGGATACAAGCAGACATCAAAAGTTCAAGGAACAGCCCCAAAGTCTGACAGCTGGTCATCACTCAGTACTTGGTAGAGGCATGATGACAGATGGCACTGAGCATGAAACCTCTGCAGGAAAGGTAGAGTAGGACTCATGGATGGCTCTGGCCAAGGTTATTTGTACTAGCCTGATAGAAGTTGTCATAAAGGACAATATTTCTTTTATCATATTTCCTATAGCACACAGGGAAAATGAAAGCATAAAATACATGAATAAATGGGAATGGCTTACATGTTAATATATCCATTGGGGAAAGTAAGGCAAGCTGGGGGTCCTTTTCAACACATAACCAGGCAAACCAGGAGTCTGGGTAACATGTAACAAGACTGTCTCAAAATAAAGAATGAAAGAGGACTGCTGAGCATCTCAGTGGAATAGCAGCTGTCTAGCTCATGCAAGGCCCTGGATTCCACCTACAGGACTGCAAATTTTTGTTTAAAAAAGTTAAAATAAATAAAATTAAATAAACCTTCACTCTAGAATTCACAGGTGAGCAAAGAGAAAGCTAACCAGATGTTAAGCAAATTGTGATTTTTGTAATTGGCATTTGCTCTCTTTTAGGCTTGGGCCACAGTCTATATAAAATCTAAAGGAAATTGGTATTCTTTTCCAAATATTCACTATTTCTCAAAAAGGGCTTTAAATGTGAGTTTATAGATGTGTGGAGATTATTATAAGGGACACATCCAAAAGGTGTCTGTGTCCTTGTCAGGCAGCTCACACTCCTACACGAGAGCTTCCTACTCAGGCACTGACTACTCCTTGAGATGTGCTTGGGACTCTGTGAGTATCCTCTTGCCTCTCTCACCTAGAAATGAAAGAAAACCAAACTCTTGTGTCTGTGGAACACTGGCCCCCTGGTTGAGAGGCAGAAGGGCTCTCTAGGAAGGATGGAGGACTGAGGGTTGGCTCTGTGTTGCACAGCTGTCTCACGGGCTCTTGTTGGGTCTCCTGCTCAGCTTCCCCATTGCCAGTCATTTTTTTTCTCTCCTTCAGAAACCCCTTCCTCACCTCTACTGAGTATTAATTGAATACTCTGAAATTCAGACACTTAGCACCTGGGCTTCCCTCAAGGACCAGGAAAGACACATGGGCAGATGAGGACCACTTCATTCCAGGTGCAAGGGCCTTGGGTCATGCAACAGAGAGCTATGCTCTCAAAGTCTGCCAAGTCTGAGAAATCTCAACCCAGCTGACTCAGGCTCAGAGCACAGATTCTTCCTCCCTCCCTCTGCTTCTGGAGGGTGGTCACCATTAATTCCTAACAGCACCACACAGATCCCCGCCTTTATCCAAACATGCTGTTCCTCTTGTGTGTTATCTCTGCGTGCAAGCTTCTTCTATTTGTAAGGGTCTGGGTTTTGTTGGATGAGACTCTCCCCTCACTAGCATCCCCCACTGATTACATCTCCAGAAATCCTATTTCCTAGTAAGAACAAAGGTCCTGGGAAAAATACATCAGCATAAGAGGCATAGGAATGTTTGGGTAGGAGCTGGAACTGGAGCTGGAGCTGGAGAAGTTCTGATTCATTCATAAAATGGCTCGTTCTTTCCAATTTCTCTCCTCATAGATCTCAACAATCAGATAAAAATTTTAGTTCCCTTGGAGCTCCCTTGGGTCTCAGAAGTGCTGTCCATTTCTGGATAGTTTCACAGGAGGTAGCAGTGTGCTACTTAAGCTACCATATCTGTCTCTCTGTGTCTCACTCTGTCTTTCCCTCGACCCCCTTCCTCTCTCAACACTTCCAAAGTAAATTGCCTTGAGTGGATAGAATATTTCAGGGACTCTCTCAAGGAGCTGTGTTCAGTGCGAGAGGGTGATTTGAGCTGTTAGAGAGTGGATTGTTCAAAAGGTTCAAACCTGAGCCTTCTGAGGTAGCACTGTGCCAGGGAGTGCCCTCCTGGAGAGGCAGGTCACGCAGTAGTCTCCCGCATACAGGGGACTGATGCTCAGAAGAGCAGAAGAAATACTCTGAGCCTTCACACAAAATGCTAGTTATCAACTGAGAGCTTTGAAATCCAGGAGCAGATTCCATGGAGCCAGTGCCACTGTGAGAACAGGGGGTGAACAGCAGTGTTTAGCATCCTGCCTCTATAACTGGCGGGGATAACTTACCTTTTAACTTTTTTGTATTTTTAAGTGAAAAGATTCATGCTTAAATACCATATCATCTTTACCCATCTTAAGATCGTAGTCTGTATCAGGTGTGCAATAATCCTCCCTCTCTTGCTCTTGCAAGACCCTCATCAGACTATTATAATCACATAGAAAATAGAAACATGTATAGATGAATTTCCCTAGATAGATGACTGCATGCCTATTGTGACATTTTGTTTATAAACTAGTCACAACAGCCAACAGTAATACAACATAACAAGTGTAGCAATAAGCTGTAACAAAGGTTACATGAATGTGAATTATTTCTGGAACTTATTCTGTAGTCTTCTCAGACCATTTTTGATCATGAGACCCTAAAACTGCAAGAAAACAAAAAAGGGGGGACCTAAGGTGTATCCTATCTTCAACCTAATCCTGACCTTGAGCTAAATTATAATCTACCAATTAAACTTTATTTTGATCTTCATGTTTTAGGGAAGCCCTTTGAATTCTGGGTGATTTACAGTAACCTCTGCAGAGATTCTACTGTAACAAGGTCCCATTCTGAGAATGCAGGGCTCAGGACTCAGTATATGATGTGATGATGAACCCATTTCAAACCACAGTGCTGACAAAGCTTCCTGCAGAACCCCATCTGCTGCCTCCCTATGTCTGAAGTAAGCTCACACTGGCTTCCATTCTTTCTTGACACTCAGGTGGATGAACAGGAGATCCTTAGACTGAAGTTGTAAGTGATGGAGTACTTTCTCTAAGGGCAGGATTGTGGAGCAGAGCAAGGGCTGGTGTAGTTCCTGGAGGGTAGACCACATAACTCAGCTCTTTCTCTCCTCAGCACTTCTCACCAGGTAGATGCTTTCCTTCCAAATCATTATGACACTTGTGTACATTGTGTGTTGGAGGGTCTTGCTTTAAATTACTTCCAGGCTGGTAGGTTTACTTGCTTGAAAGTCACCCTTTCCCCCTTTTAAACACATTCAGTCACCTTGTAGAAGATTCTTCCAGCATCTCTCTAGCATCACGTCTTCACGTCTGCCAATCATTCACACTAGACTTTGATCTTTTCAAAGTCAAGGGCTGGCAGTTATGTGTCCCTGTATTCTTTGCTCTTAGGTGGCTAGTATGTGAGATTCTTTTTCTAATATGCATTAATAAGGAAGATGAGTATAGTATCACATATAGAAAGTTAAAAGCAATCCTCAGAATTCATGATGCTAATAATCCCACTGGACATCATAAATCTTATGTGCTTAGTAAATGTAAAACAGAACTTAGAAGGAGACCAATATTTGCTGAAATATTGTAGAGCAAAGATTTGCCAAGAATTTATCATGCTTTATCTTATATAAACTTTGCCCTAACTTTGTGTTTTCTGATTTATTTTATGGCTCAAAACATAAATCTAATTTTCCTAAATTCTTGAATCTTGTAAAAATGGAGAGACCTGGTTTGTGGCTTATACCTGTAATCCCAGAAATTTGGGAGGCTGAGGCAGATAACCACCTCTTGGAGAAATGATTCAGATATGATGAATCTGCCACAAGCACAAAAGTCTCTTCTCTGGCCCCAAGCTCTCTGTTTTCCCTATCTTCTTTAGATTGTTCCATGTTTGCTCTTAAACCCAATTAAATGCTAAGATTCTCCAGGTAATTCTGGGAGAGGTCATGATATTCATTTGACATCAGAGGATAACGGATGGCTGATACCACTGAAATACAGGATACAGGGAACAATCTGATTAACTACCTTATATCGAGGTATGGAGTAACATGTTAGATAAGTTTAAAGAGATCCATATCACCCATGCATTTCTAGCTTGGAAAGCAAACAAGGTAAAATTATCTCTAGAAGAAAGAATGTAAAACCAGCATACAGGAAACCCAAGAAAAGAGATTATCTTCGGTTTGAGGCCAGTTTGGGGCTACATAGTGAGCTCCAGGCCAACAAGACCCTGTCAATAAAAGCAAACAAAAAGGATAAGAAAAAAAAGGAAGAAAAAAAAAGAACAAAGAGGAAGGAAAAGAAAGAAGGAGGGGAATGTGAGGGCAGAAGGTAGAGAGTGGGGACAGAAAGAAGGAGCATATTTTCTAAGACAGCAGGCACAAAGTATATTCATAACCAGAAACACTTAATGAGGAGTGTCACTGCCCCGAGGAGGGAGTGTGAGAGCTGGGAAGGTGCCCGCAGGGCCCAGGTTTCCTACTGAGCAGGTCTACACTTGTCTTCTCTGTGAGTCGGCTACTGATGAGGAGGCTCCCCTCAGCTATGCCAGAGATATGTGCATTTTCCAATCAATCTTCCATTTCCCCTCTTTTTATAGATGAGAGGAGGAAAAGTGTGACTTTCTTCTGCACTGTCACAAATGACATTGACTTTTTTTCCCCAATGAAAACTCCTAGAAATAATTAATATCCAAGAATATCATCTTTATATAGCTACTTGCTCCTTGAGAAATTCCAAGGTTAGAAAGCGTCAAAAGGAATTTGAATTGATTTTGCCACCTGGGGTCAAATTTTCTATTCTAGTCATAAGTCAATTTTCATAAAAAAATTTACACTCTAACTTGGGAAATACCCTAATTTCAAGGGATAAAAACCATACAGTCACCTGTTTCAATGTTCAGTTTTTTGTACACAAAGCTCTGATATTTTGCTTGGCTTTTTATTTCCTAAAGTTCTGACAGTCCATAGTAGCAAAATTGATGCTAATTCTCTCAACTAAAATTTAAAATAGTACAAAATACTCTACGATAAGACCATAATTTCTGATTTGTCAGGTATTAGTAACTGAATACTTAAAAAGATAATTAAGGACTGGAAAGATGACTCAAAGGTTAAGATCACTTGCTTGCAGAGAACCTAAGTCCAGGCCCAGCATCTACATGGCTCCTCGTAACTATTTATAACTCCAGTTTCAGGGGACCTCACACCCTATTAGGACATTTTGGGCAGCAGTGTACATATACACATGCCAGCAAAATAATCATTCGCATTAAATAAATATATAAATAAATCTTTAACAATAAAAACTAATTGAAGGTATTAACTTTAGAAAAGTTAACTCAGGATGCTGTCCTTTAAACAATTAGGATATCAGAAGTGACCACATGCTGTAATCATTTAAATAAGATAACAATTTATTTACGTATTTAGTTAAAGGGAAGGAGAAATGGATGAATGGATGGATGGATGGATGGATGGATGGATAGATGGATACACACATTGTACAGGTGGATTGAATGGATGAATGTACAGTTGGATGCACAAACTAGTAGATATGTTAATACATGGACAGATGGATGGGTGGGCAAATTTGTCAGCCAATGGATGAATTAATTGATAGTTGGATAGATGGACAGTTGGATGGTCAGATGGATAGATAAATAAAATGGAAGTGTCAATGGATGGCTGAGTGGATGAAGAGAAGGATATGTGGGTGAATAGGTAACCAGATGATGGATGGATGGATGGATGGATGGATGGTAGGGAAATACACAACTGACTAGATTAATTTCCTCTTTCAAACTAGTACATTTGGATATGCTTTATGCTTTGGATAGAACTGAAGAAAAACATTTTAATGAATTTAGAAAATATAAAATATTTAGTAAATTTAAAATACAGAATGCTATATCTCTATATAACAAATATATTTAAACATTGTGTAACCTAATATAAAGAAAATCATTTTGGTTTACTTTTGTACACAAGCATTTGAATAACTATTAAGTCAAGGCAGCAAGTGCCATTTAC
Organism: Mus pahari; assembly: GCF_900095145.1. NCBI lineage: Eukaryota > Metazoa > Chordata > Mammalia > Rodentia > Muridae > Mus > Mus pahari. The sequence continues at coordinate 87,948,844 of NC_034601.1, read as the reverse complement.
TGTTTATCCAATGTGTAATTTATAATTGTTTATCAATTAAACAATGAATTCCCCTTTCACTCAGTTTTCCTTCTCTTTCTTATCATCTACCAGCAGATATTTTTCTATTCACCTTATAAAGTAAGCAAATTAAGTGATTTCTTTCTTTTAACACACTTGGCCAGACTTCATCTAACTTGCTTGTGACTAACCTGCCATCTGTGTTTTGTATAACGTGATTGAATTTGTGCTCTGACAGCAGGAATGTTTAGAAGATAAGGAGTGAACCATTTTGCTTACACCACTCTCTTGATGGAGGCTGAGTGGGAAAGCCTGCACTTTAATGTTCTTCAATGGCCTCCTCTCAGTTTCCTGAGGCTTTGCCAGTGTGCTTGGCAAGGGAAGCAATTGCAGGGATAGCAGGCTTGTCACCAGACACTGAGGGGCTTTAGTGTGCCAAGGACAGAAGAAATGATCATGCTATCACTAAAGGAAGGGCAGGAAAACTGAGGCCTGGTGGACCTTTCAGATAGGGGCAGGCAGGGAGTCTGGGGCAGTGTTCCACAGAGGGGAGCATGGGGCCCTTGAAGTGGGAGGCATCCTAGGATACAGGAAGGTAGAGTTCAGTTAAACAGTGTGGTTTCAAGGGCTGGCCAAAGCTGAACTATGATTTTCAGCAGATAACAAGCCACAACATCTTTGTACATGGGAGAATGCACAGAGGTATTGGTGGCTGTAGAGAACTGATCACATCTGTAGTACAATCTGCAGTGTCATTCTAAAGATGTGTGGCAGGATTAGCAAGCAACAGAAATGACCAACCTTCAGTTGTGGTCCAAGGGAGAGAGTGTCAGGAAGCTCAAGGTAGAGGAGCATGGGAATGGCAGAAGAATGTCAGAAATGGGAGGTGTGTGGTAGAAACACAGATCTGGAGATGTTGTGGATGTCAAGAGAAGGTGGGGCACAAAGGGAGGGAAGAAGGCCTGGCTTCTCCTGTATGATGATGTGTGACAGAGCCTGTGGCTTCAGTGCTCTGACTGGTTTTGAATGGCCCTGGGATGTCCAGGTAGAGGAAAATCTGTCTCTGGATAGGTAATTTCAAAGACAAAGAAATGGATCTTATTTGTAGTTTCAAATTAGTGAAGCACCTTTGTCCTTTCATTTAGCTCCCAGTAGATCACCCGCTGTAGATAACTGGTCAACCAAGAGGCCAGGAACTCTGTCCATGGCTTTTTGCAAAGAGCTTTAACCCTAGTCCTTTGCTCAGTACCATATAGATGGAGGAGAGCCTGCTGAGCCTGTGTGTGCTTCAGTCTGTGAAGATGCTTCACATACAGCCAAAGGATGATGGTTCTAAAATGATGACTTTGTGTGGAGAGGCTTGGGCTCTTTCTTTTCACTGGATTGGTATCTCAGCATATCCACATTCTAGAACATTCTAGAATATTCTGTGTAGTCAGACCACTGTTAAGGCTGAGCCAGGGAGCAGCAAAGAAGTGGGACTGGGGAGTTTGAAGCAATATATGGTGCTCATTTCTTCCTCAAGCGAAGGCAGTTCTTAGGACTAACAGCACCCTTGGAGTTAAAGTATTTGTCAGTGGCATAGAAATCTTTGCCTCAAAGAGCTGCTAGGGGGAGTGGGGAGAGAGAACAGCAAGTCCAAGTCCACAAACCGGATTGATTCTTCTGACTATGATTTCCAGGTAAGCAATCTTCATTTCTTCTTTGTACGGGCAAGAAAGAAAGAAGGTCCCGGGGGGATAGGCGGCTAAGATTTATCCCGTATCTCTGATGTTTTATAATGAAAGAAAGCTTTGCTATATGAAGGGTAGGCCCTGCAGCCGATTATGAAGTCTTTCAAACTCAAAGGCCTGTCTTCAATATTCTTACAGCTTTTATATTTATACTGAAAGGCTTCACTGAAGCTTGGGAATTTAGCTTGAGCATTTCTTACCTGGCAGATCAGGGTCCAGGTGAGAACTGGGATGAGAGAAATGACTGTAACTATTGTTAGAAAGAAGAGACTGATCTCCAGGGAACAGGACACAAACTATTTTTGTGTGCTGAGTGCTGAATCTGGAGTATTTGCAGCGTGTGGTTTTGAAAGACACTGGAATATTTGGAAGCCTGAAGAATAAGCAGATCTTAGTGAATGCAAGCTAACACCACTGTAAGTATTATCTTCATATAAAGACAAAAATCAATTTACACCCATCAAGAACCCTGGCATGGTCTCTGTTGGAAGCCTGCACACATAAGGTTGGATGTATTCTGATGCTTCTGAGTAATAGTGGACAGGGAGAATGTTCCACAGGTGCCAGAGAATACCTTGAGTAGAAAGAGGGACTAAAACAGAAAGCTGCCACATCACCAATGATATACATGACCTCCCTTCATCTTGTGAGGATTCTGGTGTAGGAATAATTATTAAAAATCCTAGCCTGGGGCTTCTACCTGGCCTTTGGTTATTGAGTTCCAAGAAGAAAGACACACAGCCTTTCAGCTATTGTGCTTTAAGCAGCACAATCACAGGGCAGCTCCCTATGCCCCCCCCCCATGCTGTTAGAATCTTCTTTCCTGGATATAGGTACAGAGACAAAATTTAGAGCTAAGATGAAAGGATGGACTATCCAGAGACTACCCCATCCGGGAACCCATTCCATCATCAGCCACCAAACCCAGATACTAATGCACATGCCAGCAAGATTCTGCTGAAGGGACCCTGATATAGCGGCCTCTTGTGAGGCTATGCCAGTGCCTGGCAAACACAGAAGTGGATGCTCACAGTCAGCTATTGGATGGAACACAGGGNCCCCAATGGAGGAGCTAGAGAAAGCACCCAAGGAGTTGTAGGGGGCTGCAACCCTGTAGGGGCAACAACAATATGAACTAACCAGTACCCCCTGAGCTCGAGTCTCTAGCTGCATATGTAGCAGAAGATGGCTTAATCAGCCATCATTGGGAAGAGGCCCCTTGGTCTTGTAAACTTTATATGATCCAGCACAGGGGAAGGCCAGGGCCAAGTAGTGGGAGTGGGTGGGTAGGGGAGCAGGGGCGTGGGTGGGGTAGAGGGAACTTTCGGGATAGCATTTGAAATGTAAATAAAGAAAATAATAATAAATAAAAAAATAAAAATTAAAAAAAAGAATCTACTTTCCTATCAATAACCCCAAGTTAATATTTACTATTTTCTATGTTCCATCTGGGCTTCTCTTAGTTCCAATTGGGCAGACCACAGGGGCATGTTTTTATGGCTCAGCTAATCCATGGTGGCTTTTCCTTTCTCTTCTCATGCTTGTTCTTCTTTTATTCCATGATGTACTTCCTCTTTCTCCTTTCTTCCTCCTCATCTTCCCTGCCCCAACAGGACAAAACCTCAACTCCACCTTTGTCTCTTCTGCCTGCCTATTGGTTGTTGGTGTCCTTCTTTACCAATCACAATTAACTGGGGGCAGAGTCACACAGTGTTTGTGTGTGTGTGTGTGTGTGTGTGTGTGTGTGTGTGTGACCTCTCCTCTTTGGGGTAACCAGGCTTGGGGGCTCTAAATTAGCATTAGAATACAAGCAACATTACACCAGCCCACTACTTTCTGGTTTCTGGCTGATGGAGGTCACTTTCTCCTCTTTTATCTGCAATTCTGAAAGCAGAGACAGCTAACTCAGCAGGTGGGAGCAAAGACCAAAAGCATGCTAAATACCAGGGGAGAGAGAAGCTTTGTGAAGGGTTCTGAAATCAGCTCCTAGATATTTCGACTTGAAAGAACTGACCCTTTCCTTGAAGAGAGAAGTGAACATGCAAGATTTATAGCCACATGATACATAGAGAAGGGACTGGCACTGATTGATGAGAGTATCTCTCAAGGAATGGGCAGGAATGGCTTCAGTCCGCACTGTGCTGGAGAATACAGAGCATCAGATGAGGGAGATTCTAGCACATTATCAAGCCTTTACTATTGACTGTACTAGGGATTGTTTTAGGATCTTGCACACACTAGGTGAGTACTCTTCTGCTCAGCGCCAGCTCCAGCCCTGCCCCTTCTTCCCAACTTTTTATTTTGAGACAAGGTTGGGCCTGAACCTGTGATCCCTCTGCCTCAGCCTCCTGAATAACAACTGTATTGCAAACCTGAGATACTAGCGAATGGATCCTTGAATTTCCCCCAGGAGAAACACGATGGCCTTGGTGGCCGATGGCCATGGATGGCCGATGGCTGTGACCATGGAAGCTTCTGAGTGCTTTTGCTTTTGCTTTTGACTTTGGCTTTCAAAATGGATCCATACCAGTTTGAGGGATGAAGATGAAGAATAGCCGCCAGTCCCTGTCACCTGCACCTGCCACCCCCACAGCTCTGTGGAGTGCAGACTTTAAGATAAGGAAAAGAGAGAGCACACAGATGTGTATCTCAGGCCTGTACACAGGTCCTTCCTTCAAATCCCATTTGCTTTGCACCTTCAGCTGTATCTTAGGATTTGTACCATGAGGCACTTGCATCAGGTTTCTTTAGCCTATCTCAATTATCAACCACTGTGTAGCTAAGCACCTTCCAACCACAGATGTTGATGTAGCTTATCATTCTGTTGGTTGGGAGTCTGGGCTGCACTCTTTCCAGTGGCTCCTCTGCTCTCAGCAGGGATCTACCATGAATTTGTGAACAACCATGAATTTACACAATGACTGTGGAGATTGGCTAGCTATGCATCAAGGAGATGCATTAATGTTCTGCCTGCATATCTGTGGGAGGGTGCCAGATCCTCTGGAGTTATAGACAGCTGTGAGCTGTGTGTGTGTGTGTGTGTGTGTGTGTGTGTGTGTGAGTGAGAGAGAGAGAGAGAGAGAGAGAGAGAGAGAGAGAGAGAGAGAGAGAGAGAGAGATCTTATCAGCCATGCTTCTCAGCATTGTGCAGATTCAGAAAAATTGGTGGAAAAGGTTAAAATTCAAACCACAGGAAAGGAAAAATAGAAGATTTGGTGCGATTCTCCTTTAAACTAACAGCAAATTTTAGATCATCTCTTAAAATATTTTTAATCTAAATTTTATTTGTATTAATTTGCATGTGTGCATCCATGCATGTGTAGGTGCCCATGAAAACCAGAAGGGGGTACCAGATTTCTGGAGCTGGAGTGAGCAGGTAGCTGGGAGCCCCAGTTTATGGATTCTGGGAACAAGAGCAGCAAATCCTGAACTGCTGGGTCAGGATCTTATATCTTTTTGTCATTGTTCCAAATGTTATGTCTATCTATCTGTCTGTCTATCTATCTATCATGTATCTATCATCTATCTCTCAGCTATCTATCATGTATCTTTCATCTATCTATCTATCTATCTATCTATCTATCTATCATCTATCTATCATATCTATATATATGTATAATCTATACCTAATCTGCCAAATAATGACAAATAAAAATAACAATTTTTAAATTTTTATTGATATATACTCTACCCATATTTAAATTGCATGTGTTCTAATTTTCCTAGGACCCAGATATCACTGAGAGATCATTTTACTTTAAATGGTGTGAGCTTGTATCTCTTGTTATAATCAAATTCTTGTAAAATAAGCCTATGTGTTCACACAAGAAATTCCTAAGGGACTGACTGTTCCATTGTCAAATAGAAACTGTGTACTTCTGTTTTATTTAATTTGACTTTGTTTTGTCTCAACAATCAAGTAGATGGCATTTATAAATTTATTCTCTGGCCCTCACATGCATGTGCATGTATGTACACACAAATACACACACAAGAACCTGTACACATGTACACTCACACGTGTGCACACACTAACACATGTACATACATGTATACACATACTCATTCACACACTCACACACAACACACATATACAGGCATGTACTCTCTCATACACACTCACATACTCATATATGTGTACACACATGCATACACTCATATACACACTCATAGACACACATACACATACTCACACTCATACATGTTCACACACATACACACACTCACACATACACACAACCACACTCACACATATACACATATACACCTTACACACATACATACCTCCCATATATTCAAATACATGCACAAACACAAGTATGCACATATACATATACACACTCAAACACACATAGCTAATAATACAAAATCTTTCCTAAGAGTCTTAGTCTCTTCTCCCTAGTGAAGAGTTTCTCACACTATGTGAAATTTGACCTTAAAATCAGCAGTGTACTTGCCATCAGTGTCTGTTGCTTTATGTCATTGGGTTACAGAACAATTATAAGGAGTATGCCCAAGTCCACACAGCCCCATGAAATTCACAAGCTCTGGAAGATGCACCATGGACATTTTCCCTTGCTAAAAAGACAGGAAGTAAGAAAGGACAGATGAACAAACCTAAGAACCTAGCATTGTGGCTTGTCCTGGACAAAATAAAATTCTTATTGGGTTGTTACCAGACATGTGAATCTAAAGAAGGTTTGGCCATGTTTTGTAGGCCCTGATAACAGAAGGAAGTGAAAAGATAGCTTTCTCTTGCACTGGGCATCCACAGGGATTTCCAGGCTCTTCTCTGAACCTCTCTACCTTTGAAACTGAGGAACTGAAGCCCAAAGACATGGCATGGCTTAGATTTAGTTATCAACAGTTTCTGTTTTAAAGGAGGAAATCAAATTAATGAAGGCATTAATGGACACCACGTTCTTGTTAAACACAGTTTGTAGGATTTGCACTTGATCATCATGAACATGGACTCTGAGTCAAATGAGCTATAATCAAGTAGAACAAATTGCATTGCAGGGTCCCTTCTTGCTGATTGGAATTGGCACGTGACAGTGAGTGGGTAGCTTTCCTTGCTAACTCTCATCCTAAGGGCAGACTGCCATTTGACTCTTTCTGTGTACCAGCTTCCTGCTTCCCCACTGCTTCCAGTGGCCCCTGCTTTAACCCTGAGCTCTCCTTTTATCTTCAGTTTAGCCTGGCCCCATGCCCACAGAAGCACATACTTCCTGTGGATTTCAATCCTAGAGAAGGATTTACAAGTCAACACCTTGGCATTTGGGGCAAGATGATTCTCTGTTGTAGGAGAGGAAGGTGTGGGGTTGTCCTGTGAATTTTTAACCTTGTATTAGCACCCCTTGGCTCTATAGTGAGATGTCACTCCTTGCCTCCATAATGAGATGTCAAGACCTCCTAGCTTCTATTTGTAGTTGTGAGCTTTTAAGATGTTCTTAGGTATTGCCAAGTGTTTCACAATAGCCTCTGTTTCAGAGCAAAACATGGAAAAGCTCGTATTATTAGTGTGAATCTACAGGGAGAGAGATTTCAAGTTACCTGGTTCATTAGTCTGTCTGAGAGATAATCCAGAAGCCCATGTTGTTCCTCATGTGCACATATAGCCCAGCTACCCATATTGATCCTCATGCGCACACACACATGCGCACACACACACCCAACTACTCATGTTAAGCCTCATGTGAACACACACACAACTGCTCGTGTTGATTTTCATGTACACACACATGCAATTGCAAATGTTGAACCTTATGTGCACACATAGCCCAGCTGCCTGTCTTGATCCTCATGTACACACACACACACACACACACACACACACACACACAACTCTTTGCTCTGCTTCATGTACACAATTCTGATCTTTTATTCCATTCCCATTTTAGTATTGGTATCTTGGTTTTCTCCTGCCTTAAAGACTAGTAGAAGCATAAAAGTGTGTATTGTATCTGATTGTTAATGGCAGTCTTGGTTTTGAAATGCTGTCTCTGGTGAGGCCTGCTTCCTGGTTCACATGTGTCACCTCACAGTGTCCTCAGATGGTTGAAGAGGATGGGACTCTCGCTCTGGTCTCACACATAAAGGATATTCCTATTGGTCATTCATCTTCTAAGCTCAGAACTCATAAAAATACCACTTTATGGTATATGATTACAGTATTTTCTGTGTTTACAAAATTCCTTCACTATAATAATACCTATATTAGAATTTAAGTAGCTAGACTCTACCACCTAGCTAACCAACACAACACTTGCCATCCTATATATAAACATGTCTAGACATATGAAAATGGAAGGCTACTTGGACATGATTTTGAAGTATTGAATTATTTGAACTTGAATTTCATTTATTGATTCATAAATACGGCATGCAATGGATGGAATCAATGTATAAAATGCAGCAAAGTTAAATCTTGCTGGGGTTTTGGGTGGTGACTGCACACAGATAAGGACAGATACTTGTTGAAAACATACATGGAGTTCTATGCAGCCTTTTGACAGATTGGCCACTGTAGGTGAGCTAATTTCTGAGTGTGCATCTCATTGAATACTGAGGCAGAATGACCTAGTCTTCGGGGGCTCTTGAAAAGGTTAGAATGCAAACATGATGCTTCTCCCCATATTCCAATGCTGTGCAGAGTCCTATTCAGAATGCTGGTTATTCACCTATACTTAGTAGAACCCAGCATTAAGGTCCCATCTGAGTCCCTGCATCCTGGCAGACTGGATATACTCCCTTTACTGTTCCTCCAAGCTGAGAATCTATAGGAGACACCAGAGCATGGAACTGTAAACTGAAGCTTACATTTAGAGCCATGTCCAGGGCCCAAAAATGTGGTCAAGAGAGAAGCTACTGGGCTAAACACAGAACCAAACCATAATACTGAACAGAGAGAAATTGTTCATGAGCAGAGCCTGGAAACCAGGTCCCTGGCTGGGCTGCATGGACACACTTCGGACTCAGAAATTCAGGAGCTATGTTTTAGGCACCTGCATGCCAGCCCATAGAAGCATGGAAGAGCTGACTCCCAAAGAAGACATGGATGAGAATGAGTGTGGCTTCTCTTAAGACTCCCATGTGTTTTTCTTTTTTGTATATACAGCCCTACTTCAATTCTGTTGCTATTACTGATTAGCCAATGCAGGTTAGCATTGAAGAATACTATGGAAATAAGTATGAATGTCATAAATCCAGCTTTTAGCAATGGTACATACAGACTTATATTTAATTATGCAAACTTATTTCTAATTTGAAGTGAAAGGGTAAGGGGCTAAGGAGTTAGGCCAGTGGGCAAAGTGCTCTTTTGAAAGCAGTCTGGATCTGAGTTTGGTCCCCAGAACTCATGTAAAACAGTTGGATTTGGTAACATATGCTTGTTATCTCAGCACCAAGGAGGTGAAGACAGACAGATGCCTAAGGCTTGCTGACATCAAGGTTGTCCTTTGTCTCTACCAATGTGCATGTGTGCATACACATGCATAAACATGTACACACATGCACGCGCGCGCGCGCGCACACACACACACACACACACACACACACACACTGCTGAGAGATCCCCCAGGTCCATCAGTGACAGCTAAGGACATAGAGACCTTAAAATGTTCCTTAGTTCTGCAAGGGCTTATTTGGATTCTAAGAGTCAAAAAGACAAAGAGATTTGTATGAACCTTTTTAGCACATAAAGCCCTTGGTGTGTCTCCCATTCCATAATGCACCATGCAGTTCTCCCCTTCCCCCATCTTCTGCCAGGCACCAACTGGGGTTTCTTTCCTGACCCCTGCCTACTGGCAGAGAAAGATAGATTTTGACAGAACCAGGAAGAGTTGTTCTGTCTCCATGGCAACGTCAATTCACATTCTGCAGGTACAGGGGCTGCCACTTAAGGCCACTGACTGAATGAAGGCTGCTGAAGGCTCCATGCTGCAGTGCCTAGCCAAAAATAACCTGGCAAGCCACCACTCCTCACCACCCCATGAAAAGAGGCATTAAGCCTGCTGGATGCCAACTGTCAACCTAGGTCTGTCTTCCTGCTAAATGGAGAGGAAGGGAAATGAGAGGTTTGAGGATGGGGAGCCAGCGGCTGTGTCTCCCATGTTTCCATGGTCGAGGAAACAGCATGCTTCCTCTATTGAATGGAACATGAAATGTATTCTAACTCCTTCACCCCAGGGCACCAGATAATTTGTATTTCAGCAGAAGTATTATAATTACATAGTTTAGAGTTAGAATTAATTAGCATTTGGGGAAGTAGTGATACAAACCAAGCAGTTATTAAAAATTAATTTCAATAGAAGTCAGTTTGGAGGGTCTTGGCTTTCTTTTCATTAGTTCATAGATGATGTCATCAGCCATTCTACTAATCTCCCCAAAATGTTAGACATCTCATCATTGGAAGCAAAACCAATAGTAAATGTAACCCTTTAGAAATATGACAACAGGCCAAATACATGGATCATAGCACATTGATATAAATTTAGTTAAAAATCATACCAAATACTATATCAGACCCAGCAGACTCCTGACAGTCATTAAATCATTTTCTAAGTCAGTAAATGTATTTCCTGGTGTAGCACAAGAGTCACCTGGCTATGCTAAGTGCCTGGAACTACAATGTGTCTTTGACTTCCCAAAACGTTACTGCTTCATTCTTTGGAATGAGAAGCTAAAAAGGACCATGTATGATTAAAATAAAGTTTGTTACTATCAACCTGTGTTTCACAATGCTCATCTGCTGATGTTCTTGGAAATTAAAGAAAAGCACAGTTCAATTTGGCTTTTCTAAAACAGATGATTTCTCCATGGTCTATAAAAGGCCATCTTTGTTCTTAGACAACAATGTCCTAATATTTATAGGGAAGGAGACATGAATATGCAGCTTCCTCTCAACTCACTCATCATCAGTGACAAGAGACATTGTTCCTATTAGACAGAAAGGGAGAATCTAGAGAAAATGTGACGTTGCTGTCAAGTACATAGACTTGAGGGGCTGTAGGTCATTGTACTTTTTCTAAAACTTTGGTTTATATTTTTTAATGATGATTTAAAGCTTAATGCAACATACAGATTTGATTAGTAGTTTTTAATTTTGTGCGTGTATATATTCGTGTGTGTGTGTGTGTGTGTGTGTGTGTGTGTTTTCATGTGTGTTTCAAGTAAGGCCACATACCTTCTTTGCGACAGAGTCTCTCACTGGTCCCAAGTTCACCAATTAGACTACCCTAGCTAGCCCAAGAGCCTCACGGATCTCCCGTCTTCTCTTTACCTCCCAGGCCTGGATTATAAGTGCACATTATCAGTCTGTCATCGCATTTTTATGTGGGTTCTGAGGATCAAACTCAGGTTCTGAATCATGTTCCTAGCTTAGTTTCCAAATTTTTAGAAACAGTTCAGAAAATCACTGGCTTAGAAAGATTCTGATTTTATACAGGGATACACTTGAAAAATGCTTCTTTGTATTTCACAGCAATAGCAATTCATAGTATATCTGGGGAAAAAGAATTTCTTGAGGTTGGGAATTATAAAAGATTAGAAAGTAATTCTTCAGAGAAAAATATAAACAAATTTCTTATGCAGCCCATTCTGGATAGCACTAGATGAGGTGTGTTTGACATTTCCTGTAAGACCACATCCCTCCCTCTGAGGGATGCAGGGGTCAGCTGCCCAAGTCCACATCACATACTAAAGTCAGGCCTGTTCTCTTCAGAGAGTGGCTAGGAGAAGAATGCTCACTTGTAATAAGATCTGTTGCTAAACCTGAGGTATTGACAAGTATTGACCATTGTATAACTATGGCTTTTGTCCATTCTCATTCCATTTCAGTTGCTCTGATCAATACCTTGACAACAATTAACTTAGGGGAGAAAAGGGTGGCTCAGAAGTCCAGGTTGCTCACTTGTTTGCTTGTGTTCAGTTCAATTTCTCCATTCTTACACAGTCTGGGTCCTTCTGCCTAGGGAATGATGCTACCCATAGTGGACTGAGGCTTTCCAGTTCTATTAATTAGGGCAGACACAAAGATGCCCAGGGCCAACCTGATTTAGGCAATCAATACCTCCTTTTCCTTTTCTTGAGTGATTTTAGATAGAGTCAAATTGACAATAAAAGCCAACCATCACAGCTACTTAGCACACCATATACATTTATGTAGCATTTACTAGAATAAGACAGTATGGAATGACATAATATTGTTTTCCAGATCCTTCTGTATAGTCCCCATACAGGGAATTTTTTTCTTATATTTAACTGAATGTCAGTATTTTTCATCTTTTGGATATGCCTAGGAATTCTAGAATTTTCTCACTGGAGCTCAACTGCTATTATTGAATCTTTATAAAGTCTTAGAACATGTAGATTTTTGCTACAGCATCATGTCCTTTGCCCATGTCTACAGATTCCATGTGATAAGCAGATGGAATATGGCACAGGGTTTACTAAGAAGGTTGATCACCTTTCCTAAAAGCTGCTTTGGTCTGGTTGTCCATTTTTAAACACTCTTTGCCACTTTGTATATGAACAAAAGAAACCTTGTTTCATCAACTTGATTTTTTTTTTTTGGCGTGCCTCAAGAAAGAGTAAAAAGGGGGCTCTGACAACCTTAGGCTCTACTAATTTTCCACCATTTTCTGAATGATCTTCTACCACCGGATCAAGGACCAGCAGCTCACAAAGCTATTCTTCATGTTCCTTAAGAAAGTTCCAGATGGGAACAGGTTCCATAAAATGGTATTGAACTTTCAAACTGAGAATTCAAACACCTGGGCACTCACTATCTATTGCATGTCTTAAAACCCAGTGTGAGTAGTATTATTCCAAACTACCATGTGGGAATGTAATGACTGCTGGCATCCTTGTGGCATGCCACAGCCTGGAGGCTGAGTGCAGTAAATAATAGACACTGGCTCCTCTGTCTCTGAGATCAGCAGAGGAGATGGTACAACAGGTTACATGTAGAATTGCAAGTATACAGGACACCAGACCAGGACTCTCCAGTTAATTGCTAACAATCTCCAAAGATGGGTTTGAGGCGGTGCTTAGCCTGTAAAGCACCTGTACCACATGCATGAGAACTGGGATTTACTATTCAGTACCCATGTAAAAGTGAAAAATTAAATCAAAAACCAAAGAAGGCAAACATGTGGGACCTGCTTGTTATCCTAGTACTGGGATGCCAGAGACAGAAGGATCCCTGGGACTCACTAGCCAGCCACCCTAGCCTGCAAGCTGCAGGCCAGTGAGAGGACCTGTCTCAGAAAGAAAACATGATACATGACGAATGAGGAATAGCACTTAAAGTTGACCTCTGCCCCCATCCCCCACTCCCCCCCCCATGTAGGAGGCTATGACCCCTCCCCTGGACTACCCGAAGCTGCACCTTAAAGATGGCACCTGTTGGCTATGGAGCTTGTGGTAAACAGGTCCATATTTGGTGGTGATATGTTCCCGCTCTTCTGGTTGGCTGAGGCCGCGCACATGTAGCCCAGGGCTCGGGGGAGATGAAGAGGAAGATGATGAAGATTGTTCAAGGTTCCTGAATAAACTGCTGTTAGAAGAACTGGTGGTTGCGTCTTCCTTGCTGGTCGAGAGAGGACGCGACACCCCCCCACACACAGACAAGAAAGTAAGTGAGCCCAGTCAGATCAAAGTTTCCTTCTAAAGTTTGTTTTGCAGCTATTACTTCATATCTTATTATTTGCATAATTTTGAGCATCTGACTCAATAAAAAGGAACCAAGTTCAGGTACTGTATTCATTTCATAAAGACAACATTTGGATTAATAGTTATAGGTACAGTGTTCACAGTTAATAATGTTGTCGTGGCTGTGTACAGAGAGTATATATTAGCATAGTGTGATAAGGAATTGTAGTATGGGTGGGGAGGCGCTGAGGGCATCATAGTTACAAAGCAACTACCTAAATGAGCTCACGGGATAAGTGGAGGTCCCCAGAGAGCAATTGAACAGATATATATGAAACTGAGATCCTGAAAGCAACTCCAAACCTTAGCAAGGGTCAGTTCTCTTAATAATAGCCTGAGAATCCCTCTACACAGGATGTGGCATTAAAAGGCACGGAGTAACACCAGCAGAGGGAACTCATCATTTGCCTCCTAGAAATGTTCTCTGATATGCCAGAAAGAGGTAGAAATCTGGGTGCAATGAATCCAAAAAAAAGACATGAACAGAGACTTTTCAAATTTATCAGATACTTTTTCCTTCCGGATGTTATGAATAAATTCCCTGGGGTTTCCC
>NC_034601.1:87930182-87934647 GCF_900095145.1 Mus pahari | reverse complement strand
GCTGGGATTAAAGGCCTGCGCCACCAGGCCCGGCTGGGGTTTCCCATTCTTATCAAATTACAAAATAAACTACTTAAAAATCACCAGAAAATTTGAGCATGCAGATATACTTAAGAATACTCTTTAACAGTAAATGGCTACATACTATCAATTTTCCTTTGCAAAATTAAAAGGGAGATGTTACTTTAAAGCTGTTGTGAATTTCTAGCAGTTAGTGGACTCAGCTGCCTGAATCAGTGTGGGTCTGCACTTCATGTATGCTGATGGTGAGCTCGCTGAATTTCTGTGTCTCTGAGGCTCAAGTTTCTACCTTTTAAATCAGTGGCATAGATTGCACATGGAGTATATACCCTGCCCAGCTCCCTAACTCCATCCCTTTTCTCAACCCTCTCCTTCCTATTAAACCTGTTTGTTCCTGTAGATAATTTTATTTCTATTTTTATTTAATCAAAGCACACATGCTTTATGTAGCAGTATGGGGGAAATATGTTATTGATCTGAGACTGTCATCTTTCACTTAATCTCATTATATCAGTTTGTATTAATATTCCTGCAAATAGCATAATGTCATTCATTCCTCATGGCTGGAAAGAATCCCATTGTATATGTAATCTCAACTATATCTATGCCTAAACAAGAACTACATAATGACTACACCAGTTAACATACTAGTGCAGATGGGGGAATTTTGACAGGCCTCACCCCTTCTTTTCCCCCCACCTCCTTATAAGTTCTTGCTTTCCCGTGCTGTGGTTCAGTGGTCTGAGTCATGCCTTCATTTGGACATACAGGCCTCTCCTACCCACCCCAAGTCTGTAACCCCTCAAGGCTGCTGCTGCTCTGTGTCCTTCCCCTGTGCATCCCATGTCCTCTGTGACCATCACACCTTCTCAGACTCAAAAGTGGTTAATTGATACTCCCCCATGTGACATAAAATGGTATTTGAAGAGATGATTTTTTTTCATAGTCTCTTGGCCCATGTGTGGCTGAGTCCACATCTATTGGTGTAAATTCCCTCATCCTGGGGCAGGGGATTATTTTTACTTCTTGGTTACAGGTTCATCTTTAGTAAAAACAGTGCTTGGAACAAAACTTGGCGTTCTTGTTTAATTTTAAATTTATTTCATTTTATATGTATGAATGATTTTGTGACACCGATAAAGATGAACCAAGATAATAGGCCACGGCATGAGAGTGCCGTCTTTATGAAGATGGTTGGGGGCATCACAGCAAGCAAATGAGCAAGAATGGGGAGAAGGAATTACAGGTGTGTAGACTCTGGGAGTAAGTGTGGGAGAAGAGAGGAGAGGGGAGACATAGAGAGGGGACGCAGACAGGGGCATGAGAGAAGAGGGAGGAGGGGCCTAGCCATGAGAGATGGGAACAAAGCAGAGGGCACATCAGCAGGACACACAGGCATATCTTTGGACCTGACACACTTCCTTCTCTATCCAGCTCTGGCTACAAGACCCCTATTCAGCCCCAGCGTGTCACACTACAAACAAAAGAAAGGAATGGTAGCGGGTCATGAAAGCAGAGTCCTCACACGTCCCATACCATCCCTCAGAAAAGTTGTCTTTCCTTAGATAACAGACATGATCCTGGGGGAGCCATGAGACCACCGGCTTGCTTGCTCCCCCCATGTTAATTTCCCACAGTTAACTGGATAGAATCCCACAGTTTACTGAAGATTCCCAGGGGAATGCTCATTTGTAAAATGCCCAAGAGATGGGTGAGAAAACTGTAGGCTTGCAGAGTACTGGACTTCATGCTTTTTTATAAAAATGTATGCCCACTATAATGAAGGCAATTTGTGAATGACCTCAATAGATACCAAGTCAGCAGAGATGGTCTTTACAGACCAGGATGAAGTGGAAACATCAGTTTTTAAGAGGGAAAAGCCAAAGGTAAAGACAGCAAAAATAAGACACTGAGTAGAATATGCTGGCCTGGAAGAAGCTCGATGTGGGATAGGAATAGCAATTTCAGAGAGGTAAGCCTGCAAGATAAGAGAACTCACTCTGTGAGTTCCTGATAAATAGCAAGGAATATGCAGTATCTTTCCAGATACTGTGTGGGATAATACTTACTCCAAAATATATCTGTTCTCTGAATTTAGGACTTTAGATTTTTGTGGGTTTTGTTTCTTTTTTTGTTTGTTTATTTGTTGTTTGTTTGAAAGAGAGTGCATTCTCTCTGAACTGGAAAGTAAGTGTTGTTTGCAGTAAATGTTTCCCCCTTGAACTTGCTCAGTGGACAGAGCAGCCTGTGCCATGTAACTCCCAAGGCACATCCTTGAGGTGTTTTCTGCTTTGGGGTCAGGTAGCTGCTACCTAAGGGTTTAGTCAATGAGCTGGAGCCAGAGGAGGAGAAGCAGGGCTGGCTGGCATTGATTTTATTTCATCTGCTTCTTCTTTGTTAAGTTGTTTGCAAACCCTGGCCTCTTCCTATCACCCCTCTAGGCACAGGGGTGGGCAATACCTTCAAACTGCTTGTGATCCCCAGCAAACTGCCCTAGCTTTGTAAAATTGCCACCTTTATCAGATTCTTCCCCAGTGTCAGGTGCTTGCAGATGGGCCTGTCCCCTGTACATGGTAGGAGACAGAGGCCCAAGGTCAGGGCACATTTATATCCATGAAGGCATGGAAAGAAAAGTCACATCAGAAAGAAGACAGTTGGCATTCCAACAGGGAGGTCCCGATGGCTGCTTTGTCCGGTAGATAAGATGCCATCTGCTCCTGAAATGTTCCTGGAAGAATGAAGAGAATCTTGATTAGTTCAACAGAGATAGAGAAACAGCCTGGGGAATAAGCTGTGCTGTAATTTATAGAAGATGGGAGACCTTCTATAAAACAGTAAATCCTACCTTAACAGGAAAGGTCTACGTGAGAGTCATTTTCCTTAATTAATCAGAAAATTTAGGTATCAGCATATTTAGTAAGCATATAGTAAATATTTAGGGATAAAAAAACAGAAAAAAATTTAAAGAGAGAGAGAGAGAGAGAGAGAGAGAGAGAGAGAGAGAGAGAGAGAGAGAGAGAGCAGAAATAAAAAATTCCGTTGCATTTGTCCTGTAGCTTCCTTTCTCACCATCTCCGTTCTGTTTTCTTCTCTGAGCACTGCTGAGTTGTCTTCAGAATGAACTCTCTGTGCAAACCTTTACTTCCAGCCCAGAGACTGCCTGGTTTTTTATTTCTATGCAATCTTGCTGGGCTTTCCAGAAGTATTTGCTAAATTTAATTGTATTTCTGCTCTCTTGACCTAGTTGTCTGAGAGATGGGTGGGGGGAAAACAACTAGGAATACATTTCCTCATTATCTCTCTAAACCTTTCCCAGAGAATTAGCGGGCTTATCGAAGCATGGTGTCACCTCCATATGAAACAGGATGAGCACTTTGCCAGTCGGAAGATTCTTAATTAAGAAACCAGGCATTCTGCTGCACGCTGCCACACTCTGGAGCCCAGCTGTTCTGTCCTAGGTGGAGTGGAGTCCCAGGATTTTGTTTGTTTGAATCTGTGTGAAGAAGGTGTTAGAAGGGCAGGAGAGAAGCCAGTTAAAGAGATGGATGGATTTTGTCAGAACGGTTCAAGTATAAGGAGTTCTGTGGCTGGGAGGACTGGCCCTGCTGAGCAGGGACTCCACTCCAGCTGTCTGCATGTCTGGCATGCTGGGCTTCAGTCCTGCACACTTCATAACCACAGACACACCTAGAGTAACTGCCTTCTCCTACATACCCTTCAGTCCAGGTGTGAATGTGTCTATCTCAGTGGAGTCTTTGGCCTAAAAAAGCTTAGGGCATTTCATGGAATATCATATCAGCAATCTGTTTCCTGCCTGGTTAACTTCAAGGGGTGACGACTCATTGTATACAGTGGGGTTGCATTCACCTGGTGAAGAGTGGCCTTTGTCACATGGCTATGAAAGGGAGTCATCCTGTGTTCTAATCCAAATTCTATGGCATCATGAAGTCCATTTTAAGTTTGCTTTCCCTTTTAAATAGTATATTTTTTCTATGTTAGTTGTATTTATATATATACCCATATAAGTGGTGTGTGTGTAGACAGACAGAGACAGACAGAGACACAGAGACAGAGAGACAGATGATAGATAGACGGATAGAGTATATGTGGAGAACTAGTTGTCTCTCTATACCTACATATTCTAAAACCACAGACTTAATCACAGACCAAGAAAGATCACCTCTGAAGTGAACATATACAAACATTTCTGTCATCTTTACTGTTTGAACGATATAACGTAACTAGGTGCATAGTCTTTAGCTTGGATTTGGAATTATACAAGTAAGCTGGAGGTAGTTGAAATCCATCAGAAGATGTGTGGGCTCTATGCAGATACTAGGCCATTTCATACATGATTTTGAGCAGTCCTGGAGTATAGAAAACCCTCTCTCCCTCTCTCTCCCTCTCTCTCCCTCTCTCTCCCTCTCTCCCTCTCTCTCCCTCT
>NC_034601.1:87927679-87930142 GCF_900095145.1 Mus pahari | reverse complement strand
CTCTCTCCCTCCCTCCTCCCCCACTGCTTTCAAATGATGCAGTTAGAACAGCACACACTCTGATTCACCTTCTTGTGGGCAGTGAGCCAGGACCCTCTTGTATCTGTGCCTTTCACCACATTCTGTTATCTTTGGTCTTTGACAAGAGCCACCCTATCAGGTATGTATAGCATCTCTTGATAGTTTTAACTCATATGTCTTCAGCAATTAGACATGATGAGCATTCTCTTGTGTACCTACTGGCCACTTGTATATCTGCTTTTTAGACACGTCTAATCAAGTCCTTCTCTTGTGTTTGATTTATTTTCTTGTTATTGGATTGTTTCAATTCTTTTATATCTCAGATATTAAATCATTATTATTTTAGCTGACAAATTAACTCATTATCATGTATGGCTTACAAATATATCATTTTGTTGCACATAAGAAACACTCAGTTAATGTTTTTACTTTGATATAATCTCACCTGTCATTTTTTTATATCATTTTATGTGCTTTTAGGATTGTACAAAAAAATACTGTTTAGGCCAATACAAACAAGTTTTTCTTCTATGCCATGGGGTGAGGGTTGTATGTATGTATGTATTTACATGCATACACATGTGTGTGAAGGTCACAGGTTGACATCAGGTATCTTAATCATTCTCTACCTAACTTTGGGATAGATAGAGTCTCACTGAACCCGAACCTCATCATCAATTTGGCTCACTAATGTCAAAGGTTCTGCCTGTCTCTGACTTTCCAGCTCTGGTATTACAGACATATGGTACAGCACCTGTTCTTTAAGCCCTGATTACAGATGTTTGCTGCCACATGCTCAGGAGCCATGCTTGGGTCCCCATGCTTGCGTGCCAGATGCTTTGCTGACGAAGCTTCCCTTCAGCCCTCCCTCTACACTTTCTTTCAGGAGTTTTCTAGTTTCAGGTTTTACATTTGAGTTTATCATCTATTCTGTAGTGATATTTGTGTATTGTGTATTACAAAGGTTTGTTTTCATATCTACACCAGCAGATATGAATAGACTACTTTGAATAGACTACCCTTTATTCTGCATGTGTTTGCAGAATCTTTGTGTAAAACCAACTGAACATAAATGTAAATGATCTCTCAGACCTGCACTCCAATGAATTTTCTGTTTTTGTGGAAAGCCATGTTGTTCTGATAGTTGTTGCTTTGTGGTCTATTTTTTAACCAGTTGTATGAAGTCTCCTGTCTTGTCCCTTCATTTTAAAACTTCTGAGTATCACACTGACAGATTTGCATTATGTCAAATCTTACTTCCATACCAGACATAGATCCTGCCTTGTTGTGGAAGTATGCTGTTCTTGGATTCAATTTGCTGGTAGTCTGTTGGAGCCTTCGGTGTCTGCTCTTGACATCATATTTGCATGCAACTTTCTATTGTGGCATTCTTTCTAATGCTGGCCTTGGAAAATCAATTTCACATCTTCTAGGGAGAATTTGAGAAAAAAAGTTGTGTTAGTTCTTCATTGATATTTGGTGAGAAACAACATCGCAGCTAGTGATTCCTGGGCTTGCTTTCTCCTATCTCCTTACAGCATTTAATCTTTAATCTTTACTTATTGCTGGAAATTTTCATGCCTGTATTCAGTGTATCTTGTACATATCTGCCTTCCCTTTCCTTCAAATTCCCCCATCTCAGCTACTATATGCAAACATAAGAATTATGTTTATTTGTGGGGTGCCAAGCAATGTGTTGTTCATGAGGTAACTTACATAGACTTCATGCATTTCTTTTCAAACATTGATCATTTTGAGTTCTCTTTGCTGAGAAATTCAAAAACTGTGAGAATTTAATACGTATATAAGGAGATAATATCATTTTTACCCCAGCTTCCCTTATAATTTTCATGCCCTCCCAACACATCCCTGTTCTAACCTCATGTCTCTCATGTCTTTTATTTTTTATTTTTGACAGCCCACTAAGTCCAGTTAATGTTGCTCACATGTACATGGCTGTGTGGCTGTCTACTGGCAACTTACCAGTGGTCACATCCTCACATAATAATGTTCCTCCCTCCCTCAGTGGCTGGCTATTTCCAATAGCTCCACAATGCAGGATGAACCCTGAAGATTATCCACCCTGGCTATTACGGGATTTTAGCTGCTCTGATCTTGTGTAGCTAGCCATAACTGCGGTGAGCTCTAGCAGACAGGTCGTCCTAGAGGACAGCACTTCACAGCCCCTCCCACTCCCCAGCTCTCCCATTCTTTCCATCTCCTCTTCTGTGATGTTCTCTGAGCCTGAATAGTGCCGGGTTTATATAGATGTCCTATTTAGGCCTCACACTCATTCTCTTATTTTTAGCTCTCCGACCTGTTATGTATCTATGGGATACCCTGTTATTGATTCTTCTTCTTCTTCTTCTTCTTCTTCTTCTTCTTCTTCTTCTTCTTCTTCTTCTTCTTCTTCTTCTTCTTCTTCTTCTTCTTCTTCTTCTT